>NC_137115.1:48530970-48815970 GCF_949357685.1 Gobio gobio
TTGCGCTCTGTGATCAGTGAGATCAGATGCAGCTTTGTGGTTGCTTTGCCATTACTGCTACGGTCCAGGAAATAATAGAAGATCAATATGAGATGATGAGATATTAATGGAGAATTTACCACATCAACCACAAGTGCTTCAGTGATGGAGGTTCACCTAAAGCTTTAACATTATTTGTTTGCTGCATTGCAAGTACTGGTATTTCCTTCAGGAAATGCAAATCAAGTTGATGGATCTCTTTAAAGCCATATCAATGAAATGCAAGGTACTCGTTGCAGAGTTATAAATGTTAAAATGGTCAACATAAAGGACTAAGACACTGATTCATTTCTATACACTATATCAGATACAACCTTACAATAAAAAGCAATTACTTGCTGGTAAAAATGTTCTTTCAAGCACCTTATCTTTGCACTCCACAGGCCGACTTTGGCTTCACGGGATCTTCAGGACAGGGTGCATGAGACAGGGCGATTTTACCCACTTCCACGGTCTGTTCTATTAATAGTCAACCCTGCGAAAGGTACAGAGTGAGTGATGCCTTTGAGTGCTGTGGAAACAAGACAATTTGAATGGGCTTGCTGACACTCCGTAAATCCCCAGACTGTTCCTGAGTCTTCCTCAGTCCTGTCAAAGACTCTGCTGCCTGCTAAACAAGTCAGAGCTTAGTCCAGTCAGTACGGCACTGGAGAGGAGAAACGGTGACACAGAGGTGTATTCAGAAACCATGACAACTAATGATGAACTAGAACACAGGCAAAAGAGTGACAAAGAAAACAGATTTGATCATAGAGGCTGTTTACACGACACCATTTTCAACTAAAAACTAGTGCTGGGCAATCAATTAATCGCGATTAATCACATCTAAAATAAAAGTTTTTGTCTACAAAATATATGTGTGTGTATGTGTACTGTGTAAAAGTATTATGTATAGTATATAAATAATACACACTATTTCATGTATATATTTAAGAAATATTTGCATGTATATACTGTATATATATTTATATAATTTATCTTAAATATGAATATAAATATTATGTATAAATATAAAATTTTTCTTAAATATATACATACAAAATTTATATATATATATATGTATATGTGTGTATATGTGTATATGTGTATGTATGCATGTATGCATGTATGCATGTATGCATGTATGCATGTATGCATGTATGCATGTATGCATGTATGCATGTATGCATGTATGTGCGTGTGCGCGTGCGCGTGCGCGTGTGTGTGTGTGTGTGTGTGTGTGTGTGTGTGTGTGTGTGTGTGTGTGTGTGTGTGTGTGTGTGTGTGTGTGTGTGTGTGTGTGTGTATGCGTGTATGTGTGTATGCGTGTATGTATGTATGCATGTATGTATGTATGCATGTATGTATGTATGCATGTATGTATGTATGTATGTATGTATGTATGTATGTATGTATGTATGTATGTATGTATGTATATATATATATATATATATATATATATATATATAAAATTTTAATTTTGGTTAAAATTTTAGTTATTTTTTTGCGTCTTTTTGTCATTTTTATTAAATCATTTTCTTAAATGTCTATAATTTTAATACATTTTTATTTTTAGTTATTTTAGTACATCAAGTTAAACTAAATGAAAATGAGAAATGTTGGCTTGGCAACTACCTGAAATAAAATAAGTTTTTCAAGTAACAAAACCAGTTTTTTTTTATGGTTATAGATTTAGTTTTATTTAAAGTTCCAGTAAAGGCAATTTTGAGATTTGTTTCTAAACACATTAGAAATGTTAGAAATGTATTGCTGAAACAAGTAACAAAGACAGTGAACTGTGTAGTACTGAATTGTGGAGTTAGAAATGGTTAAAAACTGTTTAACGGTCTGTGTTCAGGATTTTTTGGGTGGGGCTAAAACAGTGGCTCGATGACGCACTGAAGCCACTGAGTATGGCCCTTCCCCTAACACTATCATAACTGTCAATGACGCACAGGAACCACTGAGCCTGCCCCCTCCCCTACTAGAGCACATTTGCATCGGTTCGTCCGAATGAGGCCGAACCGACTATCTCCCACGCCAGCCTTCATCCTCCCATCCAGCCTACATTGGTGCCATTGTAAGCTGTACGTGAGTGTTATCTTGTGTGCTTACGACAGCTTTCCCGATAGTGGGCGTGGTTCCGGCACCGACAGCGGACATGCCCCCAGCGTTTGAGAGCAGAGAATGCATTCAAATTTGGCTGGGTGGTTAATAACACATTTTTCTGTGGTGTGACAAAACCCAGAAAACATATTTAATTTTGACTTTACAGGGATTTTATCTATAATAACCCTGCTTCAGACTACATTAGCAAATAGATAAGCAAAAGAGCTACAGTAGTGTACAGTAGAGAAAAACTTCCTTTTGATCTGGCTCCATTCTGACATGCTTCCCCTGATCTATATTTCTTCTCATTGGATATCCGGTTGAACTCTGAAACATGTTATATTACAGAAACAAAATGGGTTGCAAACGCAATTCACGATGACTGTAATTCACTTTGGGGTAAAATATACCATACATTACAAAGAAACGTGATATGAGCTCAATCTATTTAGTAGAATCTGTGTTCGGAAGCCTGTAGACAAACAGGCACAAATGTTGGCTTCAGTTTCCCAGTGGGCCTACAGTTAAATGAGGACATACTTTAGAGACTACTTTATTCTGCTTTTGTGAGATAAACAATTTTTTCCCATAAATTCCTTCTGCTCAGTCTGACAGTAATAAATCAGTAGGGAATGTAGCATCTGTCACAATATAAACAAAAACAACTCTTCCTGTCAAATCAAACCTCTGAGGTGTGTTTCCTTCCTGACCATCTGAAGAACAGAGAAAGTACAAGCCAGAAAGGGACGAAGGGAGGATGAGGTGAGACAGGAGCCTAAAGTCAGCCTCATTCCTCTGTCAATTTCTAAATTTTTAATTTTCATACCTTTCATTGCCGCAAGCAGCCTTGCGTGCTGACATGGCTGATGCTATTTTAGCTTCTGCAAAGGCAACAGATTTGGACTTATGCAAGCGGGGGGTGGGGAGAACCGGTCCGGTCTCCCGGGGCTTCAGGACTCTGTCACTATCTCTCAGACCAGCATCAGTGCCTCTGAGGTCTTATCTCTGTTGTTCATTGTCTCCCTCTTTTCATTTCCTTTAGTGTTCCCTGACGTCCTCCCACTGCTGGAGTAACGACATCATGACACATGCATAAATGGCAAATGACAGACGACATTAGCAAGGTCATTCGACCACCTCAAGGTGATGAAAATGTGTCCGGCCTTGTCCTTTGCGCCACCCTTATTCTCCTAGCAAACATAGCAACAAGAAAAAAAATTACAAGAAAGCCAACCAATGAGGGAGTAGCACTGCTGTCTTTCAGCCAATCAGAGGGCGCGTTTGGGCCTTCACTTCAACTGCAGAAACATAAAGCGTACTTACAGCTATTTAATTTTGATTAAATACATCCAAATGAGTCTCGCGCTTCCATTTAACTTCTCCATTATAACATTAATTGACAAACACTTGTGCTCGAGTCTTAATCTCTGCCCTGGGGTGGATGAGGATCAGCAGGGTTTTTATGAATCATTCTTACAAGTGGGTTCCTCGGAGGATTATCCACCTTTCTGTGATTATTTCTCTTGTTAGAAGGAGAAACTATGAAATGAAAAACAATGCTATTTCACAGGCACCATTGCTTTTTTTATACAATTAGTACCAGTTCTCAATCTGCTTGCCTGTGTTTGTGCGTTTCGGACAATTTTGTGCATTAGAGCTAAGGTTTAATAATGACACTTTCTGCAGGTTACATTGTTACACCAGTACTCACTCAAAGATCTTTGACACCCCAAAGGTCTTTGAGTGAGTCATAAAACAAATTAAGTGACTGATTTATGAGTCATTGAATCTTTCACTCAACTGTTTAGTTAAAAAAATCAATTTGAAATTTAATTTAGAAAATAACACCCTATGTCTCAAATTCACATACTATCCACCCTAAATGACATTTGAGATAAGTAATCTTTATTTCAAGTTAACTCATTGTTTATTGTACTGTTGTAGAATTTGGGATTCCGGCTACTTGGGCACAACTTTTGCATGTGCGAAGTTGTTTAACCCTTTAAACAAGAAGTGTACACCGCCGGGTATACACTTAAACAATACAAAATTAGGGTGCCACTGCTTTCACACGTGGTTCGATTGCATGGACCGAACCCGGGTTCGATTGCTCCCCGCTCCCCGCTCCCCCCTCCCCCTGCCTCCGCTGGACTGTGTTCATATTATATTATTTGGTCCGAACCGGGGTGCGTTTGCGTCATCAAAGCAGCAGCTGTTTACCCGGTTGCTTAGTAACGACAGCGAGCGTGAAGGCAGCGAAACGCATAGCGTTGCTCACCTCACTTTTATATTTTTGTTTTTGAACTGTTGGTTTTGTTTCTAAAGCTTCAGTACGTAATGGCACTTGCGTCTTTCTGCCGCGAATGTACTGCAAATGCTCTAAAGAATGCTGAAGACGAGCAGAAATCAGATCTACAGCTCTCTGCTTGCAGTACGTCAGTCACGCTTGCCAGGACAATGAGTGAAACACATTTTTATCAAATCATACGTCATTAATAGCGGTTCACTTCTACGATTTAGTACGATTGCGTTCACATCAGCTGCAAACCGTACCGGAGTTCACAAGACCCGTACCCCAGACCACCCTTTTTAAGGGTGCTTTCACACTAGCAGTTTTGGTGCGCACCCGGGTTCGATTGACGTCATAGTTCGGTTCGTTTGGATGATGTGAACGCGGTCTTCCGAACTCGGGTGCTCACCCGTGAACCGTACCAGAGTCCGCTTAAGGGTGCTTTCACACTTGGTTCGATTGCATGGACCGGACCTGAGTTCGATTGCTCCCCCCTCCCCGTGCCCCCCCTGGACTGTGTTCATTTTATATTATCATCAAAGCAGCAGCTGTTTACCCGGCTGCTTAGTAACGACAGCGAGCGTGAAGGTCGGCGAAATGCATAGTGTTACTCACCTCACTTTTATATTTTAGTTTTTTAACTGTTGGTTTTGTTTCTAAAGCTTCAGTACGTAATGGCACTTGCGTCTATATGCCGCAAATGTACTGCAAATGCTCTAAAAAACGCTGAAGACGAACAGAAATGAGATTTACAGCTCTCTGCTTGCAGTATGTCAGTCATGCTCGTCAGGAAAATTAGTGAAACACACACAAACACACATTTTTATCAAATCATACGTCATTAATAGCGGTTCACTTCCGCGATTTAATACGATTGCGTTCACATCAGGAGCAAAACCGTACCGGAGTTCACATGAACCGTACCCCAGACCACCCTTTTTAAGCGGACTCTGGTACAGTTCGCGGGTGCACACCCGAGTTCGGAAGACCGTGTTCACATCATCCAAACGTAGTGAACTCTGACATCAATCGAACCCGGGTGCGCACCAAAACTGCTAGTGTGAAAGCACCCTAAAAAGGGTGGTCTAGGGTACGGTTCATGTGAACTCAGGTGCGGTTCGCTGCTGATGTGAACGCAATTGTACTAAGAAACTCAGTGTTTAATAAATCGAAATATTTTGATTAACTCTTAACGAGTGCAGAGTCGTCCATCTAAATGGGAGTGTACCGCCGGCGGGCGCCACCTAGCTACGAAGAATATGAGCCATTTGTAAGTAGTATACAGATGCGACATTTATGTCAGGTTTTTTTTATGAAAAAAAAAAGGAAAAGCATTATTTACAGCAGATTCTCACGATTAAAAAGAGTCCAGACTCACCATAGTCCGTCACTTAGATCTAAAGAAATTCCTCATGGAGTTATAACAATAAAATGACATAAACCGGTAACACTTGATTGGAGAGGTTTTTGGACGCTCGGCAAAACAAAAAGGTTATCTTGGTTCCAAATGCTGTAACTTTTGATTATGCTATCAGTGCCTATCACCATAAAATTTGATCGAGATGCAGCTCACATGTAGGGGAAATTCACCAAAAAAACAATTGTCCTCCTACCTTATTTCCTTCCAGAGTTATTGCATGTCAAATAAGAAAGATACATTTTGCCTTTTTTTTTCATTTCTCAGCAGGAGAATGTCGAAATGTAATTTAAAAAAATTCTCTAACATTTTTTTAAAGTTTTCTATCAAACGATACCTACTTTTTGACACTTCAGTTTTGGAGTTATGAGTCTCTACTTTTGTGTATGTCACTCAGAAAAAAATCAAGCCTTCAGGGCCTTGAGGGTTAATTCACAAGGACCATTGCGGAGAGAAATGAGGCGCTATAAACACAAAAATAAACCAAACTGAAATGGAATACTGGAGGAAGCTGAATCACAAAATACAATTAAAAAGACTCTTTCAAATCAACGTACTAAAGCGTTCGTGTTCACATGCCCATATATTAACACAACCCTCACACATGCAAACTTACATACTATATATAAGAGGACCTTGGCAGTGCACAAGGAGGAGGACCAAGAATCACAGTGACAGTGATTAAAAGGCTGATGGTTACAGACCTAACCTTCCCCCAGGCTGAGAGTCAAACTAGGCTAAATGCATCTACTTTTCACATAGTAGCTGAGGAGTGCACAGAAATATACAGAAGTTTATAGAAAATGAAAAGAACATTCTGGAAGAATGGCAAGGCACAGAAATGTCAATTTTCCATTTCCATTAACGTCTGAGAAACAAAACTCTGTATTTCTCATGACATTTCACTTGTAAGAGGCAGGGCACAGAAGCCTGATCTAATTGAACATTACTGGAACTTCATTGATCATACAACAATGTTAGCATTAGTGTCACTCTAAACACTTTGTTGAAAGTAGATATGCAACCCACGTTTGGTTTAATGCTCTCAGAGCATAAAGAGAGCTAACAGCTAATTTAATGCTGAATGCATTTTTCCTTTCAAAAAACGAATCCAGATGCAAATATAAATATCTCTCTTTCAGGCTAACACATTATTTAAAAAAATCTTTATAACTCCATACATGGCAAAGATGGTTGCAGAAAGGAGGAGGAGTTAAGGCTGGATCTATACGCAGCAGTCACACAACAAACAACAAACCATGCTAGAGAATACTGGAACGCAAGAGAAACACAACCAACTAAAACTAAACTAGAAGACACTGAGGACTGTATATACACACAAGGTGCATTCCATTCGCCCGTAAGTGGACTGAAGTGGACCTCACAGGATATTCCGCAATCTTAAGTGAGGTCAAATCCGAAGGGAGTGAACATGTTCAGTTCGAAGGGCATTGCGAACGGCGTAGGGAAGAAGGGAACACTGATACATAACTTCACAGGAAGTGGAGAGTGAAACTCACCCAACTGTCATTGTGCATCCCATCACCAGTATGAACTGATGGAGCAGAGCCGTAGGAAGAGTTTTCAAGCGGCTCTGCGGTGGAGGAGTTTACGTATGCATTTGAATATTCATAAATATTGTTATTATTTTACAAACTTGAGTATTTATGAATGGTTATGGCAATGACTTTAACATTCGCATATTCTACTGTATGAATATGTAAACAAATTAAAAGTGTTGAGAAAAAGCTGAGGCCAGTCATTTTTTTATTTTACTTTATTTACCTCAGGAATGTTTACTATTCTGGGCGTGGGAAAGAAAGCGCACAAAATGAGACCGCTACAATTATTAAGACCATTAAGAACACATTTATAACCAAATCAAAATGTATTTTCATATTAAATGACAGTTACAGTACAGCTTAAAATCTGTAAATAGTCATTTAAATATACAAGTATATTGTAAACTAATAAAACTAATAGACTAAGACAATGTTTCGATTATATTTTAAGATACAATGTGTTTTGCAAATGTATATGCCTGTTATATGATTTTAAATTTAAAACAGAAGTAAATTACAATATTTATTTACGTTATATCATAATCTGCGTGACCCATTGTTGCCTTTCTTTGATGACGTTCCAAATGAGTGATTATTGTGCTTGATGCGTTTGTGTAAGAAAAATATCCATATTTAAAACTTTACAAACTGTAATCTATAACTTCCGCTAACTGTCGTACACACGTTCACCAGAGTCTGGCGCTCCAGCGTATGACATAGGACGCAGGCGTACGGTAAGTTCCGGTGACAAACACGGAAGTGCAGAGGATAGAGCAAAACAAAATTCGGGGTGCGTCTCAATCAGCTCCATAATTCAGTAGTCAGGGCACTGATCAGGACATAAGTCAATGGGCTGACTCCCTGATCAGTGCCCTGACTACTGAGCTAGGGAGCTGATTGAAATGCACCCTTGGTTCTCACGAGACCTAGCATATTCTCACGGGAGCGTCCAACGTCATACGCTGGAATGCCTGTCTCTCGTGAACATGCGTGCGACAGCGGAAGTTAGAGATTACAGTTTGTAAAGTTTTAAATATTTATATTTTTCTTACACAAACGCATCGGTTTGCTTCAGAAGGCCTTTATTAACCCCCCGGAGCTGTGTGGATTTCTTTTATGATGGACAGATGCACTTTTATGGACTTCAAAACAGAAACAGCCATTATAATGCTTGGATTAGCCAGGACATTTTTTAATATAACTCTGATTGTATTCGTCTAAAAGAAGAATGTCATGAAGACCTTCGTTTGGTTCACTGTCTCGCTCTCCTATGTCTGATATTAAATAAAATAAATATCTTGGTACAACAACTGGTGTTTGGTCCCGTGAATTAGACAACGGGGAAAGAGTTTAATTTCAAATCTAGTAAATTATTATGGGGTAATTTTAATTTTTGGGTGAACTATCTCTTTAACACACTATATATCAAATATGAGCAAACATCAAAGTAATAATACAACTGATTTAAAATGCACTGAACTTTATGATTTATGATAATGATTTTAATATTACTTTCTATTTTTAACCTTTACATGGCATACTGATCAGCTAATGAACCGTTTTCCACTAGATGAAATTTTATGAAATAATTAAAAAATTATACATACAGTATTTAAAAAACTAATTCTTGCAATTCTGTAATACAATAATAAATAATTATTATTTTTTTCACAATATTTTTTTTTCAGAACTAGTCATATGATTGTCCATGATTAAACTATAGTAACTACCAGTGACATCTGCCAATCAACTTTTAGTCAAGGATAAAATAGATATTAGTTCAAATTAAGAAAAATTAAATGATCGCACTTTGACTTTCTGACCGAAAATAAATTAGAAACCACTGAGCTCTTAAAGCATCTAATCAAATCTCATAAATCTTTATCCGGCTAATGGCCACTTATTATAGATATCTAGTTAGCCTGTTATGTATTAGCTCTCCTCTCTGCAGTGGGACGTGACTCATCCGTGCCACACACCTAAAAAAAAACTGAAAGCAGCATATTGCCATTTCTAGTTTTTGATACCTATGACAAAAGACTGTAAAAAAAAAAAAAAAAACTCATCAAATGGCAAAATGGAGGAGCAAAGACTTGGCACTGTGGGAGCTGACAAAAATACAGATTTCTGAGAGCCTGAAATCTTTGACTTCACACCTGCCCACACCACATGGAAATCTGATACATGTCTCGTTGTGAGACACTCTTTAATGGAATTCACAGTTAGTTGAGTAGAAACCCACAAATCTATGAACCATTTAGTCATTTTAACATTGTACAGTGAAAGTTTCACACTTCATTTTTTCAGACACTAAATAAGGCAGAGGCACACTTTGATGAATGGCATGAACTGCACTGGACCATCACTGAAGCAGGACGAGGGTTTGAGAGTCTGGGCATGTAGTATGACACGGCACAGCTGGGAGACGATTATTGGGGAGCGTTGCCGTGGAGACGGTGTAGCCAGAATCACAGACATTCAAGGCCGGAAAAATGTTATCAGATGTACCCAAATCAATGTCGCACTAAAATGTGTTTGTGATTGTGACGGGCTAATGAAGATTATTAACCTTTTCAGAGAAACCTAATGGAAAATATGTGTGTGTTGTATGCATTTTTTTTTAAAGAGTTTGCAAATACAACTGCACCCTCACCAATATTTCGATTAGTTGTTGACCTTTATGGGGTTTTCCCATGGTTGATTTTCAAATAATTACATTTGGTCGCCCAATATGTACATCTGAAGTATGAGGTTAATTGTGTTTGTCAGATTTTGTGTCCCAAACTTGCTTAAAACTAACCTTTACAACTAAATCAAACAAAACAACAGAAGCAGGGGTATAAAAAACAAGGACAATTAAAACAGTTAAAGTCCCCATGAAATCAAAATTGAAGTTGTTTGGCTTTTAGTGTGAATAGGTTAGCCTGTTGTCTATATAAGCTAGCAAAATTCACATTAAGAAAATATAAGCATTTAAAACTTACAGTCTCTCACTTCCACCAATATGGATCAATGATTTTGATGGCATCACTCTTTACTTCAGATTCTCTGTCCAATCAAATGCACTCTAGAATCTAAAGCGTCCTGCCCCCTACACTATAAATAGACGCTGAAGCTGCGGCTAAAATCGGTCACTTGTTCACACATTTACTATTTTCTACATCGTAAATGGCAGATAGTGCACTAGATAGGGGATAGGGAACGATTCAGACCATTGGGGCGAATGAAGTCTGGTTTCACGTTAGTGTCAGGATCAGTTAACACAGAGTGGATCATGTGCGAGAGTTGGGGCAGACCAGAAAACGTATCAAACGTATCGGACACATTTAAATTCTGCACAGAATGATGTATTTTAAAGCGATATGGAGGAGATTATGAGGAGAAATGGAAAGAGATTAAGAGGAAACTGCGGCTTTACAGAGCTCAAAGGCTCTGGCTGAGCTGTGATATAAACTAAACGCTATTGGCCATTTAAAAAAAAGGAGCTGTTCGATATGTCCCACCTTGTCTTCCTGTTTCAGTGGAAGTTGCATCAACACATTGAATAATGCTGCGTGTTTCAAGGCACTTCAATGGGACTTTAAATCATCCTAAGAAAAGATGTTAAATGGACTATTAGTCTACAGGGATGACTGCAAAAATTGGAGTACTAATGAGAGACGAGATTTACAATAAAACTTTGTTCATTTCTTCAATTGCCTTAACAGCTGATATAACAGGGTATCTTCATTAGGAAGAGACAAACAAAGCTGGATCATAGGTGACATTTCTGAACACAATTCGACTAACACCTTGAAGTAAACACTGTGACCTAAAATAACAGCATTTCATAGACTAGCGTCACAAATACAAGCATCTGCAGATAACTGCAAATCTGAACAATTTCATGGCTATCAGCATTCTGGTAAAGCTCCCAACAGCTTCCTCAGCAGAGACAACAAAACCTCTTCAGTTCACTCTCACAAAAGGCAAAAGCGATTCGTTGTACCTGATAAAGACGCACATGCACACCTGCAATGACCTTGCAACGACCACCAACAAAGCTGTCTCACTTAAGATACATCCTCTTCTGGTCCTTCCTCTCCATTAGCTGAAGGATTCCTGTCCTCACAGTAACAGTCCAAGGATAAACAACATCAACATTTGCAGTCTAAGGCCCATTTTATACTTCTGCGTTGAGTGTACGCCGTAGTTACGACGTAGGCTGTGTGTTGCATGCGTACCCTACGACATACCCTGACGCGCACCTCTCCAAAAATGTAACAACTTTACGTGTAACAAAAATTCTTCAACAACAATTGAATACAATTGTATACAACAATGTAACAACAATTCTACGTGAACCGCGAGCACTGTGATTGGTCTGCCTGAACCCCTCCCTCAGGTCAATACATTTAAAAAGTGTGTGTGTCCGGAAATGGTATGATAGTTTCATCCATACATCTGCTCTGCTATATAACACAATATTTTGTAGTCCAGAGATTCTTTATGTTAGTGAATAAATACATAGATCCGCTGTGAGTGTGTGAGCTCTTTATGGTCTAGTGGAAGAATTTTTGTTAAGCATGCCAGTGGTTCTGGGTTCTAATCCACCATTGCACAGTATATTTATTTTTTCATTAAAACCAAAGATGTTAATCAGTGATTGTATATCAAGAACAGGGACACATTTGAGTGCATTTCGTGAATAAAGTCTCCGCAACAGCAATCGATTGAATCGCTTGTCTGCAAGAGCCACTGATACTGAAAACAGCGGCCGCGAGCACTCTGCATGATTTCAAAAACTCATTCCAGCGCCAGATCACCTCTTATTTAACTCTACTAATCAACAAGAGATGCTTAATTTGTATTAGATACAGCAACTCAAGCTGCAAGAACGGTCGCTGCTGCTGCTACTCCTGCAATGTACACAACAAGCTGCTTCTTCTTCGGCTTTTCTTGATACTGTGGGTTACACCATCAACATGCCTGTGGACACGGCCTACTGCCGTTCTGCATGTGTAATTGCACAGTGACGCGGACAACAAGGCAGAAGTACAAATTAAAACTGACGCGTAACTTGCGGCGTAGAGGATACGGCGTAGAAGTATAAATCAGCCTTTAGGCCCTATCATATACCCAGCGCAATCCATTATTTTGCTAGTTTCAGCCCGACACAGTTATCATTTTGATGTCCAGCGCCATGTTGTTTAAATAGCAAATGCCCTCGCGCCCATCTGTTCACCCAGGGGCATGCTGGTCTGAAAACGAGGTGTGTTCAGGCACATTGTTGGCGCGTTGCTATTTTGAGGAAACTGAAAACGACTGCGCCATTGACCAACATAAACTTAGTCTTAAGTCAATAACGCAGTATTTTTTGTGTTATTTAAAGGGCGCGTTAGTAATATGCGTCTATAGGCGGGTACACAACGCACGTACACAAACATTTTTAAATATTAAAAACAAAAGGATTCCCCTATAGAGAAGCGTTATACTTTACGCTCTCAAATTCCAGCATGTAAATAGCGAATCTGCCATGGTGCAAGCGCAACTGGCTTTTAAATGGAAAGGGAGATGAGAGGTTTATTGCACGTTTCGCCCTAAACACACCCATGACTCATTAAGAGACTAGGTACAACCCTTTTGGACCATGCGCCTGGTGCGCTGACCGTTTTTTCCGTCGTTAAACTAGCAAAAGTAGATACAGACATGCCTGTAAGTGCACCTGCACCATGCGCTCAGATTGTTAAAATAGGGCCCTTAGTGTATGTTTTCATGACAACGATGTGCTAAAAATGGAGATGTTTTTCCTTTGTATTTTTGCTTGTACAGACGTCAGCATTGTCAAAACGATCCCCGTTCACATGGTTCCGCGAAAAACGACTAAAAACGCTGTATTATGCTGCCAGGCCAGTAGTTGCCGATCACTTAGTAAAGATGTAACTGGTTCTTTCCGGATATGTGTATGGAATCATTCTGGATCCATAGTCTTGTCAACATTGTCAACCTTGAACATACATCTGCGCGACTTAATAAGGCACGACCAAAGACTGTACAAGCTTGGAACTCTTTTTCATCTAAGATAATCTTTTGGACCAGGGTCAACGGCTAGGCAAACATTGTTATGAAACATCTGCTAACATGTTTCTGTGAATCTATGTACAGTCTTGTGATTTTGGATATGTCTGTAACCCCCCCCCCCCCCCCCCCCCCCCCCCATAATTTGGAAAACAATAAAAAATGTTGATCACAAAAAAAAAAAGTAAAGATGTAAAGAAACACTTTTTATCGTTGTTTAATTTATTAACATTATGTGCTTGTTTAAATTAAACTAAAAATAAAAAATTAAATTAAATTTAAAAAGTTTAGGCTGTATTTATTGGAGAAGTTTTAATAATTTTTATTAATACAAATAATATTAAAGAAATAATACAATTTGTGGACATATAGCATTTTTGAGATGGTCACTTCCAAAACAGTATCCCCATGTTTGTCAGGATGCATCACTTGGATACATTAGTGAAGCAAAACCTCATGTGTGCATAATGGTTATGTTTTTGTGTGGCAGTACAAATACCCATTAATGGCTAATTCACATCATAATATATGGACTGCTTAATAGTAAATCAGTTTAATGGATTTTACCACATCCCATCACGGGTTACTCCAACATACAGCGAGCACCAATTCTACAATGCTTTTTGTTTTCGTTCAGTGACTTAGAAAAGACTCGCTATTTGATTGCCACAGGCCATAACAACAGCGCTCCATCACGAAGAGCTCAGAAAATCATATCACATTCGTTCAGCATCACTCAAACTCGTAGGTTAACAGACAGGTAATGCTGTTGGGTGGCTGCTAATTGACTTCATGGAACGCTCCATTACACCATTCCATGAGCAATTACAGCATTTAGGGTTATTGCAGAGATAAATCAAAATACAAATGAGCTTATACAAGGGATATTGGTTACACATGCAGTTGATACATAGGTCTACCTGTCTCCCACCTCCTGACTAAAGTGTATTATTTGTACAAGTAATGAATACATGTACATGTTGCACTACAGACAAAAGTTTTACTCTTTAAAAAGTTATTTAAGACTTAATACAAGTCCTCTTGAAATCCATCACATAGCTTGACTTAGGGTTTAATAACATCAATGATTCAAATATTCATTGAAATCAAGAATGTCCCGCTGGTTTTGGGTTACAGAGGACTCTTTAGTGCTACAAACAGCATGAAGCTACATAGATCACAGGACCTTTCCAGTAAGATGATTATAGTTTTGAGGAGCAATGTACATCACCATGAGGAGATCTCATAAACAATTCATGATGTTTTCATCTATAACTTATTCACGAGAAAGCGATACATACACTACCCGTCAAAAGTTTGGAAACGTTCAGGTTTTTTAATGTTTTTGAAAGTAGTCTCTTAATCTCACCAAGGGTGTGGTTATTTGATCAAAAATACAGCAAAAACAGCTTTATTGTGAAATATGTTTACAAATTAAAATATCTTTTTTCTATTTGAATGTATTTTAAAATGTAATTTATTTCTGTGATTCAAAGCTGAATTTTCAGCATCATTACTCCAGTCTTTAGTCACATGATCCTTCAGAAATCATTCTAATATGCCTATTTGCTGCTCAAGAAACATTTTTGTACACAACTGTTTTTAACATTGATAATAAAAATATCAATCTGAAAACAGTTGTGTACAATCTTTATATAAATATAAAGCTTTTGCAACATAAGTGTCTATGCTGTCACTTGATCAATTTAATGCATCCTTGCTGAATACATTTATTAATTTCTTTCCCCAAAAAAAATAAAAATAATTCTTACCGACCCAAAACTTTTGAACGGTAGTACAATGTTACAAAAGCTTTCTATTTCAGATAAATACTATTCTTTTGAACTTTCTATTCATCAAAGAATCCAAAAATTGTTTTACACAACTGCTTTCAACATTGATAATAATCATGTTTCTTGCGCAGCAAATAGGCATATTAGAATGATTTCTGAAGGATCATGTGACACTGAAGACTGGAGTAATGATGCTGAAAATTCAGCTTTACCATCACAGGAATAAATTGCATTTTAAAATATATTCAAATAGAAAAACGTTATTTTAATTTGTAAAAATATTTCACAATAATACTGTTTTTGCTGCATTTTTGATCAAATAAATGCAGCCTTGGTGAGATTAAGAGACTACTTTCAAACACATTAAAAAAATTTAATGTTTCCAAACTTTTGACGGGTAGTTTATGTCGTGATGGAATTAGTACAGAATATTACCAGGCCAATAAGACCTCCACATCTGCTGTAACACCTGAAGAGAGCTATTCCTATACACACAAACATATTCTTTCGTTTTTTGCATTTATATTATCTCCAACTAGTTCATCCAGACAATTACATAATCACCAAGTCATTAAATCTGTTACGAGACCTCTGGTAGCCTGAAGGTGGAACAGGATATATTCAATAACCTGTTGACAACAGTCCCATGGACTGTGCTCGGATCAGAGCAGAAGCGCCACTGTATGACACACTCATTAATAATGGAGGGCAGTTAATGCCTGGAGTGAAGGAGCGCTCAATGGGTGGAACCCCTGGGAGCCAGAGAGGAAACTGGTGGTCAAGGAGAAAAGTGCAGAACAATCAAGCAGAACGGCACAACCCAGTAAGATATTAAATAGTCCATGATTTATATATAAATGGATGAAGTGATATGATATACTGCCACTGTCTGAGAAGCTGAAAGAGATAACTGCATGCGATCTGGTTTATTCACTATTCAAATCAACATGTTGTTTGCAAAATTAAATACACATTGCTATGCCAAAATTACACACTTCACATTTAAACCAACAAGAAAGCTTAGACAAAAACAACCTCTACTTGAATATTGTGAGAAAACAATGCAAAAACACTGAGGTAAATTCTTAAGAACAGCGCAATCTGTGCTAGTATTCCATCAATAAAGAGAGAGCGAGTCAGTGACTAAGAGAGAAAAGGGTTATTGTGAGTCATACTTTCACTGCCGATCTCTCTCTCTCTGGTTTTAGCAGCCATAACCCCCCTGATCCCCGACATATCCTCTAGCGGGATTTGTCAGAGGACAACAGCCTGGCTGCACCTCACCTGTCTGTCCTGCCCTCAGGCATCCAGACCAAAAACAGCAGCTTAGCCACCACAAATAGACCAAAAGAAGAGCTGCTGAGAACGGTCTACTGCTTTCACTGGATAGATGAAGTCAAGCTTATGTGAAAGACAAAATAATGGAAGAACCACTTATATAGATCAGTGGGCAGAACACTTTTCTGTTTTAAAAAAAAAAAAGAATTACTCTATATACCGTAAAATTTCACCGTTGAGAGAGAAAAATACACAGGTCGCATCAGTATATAAGTTATATTTTACTATCACATACAGAAATAAATGTAAAATGCCAGTATATATAACTAAACTTTTACAAACATTTTAGTTTAGTATTTTAGTTCCCATCACTCCACAACGGTATTCAGAAAAGAACAGGAATGAAAAATATAAACAAAACAAAGTATAAAACAAAATGATAACCTAAATCATGGTGACATTCATTCATCATAAACTACATTTATTATAAACACCAAGCCAAAACAAATTTATTTAAAGTCACCATGAATTATCAACAATCAACAATTTTGTTTTTTTATTCATTTCAACCTGTCACTCACGAGATCGATCCACCAATAGTAAACCACAACCATCCAATCAATTCCTGATGGACAAAAACAAGTCCCATTTTTTCGTTTTTCAAGAAGCTGTTTCATTCAGATATACATCACAAAAGGAAAGAAAAGAATATTGCAACTTCCGTTTCATGTTGAATTTAAAGGGGTCATATGAAGCTATTTTGAAAGTTCATTATTTTGATTATTGGGTGTAATAGAATATGCTTTAATGTTCAAAAAACAATTTTTTTATCATCACATACTGTACAGTATTATAGTCCCTCTATTCCCAGTCTGTCTGGTTTCACACTGGTTTCTACAAAGCCTCTGATTGGCCAGCAGACCCAGTGCGTTGTGATTGGCCAAACACCTCAAGCGTGTGTCGGAAATGTAACGCCCCTTACCATAATCGCGAGCTTTAGCTTCTAATGCTTCTAAAGCCTTTGCAGACATACAGTTCATAATGTCATCGTTTTTTCCACATCAGTTTGAGTCCAAGTTAGACTCTGAAAATGGTTCGTTCGGAACCAACTTTGGAAGCATGACTTGAGCAGAACGTTTCAGGGAGATAAGTAGTCTCTGTCTAGAGCCTGTGTTGTACTCTCCCAGGTTCTGGAAGCTGTCCTCTATAAACAAGTAAACATATGGGTTGTACTGCTGAAGAACAGCTTTTTAAATACATCTTATCCTCTGATTAACCTCTGAAAGCAAAGGGTTTTGATTTTGCATCCAAACACACAGCGTCTCCACGGCATGACGACAACACTACAATTCACTGAAGCCTTTGCGTACACATGTCTTATGCTACGCATTATGCTAATATTTCACGTTGTGAGGTAGACGTTTGAGGAAGTGATATCTGGACTTCGATCGAGGTGTTTTAGGCAGGTCTGAATCAGTTTCAGTTTATATACAAGCACAAACAGATACATTACACACTACAGGAAGAGGAAAACATTAAAAAGCATCATATGACCCCTTTAAAGTAAAACAAATGAAAGCTTGGTTTTCTCGATATTAGATCCCTTTCTACAAAAGCACTTTTTGTAAAAGTTTCTGCGTTATTGACTTTAGACTCAAAATAGCAACGGGCCAACAATGCACCTGAAGTTCTGAACACACCTTGTTTTCAGACCAGCACACCCATGGGTGAACAGATGGGCGCGAGTGCATTTGCTATTTAAACAACATGTTGCAGGATGAAAATGATAACTGTGTCGGGCTGAAACTAGCCCAAACATCAAAACACTTGCGTCGTATTGCGCCGGGTGTCTGATAGGACCCTTAGTTTTAGGCCAAATGGTGGGTAAAAACCTGAGAGTCATCCTTAAACTTTGGCCAACAAATAAACACATTTCTCAGACACAGAAAATGAGTAAACTTTTTTCATTTACATATGCTACCAATATTGTAACAATAAAAAGCCGGATGGAAATCGGCAAAGTTACACTTTAACATGCATTTCTCTCTATAGGTTGAGTATATTTAAGTAATTAAATTAATATTATAAATGTGTGACTAGTCGACTAATGGCTTAAATGAGCGACTACTAGTCGACCATAAAAATCTTTTTGTTGAGGACAGCCCTAATTGCAATATAAATTGCTTTGGAATATGCAGCATGTTAAAATAAGGTGAAAATATGGAATTAACCTCATGAAATGTAAATAATGTTAATAATAACAGTGGAGGAAAGAGTCTGACGTGAAGGAACAAACTCCAATCAGCTTTCCAAGAACGAGTGGAGAAGAACAGAGCTGCAAATGCTGACGCACGTCCACTCTGTACACCTGCATTGTGGGAAATGTATGCAGGAGGGCTAAAAATAGACCAGGACTGGCATCAGGGCCTGACATCGCATTAACAATAGGTATCGACCCGCCATACTGAAAGGAATGATCTACTGTTATTGAATTTCAATTTAGCACCACCTTGTGGATCATTGCTTAACACTGTTCGTGAAGAAAAAAACAGCTTGTCTGGCACGCTGTGCCTTGTGGGGAACGTAATGTGCTCGGTGTTTCCGCCTCCACGTTAGACATGATTTAAAGCAGGAGGAAGATTGGTGAAAGTTGAAAACCGTACTGAGGCACGGAGATGTTGTCATCTAACCAGGTGAAATTAAGAAATGAAATACCCAGAGGCTGTATTCTATGACTCATGCCCTGCAGACTACTTGAAAAAGCGAAATGAGTTTGAAATTGTTTTCTGAATGAAACATTTTGCAAGAGATGCTGAAACAAGATGGCCACTGCTTCCAACTGTCTGCACATTTCCATCGGATTCTCCCTGTTGAATAACCTCCCGTGTTTCATGAAGCTTGAACAGAAAGCCTGAGGTTGTCCATCAACCTTTTCCGCCTTAAATGAAGGGGCAGGAGAGATTGGCGTTCCGTCTGGCTCTGGAAACAGCCTTTTATTCTTCTCAATGGTGCTCTACTACGGCCATGGGGTGTATTATTGAGAGTGCCATGCCAGGGCACTAGCATTTTAGCCACTGTTGAAACAATCCCCTGCAGACTACCATTCTCCAGCCATATGGCACACCTCTGCTTCTGCTTAACACACAAGTGCACATCTCAGGAAAGACATGTCAGTGGCTTTATTCACTGCGTCTCAGGAAGCCTGGAGCGTTTTACCCCACTCATCAGGATGCTTCTCTAGGGAAAACCTGCTGTGGATTACAGGATGGAATCGGCGCACAAAAAGGGCTTTCAGACAAAGTAAAGCAGAGATGTGCATCTTTTAGATCGACAGTAAAGATTAAGCCTAGATTCTATCTGCTGACTTTTTCACATTTTCTGTGCTGATTTTGAGGGGGGGAATCTGTGGAAATGAATTTAAACACTGAACATTTGATTTGCCAGAAAATATACAAGGGTGGAGATTAGTAGGATTTTACAAATGTAAGGTTTTCCAATTATATTGGTCAATGGCAAATACAAATTGTACTCATGTTGGTTTCACAAGATTTTTGCAAAAAAGTTTATAAAAATGTTTACATATTTAAAATAGTTTTACATTTTTTTTAATATGTCTATGTGTATATTTGTTAAATATGTCTCTACCAAGAGACATGCGCACTTAAATACAATAAAATTTTTTAAATATTATTACAATTTAAAATAACTGTTTTTATATGCATGTTAAACATTGTTAATATATTTGAAATATTTAGTTTATATTTGTGAAAACAGCGATATTTTTTCAAGATTATTTGATACGTAGAGAGTTAATACAAAAAAATTACAATGTAAAAAAAAGTTTTACTGTCATTTTTGATCAATTTAATGTGACCTTGCTGAATTTCTTTAAAAAGGCATTTAAAAAAATATGCATATTTTGGCGAGTCATACCACATAACTTTTTATAACCTGAACTAACCCTCCCTTGAAATAACAAGGTCAAGTGATAGAAAAATGGAAATAAAAAAATAAATAAAAATAAGATGTTAATTAAAATTTACATGAGCTGCATGAACTCCAAAAGTTTGCATAAAAAACAAATGATCATGTTCTCCAGCATGATTTGAGATGCTCATAAGAGAATCCTGAGAACATCTGACCGTCTGTACAAAGAGTCACATGTTTAATGTAACAAATGTGGTCATCTCAAAACCCTCAAACTTTCGTAGATTTTCAGTGTGGTCTCTGTATGCGTGCAAACACATCTTTAAGTGGGAGTTTTTGTTTCCTTTAGATGGATGAAAAAGCAGCCTAATATTAGAGGCGCTGTAATAAAGTATATGTCAGCAATGAAGGCTAAACATGAGAAAAACAATTATGAGCTTATGAATTTTTTATAAAAAATAAATTGTTTTTTGGCTCCAGCCAGAGTATCAAAAGCCCTGGAATTAATGCACCTCTGGAGAGACACGGATGCATATTTTGTGCATTACACAAATGAACATTTTCACAAGCATCATCGACCACCTCTAGGCCACAGCAGAACTGAACCAAAGAGACACTAGCTGTACTTTATTCATGCCTCATGACTCCTTGTGCAGTTTTCTGATAAGTTTATTCTGTTAGAGCACTGCTTATCATTTAAATGTTCTTGCTCTCAGTTTGAACAGTTCATTCGGTCGGGGTCTTTTGTGCATGCGATGCCCACTGTGACAGCTCAGTGTGTTCTCTAGCACATTATCTCATCATCATTAGGGAAGGCAGTGCAGCGAATGAAATTAACGAAGAAACGTAATGAGTGCGTTTAACTTTTTTCCCCCCTTCTCTGTGCTGTTGAACCATCATGCAGCCCAGACAGAGAGGCTGCTTGTGATTTCCTCACCGGCACATTACCGTCAACAAAGAACAAATGACCTGGAGAGAAAGGAAGGCGCTTATTGGAGAAAAACGGCTGAATCTGCATGTGCAGGGGGGGTTCAGCGGTGCTGTAAGCGATTTATGCCGTTTTGCTAACTTCCATAAGACCACCATCATCTGTCTAATTCCACAGATCACTAAAGACTGAACAATATTGTTCTATGACTGATACTGATACAGAAGAACTAATATGCCAAACTTTTAATGCTTTTTGAAACTTTTATAAATTGTAAAAAATTATATTTATATCAGACATCCCACCCAGCAAAAACTAATTTCTGCGTGGTAGAATCAACATTGCCGGTATGATGCTGTGTGTGAACAAAGAAAATGAAGATTACCGGTATGAGCACGTACAAGGTCAGAATATGCTGACATAAGAAGTCTGCTTTGGGCCGAGGCCGTATCCATGTCTTAGGGCCCTTTCACACCTACCTTGTTTGGTCCAGATTTTTTCGGACTTTTCAGTTTAGTCAGAATCAAAATTACAGGTGTGAAACCTCCCCCGTACCACGGTCCGGACCAAACAGACAAAATTTGGTCCGACGAAAAGAGGTAGTCTCGGTCCGGATCAAACTGAACAAAGGTTCGGTTCGTTTCTAGTGTGAAAGCATTTTCTGTATGGTTCGTACTTTCAGACCATTTGCAGGAAGTTCCTGTTTATGTTTAAATATTATAATGTTATTTTTAAATTTAATCTAGGCTAGATAAGTCAGGGCACTGATCAGGGAGTCAGCCCATTGACTAATGTCCTGATCAGTGCCCTGGCTACTGAACTAGGGAGCTGATTGAGACGCACCCCGAAAGTCTGAGTCTTTTGCATTTTACAACGGGTGAATCTCCAGTTGTCACTGGTGATTGTGTTTGAACCTTTTTAGATCCGCCATCAAATTGATAGGTTTATTTATATCAAGTGCTGTGAGAAAAGGCTATAAATCTCCACCTCCAACATCCTCACACACACAATATAGCCTACTAGCCGGGACACCTTCTTTATGTGTACAGATGTGACGTAAATGACGCAAAGACATGCTTGAATTTCCCGTGGAAATCCACCAGTACCACTGGAATTTAAATCATTATTACAAGCTTACCGTTGTAAATCGAGCTAAGGTAAGCAGATAGTATTGGACACTGGCTGGTTATGTACTTGCTCAAAAAATTATTTTGGATAATTTTTAACTCAAAAAACATATGGACTGCAGCTTTAAAAAAGGTATGTTCTGTATAGTATGAATGTGGGTAGTATGAATGCAATTCGGACGTACTACATCCGCCATGTTGTTACTGTCATGTGACCTACCAGCCTCTGTTGCAGCCATTTGTGGTGGTGTCCAAAACCATAGTGGACTTTATCGATTGCACTCCTTCAATCCCATAATCCACCACAATAACAAATGTACAACTGATGTACACTCAACGGCTAGAGAATACCCATAGTGCACTGCGAGTTCCCGCATCTCGCCAGAAGATGATCCAGCAGCTGAATCATCCATCCATCCATTTTCCAAACCGCTGGTCCAATGTGGGTACAGCATAATACCATACAGGTATAAATTCATTTTTAATTGATTATTAAATTGTTTAATTAAGGTTCATATACATGTACCAGTTTGCTAAGTTATAAGCAGCAACCCTTCCGGCGCACTCAGTGCCCGAATTAGCTCACTCATTTTTACTCCTTCAAGTGGACTATTAGGAGTAAAATAGGGAATGGTGAATGAGGGTAATGGGGGGCAATTTCGAACACAGCTCGGACATACTACTCTTTTGGGATACAGTTTTTTGCATACTATATAGTCGGGGATTGTTCGATTTCTGACACAGCGGCGGTGTTGCGTCTCGTGTTTTAACTAAAATGAAACTAAAGGGCTTGCAAGGTCTTTAAAGGTCAATTCCGATAATTGACATCTCAGAGTTTACAGGTATTTTGGTACTAATGTGTAAATGGTACCATACCAATAAAAACACGAAGCGGCGTTGCTTGTGTGAGCAGCACTTTTATGTATTTACCGGAAAAGTCGTTCTGGTAATTTTACGGTAATTTACCAGGATTGCTGTGTGAAAGGGGCTTATGTCTGCATATTAGTGAAAAAAATACAGTCTCCAATTGGCTAGTTTTGTGCTCCTACGACTCTTTTACAGAGCTGAAGGCTGTCACAGAGACAGGTGTAATTTCTCAGGGCACCTATTTCAGTGATATTTGTCAGATAGTAGGGACAATTTATGTGCACCTTACAGCACCTTCAATATAACCTTCTCCTACACACAAACACCCACAGCAACATGCATTGCAGCAAACATGTCTTTTTCAAGAGATAAGAGATAAAAGCATAACCTCTCCTGAACTGCACACCAGTTACTTGAAATAAATGCATCCATGTCCTCAGCTTTAAATGACACAGAAGTGTGATACATCATTTCCAAAGCACCTACAAAGCCAAGTGTGAATTCCAAAAACATTATACATAAAATAATCGAATAAAATTAAGTCATGTAACATTTATGTAAAACATCAAAATTATAATAATATTTAGAAATAAAATAATATATATTATACTATGGGGGCTGTTGAATGCTTGAATCTGATTGGCTGATGAACATTCTAAAAGGTGTGCAATTATTTTCAGGGAAACGCACGACTAAAGTAGTTCCAGGCAGGTCTTGTCTTGACCGTATTACAGTTCCATATCACTACGCCAAATGATTTCAGTTATTTCAAAAGGTCCTTACAAAAAAAACTAAACCCTAAACTAAAACCTTAAAAAAAACTAAACCCACTTCGACACTAACCAAGCAAATAAATATAGCAAACAATAGGATAAAAACTACAAATTATTTCCATGTTTTTTGCGACAATTACATTTTCTTATGTACGGAAAGTACATACTCTCTTTCTCCCACTCTCTCTCCTACTCAAACACACACACACTCATACATAAATGTGTTGTCAGCAACTTAAAAGCTACATGACATTTCTCACTAGCGAGGTAATAATGGCGCTGTTCTTACAGTTCCGTATTAGTAGGCGCTGCTGCCGAAAAACTGTTGAAAGAGACGCACAGACTGAGATAATACACACACTCTCTCTAATAACTGCACTAATAATTGCATTAGTCTGCTATCAGTGGCTAAAGCCTCCATTACTAGCTCTAAAATGACACTTTGGAATCAGCAGCGGGGGCTTGGTTTTAGATGCGCAAGAAATTAATCCCACACACAAGAGCGTTTTAAGGTCAAAAACCTGATAATACTTCTATTCTTGAAATACATCACCTGAACAGTTCACTGTTTTGCGGTGTGGTAACCATAATATAAGCGGAAGAATTGACTCTGGGCCATTGAATTATTGAAAAATAATGCACACCCGAGGTGTAACGAACACTCTGCTTCTGTGTCATGGCCGCATTATCACCATTATTTTTCGAATAATTTAACGGCCCACCCATCGTCAATAATTCCTTACTTGATTCACATGGGCTGATGCCGCCCTCGGTCATCTGCCCTCCATCCTTTCATTTTGTTTACAGTATGATCATCTGCCTTTAAGCTCTTAATCAAATACAGCTGAGAAACATAGAGCTCTGTCACTCATTTCAGTGGATGAAAGATGAAAGTAAAAAAGATGCTCTGTCAAGAGAACAAACACGACACCATCAACACAGCACAGAAGAACTCTTACTCTGTTTTCCCCCTCTCACTGCTCATTTCTACTGCACTCATCCTGTGAACACTGCAGGAGATGTAGCGCACTCTTTTTCTCTCAACACTGATAAACATCAATAGTAAAAGAAGCCTTCACTGCACTCATTTGCCAGGATATAAAAAGTCCCACAGAAAGAAGTGCAAAAGAAAGTCTATAAAATATATTTTTGAGGCAAAAAGCTTCTATTGTGCGACAGCCGATTCCTGTATAATTTTCCCCGTGGATGAAATTTAGCCACACTAATCACAAAGGCGAGGACATCCGCTGACCCACACACCATAACAAAATGGATTATGATATTTATGACTGCCTATTCACCTTCATGTGTCAGCATTTCCCCTCACCCGAAACATAATATTTCATAAGAGCACAGAAAGCACGCAACACCTCCAGACAAGTGTTAATGCCGATCAAAAAACAAAACAATAATGATTATTATTTTATTCATATAGCGCCTTTCATACACAAAATACAGCTTATTTGATTATTATTTTATTCGGTGCCTTTCATACACAAAATACAGCTCAAAGTGCCTCACAGCTCAGAATAGAGGAAAGAAAAATAATAAATAAATAAAGTGAAAAAGGGAAAGAAAACATTCAATCAGAAGGTAGTGCTTGCTCCCTAAAAGAAAAAATAGATTTAGCCAACTGTGCAAATCAAGACTTCTTTGTCAGCATATATTCCTTAAGGTGTATATGTTTATTCTATTTTCATTTTGATTTAGAGAGATTTAATATTACCAAGAAAGTAAAAGTTTAAAATAAACGTTTGCTTTGCCGTGTGGATGCTGTGTTATATAAAAATACGAATTACTTTAGGTAGCTTTTTACAATAAGGCCTCATTTAACATTAGTTCATGATTAACATGGACTACCAATGAGCAAAATAGTTTTTAAAGCATTTATCAATCTTTGTTAATGTTAATTAGTACAAATATAATTGTTGTCACAGTTAAAAAAATACAACGTGATTTTAATAAGGTATTAGTAAATGTTGAAATCAACATTAAGATTAATAAATGCTGTAGGAATATTGTTCATTGTTAGTTCATGTTAACTAATGTAATGTTAACAAACAAAAATTTATTGTAAAGTGTTTCCTTAATATACTGTACAGGGCTCGACATTAAGCCTGTTCACATGCTTGTCCTTCGGACAAGTAAGTCATTCACTTTTCCTAGTAAAAAATGAGCTTGTCCGGATTTTTTATTACATTTTTTATTTTGCAAATATAATCTATTCTGAAGCATTATTCTCACCAGTGATCAATCAGCTTTGACATATTTAAATATGCATACCTTTTTATAAAGGGCATTTTTCCATAATCTTATTAAATATAGGCTATGGTTCAGCTTTCATTTTATATTTTTAAATTTGATCAATAAATTAAATTAGAATAAGACACTATAGGGCTGTTATGAATCAAATTACATAATTTACACCTGCATTAAATAATGTTATGAGATTATTTTAAATATTTTTGAATATACAAATAAGAAATGTTGGAAAGATGAAACTAAACCACCTGTATGTGGCAGCAGGTGACCGTCTTAATGAGTGAGTCATTGAGTCGATTCGTTCAGACGGATGATTCATTCAAGAATTAGGCGGTCGTTTACGAATAGGTCATTGAATCTTTGATTCAACCGATTCATTCAAAACGCTGAATTCAGTAACATGCTGTTGCTGTGAGATGCGTTATGTTTCTGTTGTGATCTTTGTTTGGAACTATTTTCGCTGCTGAAATAGAAGAAAAACAGTCCATATTTCATCTAAAATGTTAGTGACAATGCTAATTAATTGTTTATGGAACTGGCGCATGAAATCAGTGTAATTTTCAGTCGTGATGGTATTCAGGAAAACAAAACTCTTGTTTGTGTGATGTTGCTTAACTGTATCATATGCTAATATAATAATATATAAATATAAAATA
Organism: Gobio gobio; assembly: GCF_949357685.1. Taxonomy (NCBI): domain Eukaryota; kingdom Metazoa; phylum Chordata; class Actinopteri; order Cypriniformes; family Gobionidae; genus Gobio; species Gobio gobio. Next base: position 48,558,035 of record NC_137115.1, read on the forward strand.
TAAAAATATAAAAACTACACAATTTTAACCGTGTATGTTAACCATGTTAACTGAGTTTCTTTGTATGAGCAGCGCTCATTTGTTTTCGATTTTCTCCTCGAGAGGCTGCGCGAGCCTCAACAGCACAACCTTGTTAACGTCAGTTCGTTTTATATTATTATCCACTATTGATCTCCACTTACACTAACTGAATGCAGAATCATTATTGCTCTTTGGTGATTCACTAGTTATTTTTTGTTTTGACGTTTTAACCAGGATACTTGTCCGTCGGGCAAGTAAAATTCTTTTTCACTTGCCCCTTCAAAAAATCCACTTGTCCCGGACAAGCGGACAAGCGTTAATGTCGAGCCCTGCTGTATACATGTCAATATAAATAGCTTTGAGGGAAAAAATAAATTCATAAAACATCAGATTAATAGTCATATGTGATTCTGGTCCCATGGCAAGTAATTAATACTTATAATTGAAACTTACAACTGACTTAACAAATCAATCAGAACAACCAGACATTGTTTTCTTTCTACACGTCACATGAATAGAGATTTGGACAGAGGCATTGACCATTATATGACTTTCATCCATAACCTCATACAGCATTAAAGAAAAACAGCATCAAAACATCAAAAAAATTATGGATGATAAATGAAGCCGGTTTATGTGGATTGCCAGGTATGTTTCAGTTTAGTTTGTGCCAACCCTGAACACCTGCTTGGCTTTTAGCGGTGTTCATAGCTTATGCTTCATGGCTGCTCCGGGGTGGGTTATGGTCTGGTTAAGAGATCTTAAACCAAAATTCAGCTGTGAGCAAAGTGACATCTCTGACGCAATAAAGTCACCACCTATACGCCTATAGGATGGCTTGAGGGTGAGTAAATCAGGGGGTAATTTTCATTTTTGGGTGAACTATCCCTTTAAGCATTTAGTTTAAATGAATATAAATATATACATAATATGTAACATAAATAATATTTGGAATCGGCAAGACAACGTAAAAAAATTAACTAATAGATATCACCATACATCCCCAGTTGATTGATTACATTAAAAATTGCAAACATTCTTTGTTTTAAAACAAGTTTTCTGAAATATTATGTTAACATGTGCAAAGAGGCGGTATCTAATTAAATATGCATTCATTTGCATACATTTCTAGAACAAAAATCTGAAGTCAGGTTCAAAATTATAATTTTTTGAGGCAAATTATTAGAGTCAAAGGTTTTTACAGAGAGAATTTTGGATTTCCTCTTTGTATCACACCATAAATCAGAAAAAAACTGTCAACAGCCAAAAAAAAAAACCTTTTCACTATTCGTTAGCAAGTAAAACTATCAGACAAATTACATATGAACAAACCCCTCTGTAAAAACCTTCAGAATATAGATAGGAATAAAACTGTACAGTTTGGTGTATCCGTGCTACTGAAGTGGAGATTTAATTTAAAGCATCACCGAAAAAACTGAAGAATAAAAGGATTGTTAGGAGTAAAGAGAGAATGTGAAGACTGAGATAAATGAGAGGGCCGGTGCAACAGAGGGCCAACAATCATTGACTGAAGAATCCTGCAGAGAGATAGAGAAAGATAGAGAGAGAGACTGTGAAGCGTGAGACATCTGGGCGGTGCCTGAGGAGATGTAACGGGTCTCTGCAGCACACGGTACAGTGTGAGAACTGCTGCGCTGCTCTGCTCTCAGCAGCAACTCAGGTAAAACTGAGCGGATTAGCCTCATGCAGCAGCACTGCTATTGTTCACTAAAACTATTCAAAATACTCTCTCTTTTTTGGTAATTGAAATAAAGCTGCAATAAAATAAAATAAATATTACATGAAAAACTGAAATAAGTTAAAGTTTTTAAGTACTAAAATGACTAAACGTAAATGCCCTTTTGTTTCACAGACAAGGCTTAAAGGGTTAGTAGTTCACACAAAAATAAAAATGATCCCATAATGTACACACCCTCAAGTCATCCTAGGTTTATATGACTTTCTTCTTTCTGCCAAACACAATCAGTGATATAAAAAATAGCCTGGCTCTTCCAAGCTTTATAATGGGAGTGAATGGTACCTTAGATTTTGAAGCCCAAAAAAGTGCATCCATCCATCATAAAAGTAAACCATACGACTCCAGGGGGTTAATAAAGGCCTTCTGTGATGTGAAGTGATGCATTTGTGTACGAAAAATATCCATATCTATAACTTTATAAACTATAATCACTGGCTTCCGGTTACGGCTGTGCACAAATCGAGTTCCGGTGGAAGAGTGACCTCTGACCCGAGCGTAAGCTTAGGTGAGAGTAGACATCTCTCGCGGTTCAAACAATAGTCATCAGATCATCAGTCATCAACCTCGGTAAACACAGTCACGTATCTTTAATTTCCCCAAACTGATTGCTCACTAAAACCCCCACAGTCATCATGTTTTCAGGCCATTTCAAGTTGATTTTGATGTGACATAAAGAGGCTATATCTGAGTGGGTGAGTTGTTTACTTACTTATTAATTAGTCTAATAACTCCTCTCCATTGAGGGGTCGGAGGGACACTGCTTGCCTTGCCTTGCCTTCCCATTAACGCCATCATTTTGTTCCTTCTGGCTGATTCGCGAACGTACGAAAACAAGAGGCGGAATGTATCACACAAACAAATCACATCCAACAATAACCAATCACATCCAATCATAGCCTCATGGAGGCATTGCCTCCTCTCATGTGACTTTCCTCATTCTCAATTACCCCCCACAAGCTTTAGGGGGTCTGTTAAAAGTCAATGGGCTCAGGGGAGGCAAGAGAGACGTGGACTCCCGCTGTAACTTTACCGGCTGGTGTCGCTGTTGGACAGTGTTACTTTAGAAAAACAAGTGATTTATACACTTTTAATGTCACATTTTGAAATATGGATCATTTTCTCATCCATTTTTTTGAAGAGGCACTGCCTTCCTGAAACGGCCCCGATGCAGTTACATCTTACCTTACAATGTAGTACAATAAGTACATGGTACCAAGCAATATATTTTTTAGTTCAGAATGTCTTAATATTTTTTGCATTTTCCAAATGCACCAGACAAGCACTCGCTAGCCATCTGTGGACAGTTATCCTCACAGCACTGCAGCAAACACAAAACTCTCTGGGTCAATTGGATCCGCTAAAAGCGAAAAAAAAAGGAGATCTTTAATCGGACAGGTCCATAATCCAGGGAATTATCCAGCCAACAGAGAGTGAGAGCACACTCACGGGTTGGTGGGCAGATGGATGCAAAAACACAAAGATGTTGATTTGGGATGTGAATGAGTGATTGCAGTGTTGTTCTGTTGTCTGATCAGGATGAGGAGCAGAGCTAAACCGCTAAAGTGATCTGAGGACAAATCAACCTCTGATCTGATTAAATGAGAAGGAAGAGGGAGAGAGGAGTGAGGAGGACATAGATGACTTCATCAGCTTTAAACACGTCGCCCACCACCAGTTCACTGGCCGGCTGATGCTTATTGCACACAAGAATAGTAAGAGTTTATCCATGCAAATCAGACATTATAATATTAACTCACTAGACTAAGCCTGTCACAATTGGTTAATCATCTGATCATGGTTATTTTATCCATTTCAGATAACCGCAATAATTGTGTAGTTTAAATTTCAATCACATCTTGCCATTCAAATAAGGGAAGTGCTTAAAGAAATACCATCAAATGCCTGTAAAAGCAATATAGATTATACACCCAATGTAGAAGTATGTTAAATATAGACATCCTGAAGCATCTGAGGCAAGGTTCTGAGACACAGGCCTCTGGCGGTGTGTGTGCTTCTTCAGCAAGGCAGCTGGAGATAATCATCTACCTTTGTTGACTTGAAAAGGCGAGTTCCGCTCACCCTGTTTTTTGCATGCCTAATCAGCGCCGGCTAATTTCACCCCCCGCAGGAGCGGCTCTCGTCCGCTTTGAGCCACCCCCTCCAGGTCTCCAAGCACCTAGTAAGATGTTAAAATGCCACTCAAGCACATAAATATGGTAAACAAGCCATGTCAAATTGTTTACAATAGAGCCATTTTCCCTCTGCCAGGTAAAGTGAGGAACACAGATCTATCTACACTATATTGCCAAAAGTATTGGGAGACCCCTCCAAATCATTCAATTCAGGTGTTCCGATCCATTCGTGAATATATAATAAATATTCTACGGTCAACTGTTAGTGGTATTATAACTAAGTGGAGGCAATTGGGATCAACAGCAACTCGTAGGCAACGTTAAATCACAGAGCGGGGTCAGCGCATGCTGAGGTGCACAGTGCGCAGAAGTCGCCAACTTTCTACAGAGTCAATAGCTACAGACCTGTGTGGCCTTCAGATTAGCTCAAGAACAGTGCGTAGAGAGCTTCATGGAAGGGGTTTCCATGGCCGAGCAGCTGCATCCAAGCCTTACATCACAAAGAGCATTGCAAAGTGTCGGATGGAGTGGCGAATTGCACTTCTCTGTCTGGCAATCCGATGGACGAGTCAGGGTTTGGCGATTGCCAGGAGAACGGTACTTGCCTGACTGCATTGTGTCAAGTGTAAAGTTTGGTGGAGGGGGGGGGGGATTATGGTGCGGGGTTGTTCTTCAGGGTTTGGGCTTGGCCCCTTAGTTCCAGTGAAAGGAACTCTTAATGCTTCAGCATAGACAGTTTGGACAATTTCATTCATCTGTAACATTAAACTAGGGATGCACCGAATCCAGGGTTCGGGTTCGGATTCGGCCGAATATTGGGCTTTTTGACTGGGTTCGGTTTCTGCCGAACCTCAGAATTTTTTTCCACCGAACCCGAACACTAGGCTTGTACTATTCGCGCCCCGCTGGTCGAACGTAATGACGCCGCTGTTGAAAGTGAAAATGGAACTCATGAACAGAAAACGTGGCAGTATACTTTAAGTCAAAAGAAGGCGATTCAAGTTGAGCTACGCGTTCAATTTGCAATCCCGATTTGTCTCGTGATGACAAGGACCCTAAACAACAGCCGCTGTTATAACATTTGCATATGAAACATCCGAGAGAATACGAGTTGTGCATGAAGGAATCTACAGACAGCAGCCAAAATGTATTTTATTTTACCTTGCAAACAGCCTATAGATCTATAGATCAGATAAAATATAAATAAAATTAATAAAATAGGCCTACACTAAATATTTTTCACTTAAATAATTACCAAATTAAGATGACAAAACGAAAATACACTGAATCCGTAAGCTTGAAGAACCGGAATTAGGTAAATAGGTAGATAATATAGGCTACTATATATCTTTACATATACTATTCTCTTAAAACCATCATTTCGTTATTTTTACTAACTTAAATAATGATTCATCCGCTAGGTTGCACGGGAGGGGGAAAAATAGGTTCCTTCCACTTAAGAGTTGAGCTCTTTTTATTAATATATCTCTTAACATAAATACTATTTTCTACTTTAAAAAAATAACTTCGTTATTTTACTAACCCAGTGTTTTGTATGTGAATGCTGTTTCACGTGAATAATACCACAGGAGTGAAACACAAAGCCTAGAAAGGAAATAATGGTCAGAGAGCTCTTTTTAATTCTGTTTTGCGATCTGTATCTGGTCACTCGATTTTCCGTGAATTTGAACAATAGACCTAGTCCATTTTATCCCAATGGACATGGACATCTCGTTTCTTTTCCCAAATCTTCACTTGCGTCGCACCCATGTTCGCAGGGGATTATAAACGTTTCTTCCTTTCGTTTGCTTATAATTAAGTCTATTATAACTTCACATCCTTTACTGTGGGAAAGTATAAAAAACACTGTAAGACGAATAGCCTTTTACTTCAAATTTTATTTAACACAGTTTGTTCTTGTTATTAAACTTGGTAAGGCGCGTCAAGTTTGGTTTATTTGAATAGCGCATTTCACACACACACACACGCCGGTGATTTTAGTTTCGTTTTCTCTGGCAGTGAATAATCAAACATTGTCTAAATGTCTTGACCCTGTGGAAAATAAAATCCACTCTTCAGACCTTTTACAACAAGTGTTGCTTCCCAACATCAGTAGAACATATGATGACAAAGATATTCAAGAAGGTGTCTATCCAGTGTCCCATTCCTCTCAAAGCGCAGAGCGGTATATGACACATCTTTGCGGGGAAATAGTATGAATCAAATATTTTTCTAACTAATATTTAATTTTCATATATTCTTGAGGTTACCATTATTTACTGATAATCGTTTAGATGTTTTATAGGCTGTAGTGTGTTGTTTCACTGACGGAAGTGCTAAAATAAACACGCATGCTTATGGATGTTTCAGCCTCAAATGATTTCAAAATGTAGGCTATATATCTGGCATAGACTACAGTATTTAAAATAGCATATATGCATTAGTTACATTCTCAATTTAATTTACAGAGCAATCCCTGCTAAGTTTTTAGTTTAACTAATACGCTGTCAGACTCGCAACGGGGGCGTGGCATCATCACGATGGTGGCGCTCCATCTTGATGTCGGCACAACCCTATAGCGCGCGCCTCCTGCGCTCTCCGTTGGGTTGTTCTTTGAAACAACAGAGGACGACTCGGGGTAATTTTTCTATAAACCATCATGAAATAGCGTCGAGAAGAACATACACGACAATGTTTACTTTAGTAAACTTGACCAAAACAGTTAATGGCATCCCTACACTGCTGTGGACGTTGTTAACTTCATTAATGTGTTTACTTTGATAATGGACTGCGGATGGGAGTAGGATTCGGTATTCGGATTCGGATTCGGCCGAATCTTGACCAGTGGATTCGGTATTCGGCCGAACCCCAAAAATCTGGATTCGGTGCATCCCTACATTAAACATAACATTGCACATTAAGGCTGAGTCCGATAACCTAGATCTACAGCAAAATAAGAGAGAGCTTTGGTGAGAACTAAACAAATATTTAATTACTACATAAGTCATTTCTCTCTAGAAATGACATCAGAAGTGGAAAATGTTGGTAAAAAAATCCTACATTTACACACAAACTGACCAGCTCAACTGTCACAGAATGGAAAGCACAGGATTGTGGGATATCAAAGGCAGCGAAGGATACATATATGCTGCCTTCAAAGCTCCATCAGATGAAGGTATCTCAGGAGACAGGAAGTGAAGCTAACATTAGATTCGGACGTGCCTTGATGCCTTCATAGCTTGAAATGTGTCCTCCGAAGGCAGCATTTTCCAGGTTTCGGACGCAGTGCTTGAGTTTTAAGGTACGAAACCAAAATATACTGTATTTTAGTTACACTACTGTTTTATAGATATATTTTATATTCCTTTACCCTATCTCCAAACCTAAACACTTTTCAACAATATCAGACTAAACAGCTGGACACTAGAACACTAGACTGTGTGTGTGTGCATTTTAGGGGTAGAGCAGTGAAGGGAGGGGCAGTTTGTTTGGGTGGATTTCAAATATCAAGTGTTTCTCAGAAATCGCTTACTGCACCTTTAAAGTAAAAGCCTTTTCCCGTTTCTATGTACTACAAATATAGGCCATTCATACTGATTTTTCTCACACAGCTCCACTGCCTACACAGCACGATGCAAGCTCAGAATACAAACAGATACCAATACTGCAAGAATGCACAACCACGCTCGAACACAAACAAGCATGAAACACAACTCTCCCAATGGAGCCTGGTGATCAAAACAATCCGCTAATATAACAGCAGAGCGGTACAGCCGTAAAACGGTGTTTTTATTGTACAGCATTATTGCATTACTTATTCAATATCTCTGTAGTTATAGCCTTAACGGAAAAGGTCCATTTCCACATATTTTTGTATCCCATTAAAGATGGTATACACGGAAATGCTCTCTGACCCGTGGGAAGCATTCAAGAAGAATCCTTCTTGAAATTTGCCATAGCACTTGGAAGTACTTTTCATTTATGCACAGAATATGATGATTATATCATTTTAATGGATATTTTAAACTGGCCAAGATCCAATATCTAAGCTCCATCTCCTACTGAGTCTTACATTTTGCAACATGGGGTGGATGTGCACTGCATGAATAAGTTTAAAATCAGTGTCAGTCTTTGAACAATCTGTCTTTGGCACTCCAGGGTCTGTCAGTGAGCGAGCGGCAGTTTATACCAGTCAAATGAAGGAGGTGTTATGAGTATTGAACATCCTCCTTTAGCCAAGCTTGCCTGTACTGTGCTATAGTGCGCCCACCAAACACCATAAAGTGCATTTACTAAGCCTACACACTGTTATGATATCTGAAACCTGAAACATGAGTTTCATTTTATGCTTGGCACAGTCCACAGAATCAAATTTATTGCAGAAATGTCAGTCTAGATGTGTGGCCCTCTTCTGCTTAATTTAATATGGACCTGAATTGACAAAGTTTAATGTCATCTGCAGTGCATACAGCAATATATTGTTGCTGGCAGCACCTATTAAAATGTCTGGCAGTAATAATTTAAGCCTGGACCTTGTGACAATATGTTTATCAGAATATACATATTGATATCATCTGTGCTGATGAATATCTATGATCACTAAGCTAAACTGGCTTACAGTTGCAATGGCACATAAAACACCCTGACCCACCTCTGCCACTAGTACTAAAGACAAGTCTCAATAGACCATAGTCAGGTTAGACGCCATATTGAATTTAACAGATGAAAACGAAGGCTCTGAGGGATAGACTTGCAGTCTTTACAAAGGCAAGCACTCTAATAAAGGTCCAAGATCAAGTTATTTTCACAAGCCTTTCAAACTTTCAAAACTGCTTTATGGAGTTACTGTCTACTTAAAAAATTTTTGTTGTTGTTTGTTTTGACAGCTGAACAGTCGGTAATGCTGTAAAACAACAGTACAAACCATTGAGCGCACTGGATCCTCACAGCCTCATTTTCATTCCCGTCAAATTAAATTGTTTCAAACATACGTGCAGGCAGGCAATGAGCTCACGGAGACTTGGATAACCAGGAGACAGGAACTTTAATAACAACTGAGGAACACACATAACACGTATAACATGAACGAGATCCGCCAAACACTGAGGGAGAACTAAACACACAGGGGCAAACGAGGTAATTGACAAGACACAGGTGATAGACATTACTAATTAACAGGACACAGGCGATGGAATGAACTCATAATGACAAAATGGCGGGAAAACTGATCAAAGGGATAAACTAAATGACAAGCAAAACAGACTAGACATGTAACATAAATATGGTACTTCCCTGATTAAAGGGGTCATGATCTTTTGATATAAGAGGTCTTTGTACCATTAAAACATCCTGTACGTTTCATTGCTTAAAACATCCTCCTCATGATAAACAAAGCATTTATTTAATCAAGCTCCAAAAACAGCTCGTTTCCATATTATGGGATCTGTGACGTCACACAGGCAAATACATTTGCATATGACCGCTCCAGAGCAAGACAGCGTTTAATGGCTGAAACTTGCTACACTGGATGCGAGTGTCGCGTCACCTCAAAAGTATGGCTGTCACGATTCCTTGATTAAATTTGAGTACTCAATTTAAAAAAATCCTTGATTGCAATTTACCCGTGTCGAGTAACCGGCAAAATACCGGAAGTGGCGCATTCCACGGACGAGAATCCATGAACCGTTTTCTAAGGCTGCACAATGTATTAAAACCATTTAAAAAAACATACTGCAGCACAGATAATGCTATTGGGTGCTTTAATTATTTACATGCGTGTTGGTTACGTGCGTCTCAGAGATGCTCCGTTCACATGAACTGTTATCATGTACATGCGTGGAGCGTCTCAAACTCCATCTCTGCATATGCTGTGAGTTTGGGTTGCTTATAACGCTCATCTGGGAACGCATTGTGCACAATTTCATCAGATTTGTAAAGTAAATCACTTATAAACCTACGCCAACACAGGAGAATACATCATTGGTTCTAAATATGCGAACTGTTCATGGCGATTTCAAAATCTAAACCCTCGATCTGTTTAGATGTCCACACACGTTCTTATTCAAGAAATTACAGTGGCTGTAGCATTTCTGTTTTAAAGAAGTTGACAAATATTAAAGATTAAGTTAACATTTGAATTAAATAACGTTGATAATACATAAATGTACACATGCTGATTGTCTATATTATGTGTATATTATGCATTTTAACAGTGTTTTTCTATTAAAAAAATTTGATACTTTATTTGAAACAATAATTATTGCCTCCTTGTTATTATATATGTAATTTTAAATGTTATTGTTTGCTTAGGTCTATTTTTATTACCACAAAAAAAATACAATTCCTCGATTAATAGTCAAAATAACAGACCAATTATCAAAATAATCGCAGTCTACACTGGATACAGTACACAGATGCGTGTTCAGTTTCTGACACTCCACACACTTGAGTCTGTCAACAAAAGGACAAATGGAAGAGTGAATGAATGTTTACTTTGACGCGTCCAGTTTGAACAGCTTCTTTGCATCTCTGTACAGACTGTCTAAAGCCCTATTCGCACGGGATTAGTATTATCTGGGCCTGGGGACCTCTGGTGATTTGTAATAATTGCAGAGAATGTCTGTGATCTTAATCCCGTCCAAATCGGCCATGTCTGTAATTTGTAGAGTAAAAATTCCCCCGCAAATTCCCTACCATATTTCGCCAAACACAGAGGTCCTGTGATAATATTAGTCCCGTGCGAATCGGCTTCTCTGTGATTTGGCCAGGATTAGGCGGATCGTATATCATTTTTGCAAGGTTTTTGTTTCCTGTGCGCATTTCTATCTTAGATCTATCAGCATATATCTATCTTTCTATCTACGAAGAATGGAGCTAGGCTGCAACGCAATGCGCGTTATGAATTCCCGAGCGGCCGCGCGGATTATACTTTCACTTTAGAATGAGCACCAATTTGGGAGTAATTGCTTGAATGGTGTGTTTAATATTATTCTTAATGAAAAACACAAAAACAGAATAGTACAATGACAAACTCGCTTAAATGGGTGCTTTTACATTTAGCTTTGAAACTGAATCTTCCGCCGTATATTGTTATTATATTGCTCAGTTCAGTTTTTAATTTTAGCGTCTGTTCTCTAACTGAACTAAATTATTTTTATTACTATAAAACAATCAAAATGATGTCGATACGACTGTTTATAATTTCATACAGCTATATCTATAACGAAAAAACAGTCTTGACATCATATCTGGGAGATAAGTCAGTAAATTCGAGTAAAATCACAGGCTTGCTTATCCCGTGCGAATGCGCCACGCAAAATTCAGATGTGGGGGAGTAATTTCTAAATCACACGAGGTCCCCAGATAATACTAATCCCGTGCGAATAGGGCTATAGCATCGAAAAACAAATGAATGGTTTATTTTACTGGCGTCTTATATCGCGTCGGATGCATATATGTTTGTTCGGAGCATTTTGTTTGGTAAACGAGGCACCGTGTAATAGAGAGTTCGCAAATAAACTTTTGCGGAAGGATGAAGCAGCCGACTGTATTGAATCTGACAGCAGCTGCATCACAAACCGTAAGTAAATTATTTCATTATGTTTTGTCTGCAAATGACGGTTTATATGGATAATGCTTTCAAAACATGTGCAATAGCCAGTGGGCATTGATATGTTTTCCTATGCAATGACATTAGCCAATCATAACAGTGGCCGCTTACTGACAAGCCTTAAAGGGTTAGTTCACCCAAAAATGAAAATTCTGTCATTAATTACTCACCCTCATGTCGTTCGACACCCGTAAGACCTCCGTTCATATTCGGAACACATGAAGATATTTTTGTTGAAAGCTGATGGCTGAGAAAGGCTTCAGATAGGCCTCCATTGGCATTCAGTACATTTACACTCACAAGACCCATAAAAGGCACTTAAAATGTCATTACAAAGTCCATCTCACCACAGTGACTCTACAATAATTTTACGATGCGACGACAATAGTTTTTGTGCGCAAAAAAAATCAAAATAACACCTTTATCCAACTTGTTCTTGTCTTCCGTGTGTGCCTCCACGACGCATGTGCGAGAATATGACGTAGATCCGGCGTTCGGACACATGACCCAGAAGTGATTTGTTTACAAGCAGAGGAAGATGCGCCGTATCTAAGCTGTTGAATTCTACATTGATCGTGCTTTAGGTCTCGGCGTAGTTCTCAAAATCGGGCTAAAGTGTGCATTTCATGGATTCCCGAACCCCGGCGCTACGTCATATTCTCGCGCATGCGTCGTGGAGGCACACACGGAAGACAAGAACAAGTTGGATAAAGGTGTTATTTTGATTTTTTTTTGCGCACAAAAACTATTGTCATCGCATCATAAAATTATTGTAGAGTCACTGTGGTGAGATGGACTTTGTAACGACGTTTTAAGTGCTTTTTATGCGTCTTGGGAGTGTAAATGTACTGAATGCCAATGGAGGCCTATCTGAAGCCTTTCTCAGCCATCAGCTTTCAACAAAAATATCTTCATTTGTATTCCGAATATGAATGGAGGTCTTACGGGTGTCGAACGACATGAGGCTGAGTAATTAATGACAGAATTTTAATTTGTGGGTGAACTAACCCTTTAAAGGAGCCGCCCCTTAAAAACGGATCATTTCAGACAAAGGGTCAGAATGAAGGTTGAAAATAAATTGTATTTTTGTGCAAAAAACTTTATTAACAGTAAAAGTAATTAAAGCTAAAGGAACATCGTAAAAAATCCATGTCATGTCCCCTTTAAGGTCTATGCAGAATTGCAGATTTAACCTTACTCTGTCATTACAGAGAAAACATTAAAATAATCTTACGGACCCAAAACTTTTGAATGGTAGTGTATGAACACATGTATACTGCCCTATTTGTCCACTACACTGCAATGTATTTTCAGCATCTCGCACCATCATGAGCATCACATTTTAAAGAAACAGTCAAGTCAGGTCTCAAGACCCCTGAGATCTGTTCCAGTCTGTTGCGTTACATCCAGCTGCCATTATTAATTAATTTTAAATAGCGTCATTTCATATTTAAACATTTCACAACATTATTTCTGCCTCTGTGCAGCATATTAAACAGTGTGCACTTCTTATGTAAAAATGTAAAATATGTCACTTCAGCTTCTGTGCCGCCTTTGTCATTTTGTTTCTCGGTTAAAGTACATCTACTCACAGCAGTCAGACTCGCATTGCTATTCATTTTCAAAAGAAGTGAGGCAGAAGCAGAGATACATTTCTGGATATAAGAGTAAACATTAATATCTCTGTTCCGTCCTACTGCACATACTCTCTCTCTCACTCGCTCTCTCTATTTGTACCGCTGATGTAATCCTCTAGTTCAGTCCTGAGTCTGACGTGTTCTCTACTCCAGCCAATAGCATCTTCCCTGCACCATGACATGGGTAAACACCAGCCACGCACTAGTGAGGTTTCTCTTCATGAAACATTCAGGCCTAGCACACATTTTAATCTTTAATATCCCGACCGTAGCAACAGTGTGGAATGATCTGTGAGCACACGGTGACAGCAACCAGTCTCGCATACACATCCACTAACAAACACATGATGAGGAAGACACACCTCACATGCCTGAACTTCATGCTGTGCAGCATCTAGTGGCACTAGTAAATCCGCAGCGAAAGAGCAGCTCAGTTCGGTGTGAGTTCGGTGAGATGGTGTGTCTTCAGCTGCACTGGTGCAGTGATGACAGCGCAATACTGTGCCAGGGAACAGACTGCACTGCTCCGCTGCCGGGACAGACTGTCTCTCTTATCCAAGTCATGTCTCTTAACTACAATGTATGAACTGGTGGAATGAACTTCAGGGCTAAACAATAAACATATTTTCTATTTTGTGAGTTGTGCCAGTAGTTTAAACGCAATACAAATATATGTTATTGAGTAGCCAGAAAAGCGCTATATAAAAATGTAACAAATTATTATTTTAAATATTTTTTTCGTACAAAATATCTCACAATATACATTATATATTGTGAGATATTTTGTAAGAAAAAAATATTTAAAATAATAATTTGTTACATTTTTATATAGCGCTTTTCTGGCTACTCAAAGCGCTTTACATGGAAGAGGGGAATCTCCTCAACCACCACCAATGTGCAGAATCCACCATATTGCACCAGAACGCCCACCACACACCAGCTGATTGGTGGAGAGGAGACCAAGTGATGAAGCCAATCAGTATATGGGGATGATTAGGAGGCCATGATGGAGAGGGGCCAATGGGTAAATTTGGCCACGATGCCGGGGTTACACCCCTACTCTTTTTCAGAAGGACATCCTGGGATTTTTAATGACCACAGAGAGTCAGGACCTCGGTTTAACGTCTCATCCGAAGGATGGTGCTTGTTACAGTATATTGTCCTCATCACTATACTGGGGCGTTAGGACCCACACAGACCACAGGGGGAGCGCCTCCTGCTGGCCTCACTAACACCTCTACCAGCAGCTACCTAGTTTTCAAAGGAGGTCTCCCATCCAGGTACTGACCAGGATCAGCTCTGCTTAGCTTCAGTGGGAAACCAGTCTTGGGCTACAGGGGGATATGGCTGCTGGTATATATAGTATTGTTCATCGAATACTATTCTTTAATGAATTATATACAGTGTTGGGGTAACGCATTTCAAGTAACGCGAGTTACATTATAAGATTACTTTTTTTCAAGTAACTAGTAAAGTAACACATTACTTTTAAATTTACAACAAAATATCTGAGTTACTTTTTCAAATAACTAACGCAAGTTACTTTGTTTCCCTATCACTGACAGCTCTCCTGTCCCCGTGTTGAGAGAAATCGGGAATAAGTACAGAGGCGTTGTGTGTGAACATGATGGTTTTTGTAGATCTAGACTAAATGTGAGCATGCATTTACTCATCTCACTTGCACAAAAACAGATTCAGTATTCCTTAAAATGGATAAAAACGGTGAAATGCATGCTCAGAATATTACGCAAACCTGCAATAATGAATTATGTTAAATAACACAAATATACTTTGTGTATTTAATCCCACTTTATTAAACAATGTCTTAGCTGCTGACCTTCGACGATCCAATTTAACCATACTAATAACCAAAAAAGAATTTATAATTTTTTTTTTTATTTTTATTGATGAAGTAAGAGTGTTGAACTTTCTCCTATTCTTGCATCCTATTCTTCTGCCATGCAGAAATTTGTGATATTAGTTTGAGCTGCACCCTCTACTATACAGGCGTCAATTTGCATTTCCATTAATTTCCCTTTTGGTTAGAAATTGCCTTTACATTAGCCAAAAGTAGAACTTTTTTTAATTAAAAAACAACACACAAGCCCAGCCCAGGTGAGAAAAATAATGCAAAATCATAACTTTCCATAAAAAGTAACTAAAGTCCCTTTCACAGCGCGTTGATCCCAGAAAAGAGAGTGCCTTCTGTGTGTAGGCAAACACGTCCCGGGATTGATCCCAGGATAGGGACCTAGTAACATTGCTGGGATCAAGTGTGGTTTCTCAAGAGAGAAATTGCAGATCATAAGCAAACTTAATTAAGATGCTGTAGAGACATTACACATCAGGACCTGATGTCATGTGTCGTTACAGGATCTTTACGGGATGTGTGTGAATGCATGCAGAGATTCCAGAAAATCACTGGCAGTGTGAATGAACCAAAATCAAAAGATCATGGGACAAGTTATCAGTGTAATCCAGTCCGGAATCTCTGTGTAAAAGGGGCTTAAGTAACGCTACTTACTTTTGTAGGGAGTAATGCAATACTTTCCCCAACATTGATTATAAATTGTGTGTGTGTGTGTGTGTGTGTGTGTGTGTGTGTGTGTGTGTGTGTGTGTGTGTGTGTGTGTGTGTGTGTGTGTGTGTGTGTGTGTGTGTGTGTGTGTGTGTGTGTGTGTGTGTGTGTGTGTGTGTGTGTGAGAGTGTGTGTGAGAGAGTGTGTGTGAGAGAGAGATTTATAATAATAGCTAGAAATCAGCATTTAAAATTAGCAGAATTAGTAAAAACAATATTCAGTGCATCAAAAAAGGTTACTTTGGAATTAAAACATAAAACACATGTACTTAATCAATAAAGCCCAATAAGGTCCAAAACCTTGATGTCAAATATTAAATGAAACTTTCAAACATTTTTCTTAAAATTGTAATCACATCTATTTATGGTTCATGTGGTGGCAACCACTTGCTATACAGATTCCAGTGTACAAACCTGAAATTCAATCCTTCACTAACCGGCATTTATAAACACGCTGCACAGCATTTTATTCAAGATTAGTATACGGTATCACTTAAGACTGTAGGGTTAGTTAGAATCCAGACACTGTTGGTGACAACAAGTGAGGTTTGGATAGAAGCACTAAACTCACATGCTGAAAGAGAGCTATTATACAAAGAGCTCATGACGAAAGAAATAAGGTTTTACAGAGAGAGAATCCTTAAAGGAGCACATTGACCAATACAAAAAAGACAGTATATGGTCTGCTCTGAGAGCCAGCCAATGAAACGAGTCGAGCTTCCCCAAAAGAACAAGCCAACCAATGAAATGACCAGCATTAAATTACAAGAATTTCCAGGCAGAGTAATCTGGACAAATTCTTTTGGAACACTTAAACGTTAGAAATAAACTGAAAAGGACATCAAGATTTAGATACCATACCTTAATATTTCACAAACAGTTACAATACAAAATCTCATAGGGGTGTGACCGTAGTATGAGCATGGTTGATTAGCAGCCGGCGTGGGAAAGAGAGAATGAGGTCAGGTACAGGGGGAAAGACAGAGAGCTTGAGGTCTTTGTGCAACGTCACTTTCATTCACATTACTGGCAGGTTTCCATTACAAGCCACTGTTGAGAAAGGTCAGTGTGAGAACAACAAGATTCCATCTATTTATTAGCAGTGTAAGGACCATTTGTCTATTGTTACAGTGTGTGCAAAGGGACATCCACACTATTAGCAAACACATTTGACCATGTTGTTGGGGAGTCACCTTAGCAACTGTGAAGAACCCTGATACCATTTGAGCACTCGGCCCCTAACTGTTGAATTAACTTAGGAACAATCTCCTCCCCCCACTTTCTGAATTTCAATAAACTCCTGTTTGCCAATTTACACACTACATGTACTAAATCATAACTAAAACACTGTTCTACACATGAATTGTATAACTTGCTGTTAACCCAAGCATTACCAATATGTATCTAATTACAAAAAAATCTACAAGTGAGCTCAGCTCAGTCATCACGACATTATAAAGTAGACATTATAAAGATTTTACATTATCATAAAAATACAAAATGTGAGTTAATGACAAACTGTCCTTCTTTTGCTTAGAAATCTGACCTTTAATGCAAAGGTGTTCTTAATCTACAGTAAGTCAGAATAGAGCAGATTCTTATATATTTCATATTTTATTTTACGTCAAAAAGTTTTTTTTAGTTTAAAAAATAAATAAATACAAATATTTTGGACCCCAATGTATGTTTAAAAACGCAACCTTTATCAGTGTTCATATGACAATGTTAAAGTCGGCATGAAACGGAAGTTAAGATTGTCTTTTTTTCTCCTTATTGTGACGTATATCCGAGTGAAACGGCTTCTGAAATTAGAAAAAATGTAGGGCGGGGCTTGATTTGGATCGTTGGAATTTGGGCGTTGCTAACAAAATGGAGGCAGATTTGAATGCCAGTTTGCACTCAGTTGTGGAGAAAAACTCGATCTATCTCTTAAATACATTTATTTTCTCTCTCAATCTTTTCTACATATGTTACTGAGCATATTTCCTCACTTTTCGCTGGTCTATGCTACAGATTTCAATTATTTTAAGCCTTTTATGGCTTTATATCTGTCAAACTTTTTTCTCAGCTCTCCCTTATAAGGGGGTGCGCCGTAAGCGCGTTCAAACACGCTGCATTCTTAAGTGCGAGCCGTCACGACAAGCTGTTCGTCTGACTATATTGAGTAATTTTTACATTAAAAAAGCTTTTATTTCTCATATATTTCTCTCTTTTTGCCTCAAGTCCTTCCTGAAGAAGGTATTGTGTACACTGAGAAAAATGCACCTAACCACCATATTGCTACGATCAGTGACAGGTTTCTGAGAGGCGGTGCAGAAACGAGACAGGGGGCGATAACCCCGCCCTCACGCCATCGCACATGACCGGAAGAGAAGAGAAGTTGTTTTGATGGGGGAGGGAAAGTTAACGTATTTGATTAAAGATTATAAGGGTAAATTAATTTTTAAAAATGAATAAAGTGCACAGATAAATCAGTTATAGTAAACACTACAATATTAAATATAAAAATACGAATTGTAAAATTTGATTTCATGCCGACTTTAACTCTTTCCCCGCCATTGACGGAAATTTCCGGCTTTCCGTGTTTTCACTGTTATATGGTAGGGGGTGCTATGACACATCATCTGAAAGAGTAGAACATCTCTGGATCAAAACACAGGAGAAAAAGAAGCAAAAACAAACAGTATCATATGTAAGCAGATGCATATGTAAAATAGCACGATCATCAACATTAAACAGCATATAATGTGCCTAATATTACTGAAGGAAATGCCGACCCAGGACGAGCTATAGGCCTGTGCTAGCATTGGGGGTGTTGATGGACTCGATCTACTCCATCTGTGTTAGATCATTATTCTGAATCCGATCCGGATGTAGGGCCCTATCATACACCCTGAGCAATGCCACGCCATTCCAGCGCCACGCTGTTTAAATAGCAAATGCACTCACGCCCATCTGTTCGCCCATGGCACTGGTCTGAAAACGAGGTGTGTTCAGGCGCATTGTTGGTCAATAGCGCATAATTTTTTCTGTTATTTAAAGGGCGCGATTCCTCTATGGAGAAGAGTTCTGTCTTTCCGCTTGCAAATTCCACCATGTAAATAGCGAATCCGCCATGGTGCAAGCGCAACTGGGTTTTAAAGGGAATGGGAGATAAGACTCTGATTGGTTTATTGCACACTACCCCCAAAACACACCCATGACTTTTTAGGGTTAGTTCACCCAAAAATGAAAATAATGTAATTTATTACTCATGCTCATGCCGTTCCAAACCTGTAAGACCTCTGTTCATTTTCGGAACACAAATTAAGATATTTGTGTTGAAATCCGATGGCTCAGGGAGGGCTGAATAGCCAGCAATGACATTTCCTCTCTCAAGATCCATTAATGTACTAAAAACATATTTAAATCAGTTCATGTGAGTACAGTGGTTCAATATTAATATTATAAAGCGGCGAGAATATTTTTGGTGCGGCAAAAAAAATGAATAACGACTTATATAATGATGGCCGATTTCAAAACACTGCTTTGTGAAGATTCTAACGGTTATGAATCAGCGTGTCGAATCATGATAACCGCCAAACTGCTGAAATCACGTGACTTTGATTCGACATGCTGATTCATAACAGTTTGAATCTTCATGAAGCAGTGTTTTGAAATCGACTGGAGTTCTCACGCGAGACTGGAATTGTTATTAAAAATATAGACTGCAGTGCGGAAACTTGCGGTCCAAATTGTCTGTGCACTGATTTGCAGCAAAAGGGAGAAAAAGAAAAAAGATTATGGAGTGGTAAATGGTTGGGGAGACACAGGGAGCAATGATTGTGTTCTGCAATGAGAGTTGGAGGTACATAAATAATTTTGCAATGTGCTGCTGTTGTGGCCGGTCAAGCAAATGTTTGTGCTTTGTTTCTGTTTGATATAATATATCTATTAAAATACCGATATTCTAGTCTATAACTCCTCCCCGAACCTCCCGCTGCCCTGTATCTTGCTCTCTCGTTGGCTGTAGGTCATTGCCGATGTATTTTTCAGTCAGAACACATTTCACACGGCAGTTTGAAAAGTTCCGATATTTAGCATGCCAAGTATCTCACGGGCGTCGGCAACTCATCTGCGATTCTCTCTGATCGCGTCTTTGATCAGTCAGACTGCGTGATTGTCACTCACGTGCACGAGCACCGATTTGCCTATGATTTCGAGCATTTGTCTGCGATTTCGCAAAACCTGTCGGCGAGTCAAAATCGGGGCTAAAATCGGGCAGTGTGAACTAGGCTTTAGTGCACCTGTGCCATGAGTTTCAGACCATGAGCTCAGATTGTTAAAGCTACACTGTGTGATATTTTCCCCCATCTAGCGGTTAAAAGGTATATGACCATCCAGTGAATATTAGTTTCTCTTCCTCTCAATTCCGATTTTTTTTTTACTCCTACGGTGGTCGATTTAGTCCAAGATTAATATGGCTTCCAGTTCGACCTCGTCCACATTCGACGCGGTGCCATCGAGTGTTAAAACGTGAAAGGCGAAGCTTGAATTTACGGGTATGACCCTCTTTGGCTGATGTACTTTCAAGATGGAGGGGCAACATGGTGACCCGCATTCGAACCCATTACCGTATGTATTTTCAATGGCATATTATAAACTTACGAGAATACTTTATTACTTGAAAGAAGTAAATATACATTAATGAGCACATATATTTTTGAAAGAACTAAGTGTTTTTAGCTAAGAATAAACTAAAAAACTTACACAGTGTAGCTTTAAAATATGGTCCCTAGTCTTTGACAAAGATGTGATTTTCTGTGCATGAAATGATTTTGCCTTTTTTTTGTGTGACTTACCCGCATTTAAGTGTTGAAAAAAACGTTTTTTTCTGCAAAGGCTCTGTTTTTTCTGTCTTTTCATATATTGCATGTTCAGATTATATTCATGCAACAAATTACTCTGGGGGCCATGAAACTTTTGAGAAAATGATCAAAAATGCTGGTGGGGAAAGAGTTAAGAAGGCTGTACGGAAATCCTGTAATATTTTGAATACAATATAGAGTGTCTAAAATACGCAAGACAGCATTCTCAATAACTAGCTTTTCAAGCTCCATCCATGACAGCAGGCTGGGGGTTCAAATCGGACATCTTCACTTTGAGGATTATCAACTCAAGCTCTTTCCTTTAAGTTGCAACATAATTATAAGGAGACGTCTTTCATTTACCCAACGCAAGGGTTTCGCTGCTGGGGCTGATAGGCAGAAAGTCATGATGAGGAAGACACATCCCTCTTTTAGCCTGAGCTGTTCAAAATAAAGCTCCTTAAAGGGCCAGGGATTATTATGAGTGAGATTTCTTTACTCGAGTCATCTTCAACCTCCCACATGCACAGATATATACGCTGCACACACACACACACACACACACATGATATAGCCATGGCAGGCTCGAATCATTAAACCAGCCGACACACATACTCACTCACAGCACACATGCAGTTTTTTCAAGAGATTATGGAGCCATTAATTTCATTCATCATCCTCTCATAAGATGATTTCCGACGTGGAGGAGGAGGCCAAAGAGAGCAGAACCAGCGGCGGTAAATCAGGGCTCAAACCAATTTTAGAAACACACGATCACAATCATCAGAAGCAGTTGCTGCTTGAAAGCACCAAAATATGGCATGAATTGCTGATAAAAGGGGCAAATTGGTGGGTTTAAAGAAACATTTTATCAGGGAGTGTGATATGTTGACCGATCATGTCTTTTCATATAATGTGGGCTTTACTCCTGGTGTCCTACAGCCAGACATGATGCCCTAAGTTTCAAGCAGCAAGAAATTTGTCTTTCTGAATGTTAAAGGGGACCTATTATGCCCCTTTTCACAAGATGTAACATAAGTGTCTGGTGTCCCCAGAAAGTTTCAGCTCAAAATACCCCACAAATATTTTATTATAGCTTGTCCAATTTACTGGGAAGTTTGGATTATTTTACTGACTCGGATCTTTGAATCTCGTTCAGCAAAATGAACGAATCTTTTTTTCCAAGTCATTTCGTTCATTTCAGCAGAATCTAATTAAAATGTTACAAGCTACATTTTTCAACACATTTAGTACTTTTGGAATAAAAAATAAACTATAAGCTAATGCAGCCATGGCCAAACCTTGAGAAAAGTTTGAGAAAAGAAAAGATTAATGAATTGCTTAAAGGGTTAGTTCACCAAAAAATGAAAATTCTGTCATTAATTACTCACCCTCATGTCGTTCAACACCCGTAAGACCTCCGTTCGTCTTTGGAACACAAATGAAGATATTTTAGTTGAAATCTGATGGCTCTGAAAGGCTTTAAGGTACTAAAGACGTCATTACAAAGTCCATCTCACTACAGTGGTTCTAAAATAACTTTATGAATCGGCGAGAATAGTTTTTGTGCGCAAAAAAACCCTAATTAACAACTTCTATAGTGATGATGATTTCAAAACACGGCCTCATGAAGCTTCGAAGCGTTATGAATCAGTGAGTCGAATGAGCAGTTTGGATCGCCAAATTTCAGCAGTTTGGTGGTTTGACACGCGATCCGAATCATGATTCGACTCACTGATTCATAACGCTTCGAAGCTTCATGAGGCCGTGTTTTGAAATCGTCATCACTATATAAGTCGTTATTTAGGGTTTTTTTGCGCACAAAAACTATTCTCGCCGATTCATAAAGTTATTGTAGAACCACTGTAGTGAGATGGACTTTGTAACGCTGCTGTAGTACCTTTTAAGGGTCTTGAGAGTGTACCGTGCATTGTGCCAATGTAGGCCTTTCAGAGCCATCAGATTTCAACTAAAATATCTTCATTTGTGTTCCGAAGATGAACGGAGGTCTTACGGGTGTCGAACAACATGAGGGTAAGTAAGTAATTAATGACAGAATTTTCATTTTTGGGTGAACTAACCCTTTAAGCTGGGTCAAGCTATGTATGCAGTCTGTTAGTTCACCTCACCTCCCGATCCAAATCGTTCTTTCCTTTGTCACTTCACATTTAAACACGTCTGTTCCCTGGAAAGTTTAGTTCACTTCTCGTGTCTTGGGTACGAGCCGTTAGTTCCGTCATCATGTCTGATCTGGGCCGTGACAGCCTCATATCACATGCAATACATGCAGTCCGGAAAAGATTAGTTCATCTCTCAAGTCTTCTCGTTCGAGTCGTTCTTTTTTCCAAGTGACCGCTTCCCTGTTCAGTGTCTCGCAACATATACATTGCAGTCGTATTATTGACTGCATGTTGTAATATATTTATTATTATAAAATCATCAGAAGATATGTGCAATAGACATTTGTTATGCCTATCCGTTGTGTCCAGCAACCCAATGTGTCCAGGCTTCAAAGGAAAATCAATTATTATACTAGCTAAAGAACTGAACTAAACAAACAAAAAAAACTACTCACTTGTGTAAGGAAGGTAATGAATTAACTAATTTCTGTATCCAACACGGCTGTCACGTGACACAAGAACGAGACTCGAGAGATGAACTGTTTCTGCATTCAGCCTATGGGGACTTGAACGAACGACTCGAACGAGAAGACTCGAGAGATGAACTAATCTTTTCTGTTTCCGGTGACTGCATAGCCTTGCCTATGGGGCTGGGACTTGATGAACGAATGACTCAAACCCGAAAACTCGAGAGATGAACTAATCAATTCTGTTTCCAGTACAGAACATATGGAATGTTGCGCATGCGCAGTCAACACAAAATGAACGAATCGCTCTCTGAGACAACCCGTTTTTCTCGAGTCATATTAAAGATTCGTTCAAAATCGACACATCACTAACTTCAGCTACTCAACAACAACAAAACTGGAGAATCTCACGCAGCCAAAATGTCAGAATTCATTTTTGTGCAGCCTTACATGTTCAAACCGGAGTCAGACACTGATAGAGAGACTCAGGAAGAAGTTACAACTTTTAGAATATAAACTGGACATTTCTGAATGTATGTAGTTGTTGTGGAGTTAAGTTGATTCAACTCATCGACTAGCATGTTAATCTAAAAATCACTTTTGAACCATTGAACTGACCCTTGTTTGTGAAGCAGTCCGTTATAAAATAACACTTTACCGACTTTTTTCAGCAAATTTCCTGCATAATTCAATCACAGTGTCCTCAGTGGCGCAGATGCCAGGAGTCTATGGAGAACATTTGTAATGTTTTTTTGGCACAGACATTGTATATCTCCAGCTGCTACAGTGAGGAAACAGAAATGATGGACTGCAGCGGCTCACTCAGGGCGGGATCTATGCTGCTAATTCATAGTTTTCAGTCATGTGACTGTCGCGGAGGCCAGGAGGGCAAAACAGCCATAGAACTGCAGCACAAGCCTGTCAATTTTCCATCTTAAAAACAGTATATGAACAAGATGCAAGTTTTGGACACTTATGATCCATATACAGCTCCTGCTGCAGTATTTCAATCACTGAAATCAGCGGGAAATTCTAAAACGAATAATGTGAAAAACACTATAGGGTGTGTTGCACCAATAAGGATTAAATTAACAAAGTTTAACGCTAATCAAGGATTTGTTGATTTGGTTTTATTTTAAATCGAGTAGTGTTGCACCCCTTAAAGGGTTGATAATGCAGCGTAGGTGGAGGGTGAACCGCCAGGCTAAAGAATCCTTATTAGTGCAACCCACCCTTAAAGTGCCTTAATGTACTAAAACATTCAACTAACACATTTTTTGATGATGCATACTATATACAGGCAAGCAGATGAGCCCAGATTTTCTTTATAATGGTTTTGATGGAAAAAACACGAATTGAGAAACCACGTCTTGCATTAATATTCTGTGTTAATTTGCTTGCCCGTACAAAGTATGCATAATCAATAATGTGTATATCGAATGTGGTCTTACAACGTTAGACAACAAATGACTGGCCTTGTTTTGCCCTTCAGGCGTTCCTATAATGTCGTGACGTCATATGAAAACTATGAATAGGGTAAATCGTCTCCAGTAATGGGCGGGGCTTCTCTTATGTAAGAGTATGGGGAAATCTGGAACCGCTCGTTTAGAGACACTGTTTATGATTTATGGGGGTAATAAAAAAGGAGTGGGTGGTTTTTTATAGGCTGGTTGTTTACACACTTCTGCGTTCACACCTTCTAAAAGTGAATTTTGCACTATAGGTCCCCTTTCAAATATGATGCAACAGCTTCTCAGAGCATATTTGATGTTTAATATACAGTTTTGTGTAGAGGAATTTTGGATCAAAAAGGTTTCACTATGGACAGGGTTAGCAAATGTTACATCGAAGCAAATAATAATAAAAAATATATAATAATAATAATAAAAAAAGCCAAGCAAACTTGACAGCCAGTGACCAGAATGCATTTTTGTAATCTAAGAGGAAAGCTATGAGCAACATGACTTATTTTTTTAAGTTATCATATATTATTCTATTTTATTAAACATTATTGGCATATTTTATTATATTGCAATTATATATGTTTCATTGTACATTGGACTTGCATTTTGAGAGACGGTGCCCTGGCTTTGTTTTTCACACACACAGGCCCTGTGAACTCTCTGTAATTGTGCTTGAGTGATCCTAGAGGAAAGTACTTGCTGTTTGCACCACAAACACACTCGTGTTTTACACCGCGGGATCATTCACCTAGAAATAACACAGCGTGTTCTGCCGCAAATGGCTGACACAATTCTTTTTTCCTCTAAAACGCAAGAATGCATCCCGAAAGCATTTCCTCAACACATTTTATGGTTAGAAAGAGCAATATGGCAATGGGTTTCAGAGATGCATCTTCAGCATGGTTGAGTGCACTTGCAATTAGTGATAATTAGAGTTCCAGGGTACCAAAACACAAGAAGTGATAAGTAGAGATGCCCACATGTCCTCGCAGGAATATGAAGCCAGAAAGTCAAGGAACCAACCAATTGAAAAAAACTCCTAGAAAAGCACACAACCTTCATGGCAACCTTAAAAGCACCATTATTTGTGTTTAGAGGACAATTACATGTGTGTGCTAATTTGTGATTCTCTTTCTCTCTCATTGCCTCTCAACCCACTAGCACAAACACTCTCGTCATGCTCTCACTGTTAACTGCATCCTAGCCGCAGTTGTCTGTGTGCTTTTTCGCGGTGACCTGTAGATGTGAGAAGCTTGTAAATTGCCTGCAATCACTGAGAACAACAGCGAGGGAGAGGGACGCAAAGAGCTGCAGCCTCAGTGAAATTCAAATTGCCTCTGCAAGGGCATCTTATGATGAGAGCTCACTCTTCCCTCAGATATAGAGAGACAATACATAATTCATGCCAGCTGAACATCTAGGGTCATGCTAGTCATCGCAAACTTTTTTTTAGGTATAAGACTGATGCAGGTCTACTTTTATTTTTCTATTCCGTTAAGAAGATCTGAAGATTTAGGGGTGATTTACAATATCGAAATGATCACAATTAATCCTAAGATAAAGTCAATCATTCATATTTTATTTATTCAAAATGAAAACAAAGTAGAGGGACGGATGTACTGTCCTTCATATACTGCACAATAAGTTTTAATTTTGGCACAGTTGAATAATTTACACCGTCAGTACGGCCCATTGAACAGACTGCCCCTCAAATCATTTGTGAAAAAATCAATATGGTATCCACCCTGAATAAATCCCATTTTTTGTCAGGTTTTGATTAACGTTTACGTTTGAAAATTAAGAAATCAAAACATTGTATTAGAAATGAAATGTTACAGTTGTTTTACTATCAAATAATTTTATTTAATACTCAAATTACTGCAAAATATTTCTTATTTGTATTTAATAATAATCACAATACAAATAAAATAATCACAATTAAAATAATCACAATAAATATTTTAGAGTTATATTGACAGTGGAAATGAGGCCTACTGTATGAAAACTCAAATGGAAAGGTTTTTTCACGTTATGGACACTGAAAAAAGTTTGAGTTGGTTCTTGTAATAATGAGTATACATACAAATTTTGTGTTTTCAAAATGTATTGTTATTTCAATTATTTATTATTTTGTATTTTCTCTCAATTATTTTGATTGATTGATTGATTGATTTTCTATGCAGATTTCAACTAAGGGTATGTGACAATGACAATGATACTCAAAACAGAAAAGTGTTTCCTTTGCACTTTTGTGTACAGATGACAATGTCGAAAATGACTAAAATGCTGTATTATTCATGTCAGGCTAGTAGTTAGTAATGCCGCTTAAAGAAACAGGACCCACTTTATATTAGGTGGCCTTAACTACTATTTACTAACATTTAAATTAATCATTTGATACAATGCACTTATTACATACATGTTTTTATATTGTACTTCAATTTAAATTAAATAAAAATAATACCTGCATGTAATTACATCTGTAATTACGTTTATAATTACACTGTTGACACTTATCTTACACATAAACGTAGCCTTAAACTTACCCATACCTCAAACCTGTCCCTAACTTTACCCTTAAACTTACCCATCCCACCACACCTGTCCCTAACTTGACCCTTAACTTACCCATCCCACCACACCTGTCCCTAACTTGACCCTTAACTTACCCATCCCACCACACCTGTCCCTAACATGACCCTTAACTTACCCATCCCACCACACCTGTCCTTAACTTTACCCTTAACTTACCCATACCACCACACCTGTCCCTAACATGACCCTTAACTTACCCATCCCACCACACCTGTCCTTAACTTTACCCTTAACTTACCCATACCACCACACCTGTCCCTAACATGACCCTTAACTTACCCATCCCACCACACCTGTCCCTAACATGACCCTTAACTTACCCATCCCACCACACCTGTCCTTAACTTTACCCTTAATCTTACCCATCCCACCACACCTGTCCCTAACTTTACCCTTAACTTACCCATCCCATCACACCTGTCCCTAACTTTACCCTTAAACTTACCCATCCCACCACACCTGTCCCTAACTTTACCCTTAATCTTACCCATCCCACCACACCTGTCCCTAACTTTACCCTTAACTTACCCATCCCATCACACCTGTCCTTAACTTTACCCTTAATCTTACCCATCCCACCACACCTGTCCCTAACTTTACCCTTAACTTACCCATCCCATCACACCTGTCCCTAACTTTACCCTTAACTTACCCATCCCATCACACCTGTCCCTAACTTTACCCTTAAACTTACCCATCCCACCACACCTGTCCCTAACTTTAACCTTAAACTTACCCATCCCACCACACCTGTCCCTAACTTTAACCTTAAACTTACCCATCCCACCACACCTGTCCCTAACTTTACCCTTAAACTTACCCATCCCACCACACCTGTCCTTAACTTTACCCGTATCCCACCACAATATCAGTAAAAGTGTTTTGCAATACAATATAAACACAATAAGTACATTGTCCTTATTTTTTGATGTAAGTCCATAGTAGTTAAGGCCAAGAAATACTTCGCGCCTATAGAGTGAACATATAATACTCATGCGCATGATGTCACCATTTTCAAAAATGCACGTTTTGGTAGTTTACACAAAGACAATAACGGTACAGTTTTCAACTTTTCATTTTCAGGCCCCCAAAACGCATTTGTTGTGTAAATGAACGACCAAAAACGCATAAAAAGTTTGCTGTTTTAGTTGAAAACTGTGTCGTATAATAAACAATCCCTAAATCATCCAAATCATTATAGAATTATGAACTCTTTCCAAATATGGTTATTTAAAGGGTTAGTTCACCCAAAAATGAAGATTAGCCCATGATTTACTCACTCTCAAGCCATCCTAGGTGTAATATGACATTCTTCTTTCAGACGAATAAAATCAGAGTTATATTTAAAAATCTCCTGGCTCTTCCAAGCATTATAACGGCAGTGAATTGTTGGGTCATTTTTTAAATCCATTAAAGTGCATCTATCCATCATATAACTGCTCCACACGGGGGTTAATAAAGCGAAGTGAAGCTAGATATATTACTTAATAAAGTTTTAAATATTGATATTTTTCTTACACAACCAAATCACTTCGCTTCAGAAGGCCTTTATTAACCCCCCGGAGCCGTGTTGTGCAGTTATATGATGGATAGATGCACTTTTATGATCTTCAAAAATGACCCAGCAATTCAAAGCCATTATAAATGTATTTTTCTTCATATAGCAATAATGTGTTTGTGGGAAAGAAAAAAATAAACATTGCTTTTTCCAATATTGTGCAGCCCATGGAATGTAGTGCAACAGTCATATGGATTATTGTTATGGTACATTCATGGTGCTTTATTGTCATTTTTGAAGTCTTGCAGCCCCTGGTGTATGGAAGCATCATCCTCCTGCTGGGTTTGAGAGAAATGTTCATTTTCAGGTGGACTATCCCTTTAAATGTAGCCCGAGTTAAGCAAATGTGTAACATAAATAAACCCAGTAAATAGAGTCTGCAAAGTCAGCATTTCTGAGCATCACATTAGCCGCAATATGCTACACTTAACACATTTAATTGTGTCATAGAGACTTCCCCAAATCACACCTTCAGTTTCACGATCCTTCCAGCATGGAAACATGGGTTGCATTTTGAAAAGCACATTAGCGGCATGTTAAGCGAACCAATCTTCCGCTGAGCTGCTACAAAATATGAACTGTGTGTTTGCTGATTGTCAAAAGAAACACACAAGCTAGGCCAATTCACAAGCAGGTCTGCTGAAGCCACCGGGGAGCTTTAAAGGAAACGATCTGCTGGTGATGAAAGCACTTCCTGGAGGGACTGAATCTCAGCATAGTGGGAACAAGATATTTGGGGTAAAGAGGGAGGGAGTGAGGGAGAGAATAAAAGGCTGACCTAGTTCCGCCTTTCACTTGCTCCTTCCCCGGACTAGGTGTCCTGGAACCCCCGAGGCCGAGCTGGCAGGCCTGCAACTAGTACAGAGGGAGCAGCGGAGGGCAGAGAGGACGTTAAACAATGACTGTGCACTCTCAACCTCTGCTGCCCGGGCTAGTGTGGATTATTCCCCAGGCCACATCCTTGCAGAGAGAGGGAGAAAAAGCTGGCAGCTTGCTCTGTCACAGTCTCTCCTCCATTACGTCACCGTGCCAAACGAAACAGCACTGCTGCACACGGCACACCTGCTGCTGGCGGCCCTGGACCGACTCCAGCTCCATATCAGCCCTGCTGCTCACCTCCTGCCTGGCGCTCACTACAGACACGCACAGCCCGGATACAATTAGCATTGATTCAAAACGGCAAAGCACCACAGAAAAACTTGTACGATTTACTTTACAGTAGTGCTGCTGATGCCGATACTGATGACATAATAATGCCAGGATGGTACACTCATATTCATTTTGCCCAATGTTTACTTAAAATATTTATAATCAAAAAAAATTGCACTTTTGTCAAGGAAGACGATTGTTAATTGTTAGTTGTTAAATGGCAAATTGGGAGAAATTATTGGTAACACTTCACAATAAGGTTTCATTTGTTAACATTAGATAACTACAATACTACAACAACAACACAGCATTAATTAACATTAACTAACAATAAAAAATGCTTCTACTACACTGTTAAAAAAATGTATCCATACGTTATACATTTTTTAGTTATACAAGTTTCAAATCAGTTTAATGTAATTTAAGTTGAAATGACTTAAACATCCAAGTTGATTGTACACTGTAAACTTGCTAATTACTTAAAAAAATTACAATATTACACATGTCTTTATGCAATCTACCTGAATAAATCCTGTAAAATCACCTAGATGATTTAGTCTATGAAACAATTAATTTAATATTTTTAGTGAAATGTGCTTATTTATTTTAAGTTGACTTTGAAAAAAAGGGTATGAATTAGAGTGAATGGAAATGACCTGCTTATATTTGACTTTGATTTAGGTTATCCAATGAATAGACTGTTTGCTGTTAGCACAAAACAAACGTGTGACTGCACTGGCATTAGCAAAGTTATTGCTCATTGAACAAAGCATGCTTTATAATATTAGTACATGCATACAAACATAACTGAACATTAAACATTAACAGATGTTTGCCTTCACTCAAAAATACATCAAATAACACTTCATCCCAATATTAACTCTCCATTTCCAGCCATATGCAAAGCATGCTGGGAACTAACAATGGTGTCTCTAAATAAAACTGCACAGTTGAACTAATTCTCTTAAAATAACTAGGTATTTTTTTCCCTTAGCTTAATCGGTTCCTCAATTCAAGCCTCAAAATTGTTTAAATTTCCTTTTTAAAAATTAGGATAATGTATCTCTTGGTTTTATTAGTGAAGTGTTCTCAATATTTTCGATACAACACTGAACCGCAATTTTCTTAAGAAAATATACACACTATTTTTAATCATCACCTTCATTTATTTTGTGAAAATTACAAGACCCATGATTTTTTTTTTACAGTGTACTTAATTTAAGGCAGCAAGTTTTAAAAAAAAAAGTTTTTAATTAATCTTAGTCCATGTTAATTTGTAATATTTAGTAATGTATTATTAAAATCAAAAGTTGTCTCTGGTAATATTATTTAATTATGGAAGCTTTTTTCCACCACAGAAAAAAAAGTTTTAAAAGATAATTGCGACTTTTTATCTCACAATTGTGAAACACGCAATTGCGAGTTATAAAGTCAGAATTACGAGTTATAAAGTCAGAATTGCAAGATATAAAGTCAGAATTGCGTGATATAAAGTCAGAATTACAAGTTATAAAGTCAGAATTGCGAGTTATAGTCAGAATTGCAGGATATAAAGTGAGAATGGCAAGTTATAAAGTCAGAATTGCACGATATAAAGTCAAAATTGCGTGATATAAAGTCAGAATTACAAGTTATAAAGTCAGTATTGCGAGTTATAGTCAGAATTGCGTGATATAAAGTCAGAATTACAAGTTATAAAGTCAGTATTGCGAGTTATAGTCAGAATTGCGTGATATAAAGTGAGAATGGCAAGTTATAAAGTCAGAATTGTGAGATATAAAGTCAGATATTCTGAGGGGAAAAAATACTTTTTTCTCAGAATTGCAAGAATTGCAGAATTGCAAGTTTATAAAAATAAAAACGTAAAATGTACTGGTAATTTATCCAGTACATTATCCAGTAATTTTACGGAAATTTCCGTTAACGCTTAAAACACAAACTAATGCAATGTGTAATTCAAAATACAGGTAAAACACAAACATATTTTTACTGACTTTTTTAGTGTACATCTCACAATTCTGACTTTATATAATTGCTTGTCATAAAGTCAGAATTGCAAGATATAAACTCGCAATTGAGAGAAAAAAGTCAGAATTGCGAGATTTAAACTATATGATGAACTAACAATGAACAATGAAAATGTTATTAGCTAACGTTAATAAAGATGAATAAATACTATAACAAATGTATTGCACATTGTTAGTGCTTTAACATAAAAATAATTAAATTCAATTGAAATCATTAAATGAACATTTTTACTGTAAAAAATATTTGTAACTTTTACAGAAAAAGATTGTAAAGTTAGAGCAAAAAATTGCAAACGATTTAACATTGCATTGCATGTCATTTTACTGTCAAATTATGCAAATGAAAACTATTAATTATCATACAATTACAGTGAAAAACAGTAAAACATTCACTCGTCCTTGCATGACTTCAGATTTGACTCCTAATAGAACATTAGGGTGTCTTTTAACATTGTCTGTTATGCCATGTTTATTGCATTATTTTTGTTATTTCTTTGAGTGTATGTTTGTATTGATTTGTGAGAACTGGCCATGTTCTATGTGCACGAATTCTGATTAATCATCTGGCTTTGTTTTATCATCTGTATGATTATCAGTACATTTCAAGGTAAAAAAAAAAATTTGGAAGTTCAAGTACATTTGGTATATTATTGGTGTTATATCACTTGATATATACTGTTATAATTGTCTGTCACTGTGAATTTGTGGCAATTACAGCTGGCAGTTTTTTTATCGTACTTAACAGTTTGTTTTTTCACAGTGGGTCTCTGATTTTGTGCGGTTGTTTATTAAATAATCTGTAGCACAAAACTATAATAACGCCTCTAAAGTAATGATATTGTTCAGTGCTATTATTCTGCATACCATATGCAAAAACAAAAGGGTAAAATCATCCACATTTACAGTATTTTAGGATGTCGTCAGATATTTCAGTAAGCCAAGAAAATGTCTCAAGACACGTATAAGTGCCATCAGAATATGATTATTATCTCAGGGACTGAGAAAATCCTTCCTGTATTTGATATTCCCTTCCATTTTACTCAAAAACGTTTCCGCTTTTACTGTAAAAGCATCTCAACAGGCCTTTAAATATCAACAGGTCAACACAATGTTGGATGGTGGCAATAAAAAAAGCACTCGTTCTTCATAAAGGCTGTTTAAAGTCTTCACTCAGGTGGCTCTTGAAAAATGCCTCCCTTTTTTCCTTCTCCTAATCCTCTCTAACACGCAATGATTGTCTTGATGTGTCGAAACCGTCTGAAAGCCCAGAGGGAGTGCGCGTCATCTAGGAGCCACAGTCCTCTCAGACTTCTGAGGGCTGAGAAATAGGATGCTCTCAGATTGACTGTAATAGAAAGCGATCTGTGGGCTCCCGTTTCATTTCAAGCTACACATGAAACAAAGGCTTCCTCAAAGAAACACAAACAGCTCCATACAGGAAAAAATGTGCGTCTGAGTCTCCTATTATAACGAATCACATCGGTCTCTGTTAATTACCTCTTATTACACAACTTAACCACATATTCAGCACGGTGGAAACCAAGTAAAATATCTTAAAGGGATAGTTCACCCAAAAATGAAAATTAGCCCATAATTTACTCACCCTCAAGTCATCCTAGGTGTATATGACATTCTTCTTTCAGACGAATAAAATCTGAGTTATATTACAAAAGTCCAGGCTAATCCAAGCATTTGAATTGGATTCATAGTTGCTCTGTTTTTGAAGTCCATAAAAAGTGCATCTGTCCGTCAAATAACTGCTCCACGTGGCTCCGGGGTGTTAATTAATGCCTTCTGAAGCGAATCGATGCGTTTGTGTAAGAAAAATATCCATATTTAAAACTTAAGTAAACTTTCGGCCGACCGCCTTCCCTGTTCAATTTATGGAAAAATTGTTGGAAGTTCCCCTGCCGATCGAAAGACTAACACGACCAGGTACGCTCGTCATGACGTCACATACGCATCTTGAGTTTCACTTTCAACATTCAACATTTTTCCACGGAAGGCGGTGGGACGAAAGTTTACTTGATAAAGTTTTAAATATGAATATTTTTTTTACACAAACGCGATTCGCTTCAGAAGGCCCTTATTAAAAGTAAATTAGGGGCTAATTTTCATTTTTGGGTGAACTATCCCTTTAAGGAACAATTTGTAAAATAACAGTGTTTTCTTTAAAACTTTGAACGTAAATTTCTGTAAAATTATTGTTTTTGCACTTTATTTGAATTAAGATATTTTACTTTAATTTTACGGTTTTTGTTTGGCAGTCGTAGCTGCCAGTCATTTGACCGTTTTTTACTATTTTATTTTGTACAGTGTAAATATAACACTAATAAGATTTTCTTTAAAATGACAAAGAATTATGTTAAATTGTTAGTATGACCATTAACCTTTAATATAATGAGCTACATATTTAATTACTGATTATTTCTGTAATTTTACATACATTTTGTATGTAATTTAAGAAAACAGAAAAATAGTGTATAATAATACAGTAATTTCCCTGTATAAAAAATGAGAATTACTGTAATTTGTCATTAATTATATAATCCTTTAAAAAACAGTCAGGTTGTTAATTTACAGATATTTTTTGTAATTTTACATAGTTTTAAACATAATGACAAAAAAATACTGTAAAAATACTGTAAAATTAGGATTTTTTTTACAGTGTACAAATGTCATAAATCTGTCAAAATTAGTACATTAATGCAATTAAGCGTGACAAGACAAAAGAGAACGCGCCGTCTGTGAATGTCCTGTCTTTGTGACACACACACGACGCACAGAAAGCCGTGCACCAGTATCATGTGCACAGTCAGCGAGCCAGAGTGCTCTTTTTTGCACTTGAACGAACAATAACACAGAAATATGAGTATTCTCATAAGAGCCGTCTTAAATGAGTTAAATAACGGCATAACCGCGTCATGGTCGGCAGCGGCAGATCTTAAAGTGACAGCAGCCTAATAAATTGCTGTGATATCTGTCATTAATGTTAATCAAAGAACAAAGGTAACAGAGAAAATTGAGGCTTTAATAAGGATTATCTATAGGATCTATATTTCATTTATAATTTATGCAGTGCAGACTGTTTGATAAGTTTATTACATTTCTGTTTGTCTAACAGGTAGGAAGGCCACAGGCAAATATGACATTTATTATATTTATGTGAAGACTGCTCACTTAAATACAAATTTTAAAAGCCATAGCATTCACTTATACTGTAATTGACTATAATTCATGTTAAACAGATCAATTTCAAAGAGACATCAGTGATACTGGCCTTCGTTCATAAAAAGATGCCATTAAACAAAGATTTTAAATATACTGTCTTTGAGTTGTTTCTACATTAGTTTGGAGAGTAACTTTGAAATTATTATATAAAATAATTAAAAACACAGATGTTTTTAATATGATTAATCATGTTTAATTACAGAAAATTAGTAATTAAATTAGTTTTTTTATCGATTGAAAGCACTTATATATATATATTAATGTGACTTTAAATACAGTATCTCTTGTCGTGTTTTTGTGGTGTTAGGAAAAAAAAAAAAGTATGGATCCCAAAAATAAAAGATTAAAAATGAGATTATATTTGTTGCATAAACTTATTGTAGTTTTTTGCATTTTCTGTTTTATAAAGTTAACAGAATAATTACAGTTCGTATTATATTGGTATCAGTGATACGGTCCTTCATTCATAAAAATATGCAGTTAAACAAATATTTAAAACTGTCTTTATGTTGTTGCTACATTAACTTCGATTAAATGTGAAAAATATATTAAAACTTGCGATTAATTTGAGAAAAATGGGCGATTAACTAATTCGTTTTTTAATCGATTGACAGCACTAATTATACAGTATAGACAGTTTTTGGCCTTACTCTTCCATGTATGATATTATTCAGCATAATTTAACGATAAATAAATAAATATTCCTACCAAAATAGGCAAAACCCACCAAATCCCAATGTCTTCTGTTTGTCCCTGTAAAAACTGCAACAATGTTCACCGAAAACAAAGAATTGAAACTGTGTAAAAGAATTAATATTCAACATGATCTTCCCGCATTGACACAGAGCTAAATGATGACATCACTGTTTTCTCCAGAGCTGCTGTATAGATAAATGAACTAGATTAATAACTAATGATTTATGCATTAGAAATGAATCAACACTGAACTTACTTAAGCTGAACAATGACACGATTTTCTTCTAGAGCTGCTGTACAGCCAAAACAAACTTTGTTGCATTATTTTCCTGCTATCAGCTGCTTTGAAACATTCCGTACTGTAAAAAGCACTTTATAAATAAAGGTGACTCGACTTGACAATTAGTAGTTCCCTTCAGGACCTTTACAAGCGTGAGTAATGTTTAAATAAAGAACAATTCTACTATTAGTGTTGCATTGATCACTGAGAAAAATCGACCAGCTACAATTGAAAAGCGTGAAATAGTTAGGGTTGGTTGTTCCTCTATCACCAGTGTTTATGATGTAACCCTCCGTTCATGACGGAGTAACAGACCTCCCATAATCTGCCGGATTTCACAGACTCCTGTACAGCCAGTGCTTAGCAGCCAGCCATCCGTGCTGCTTTACTAAACTGCTTGATTTACAAGCACCCGAGGGGCAGTTTTGGAGACCAAAGCGTACATTATTAATGGATGTGTAGTGTTGACATCATGCCAGAATCCATACAACACTTTCCTGCTTATGGAGCAATTCCAATACTATGATAATAAACTGTAAAGGGGAAACATGCATTTCATAAATAGATCCTCTGAAGTCGGTCCTGATGTTTTTGCAACAGACTTGCCTCAGATACTCAGTCCAGACATCGAGCGAGGCTGATGTACAGGCAGAATTTGCTTTCATTGTATCCTTCTTCCTGAAGCTGTCATTCTGTAGAACATCTTTTGTGTTTCATAGAAAAGACTTTTGGTAAATAATGACAGATTTTGGTCCCACTTTATATTAAGTGTCTTATACTGACATTGTTTGATACAATGCAGTCGTTGTGTGTGTGCTGTACATGTTTTTATACTATAGTTATATTTGAAAAATACCTGAATTTAATCACTTATTTCTGTAATTACACTCTTCTCTTACACCTTAACCCTCTTACGTTTAGTTTTTTTAGAATGTTTTACTTCATCGGAAAGGTACGAAACTTGCTAAAGCTTTTGGCACTTGCCTTGTGAACACAAAAAACATCATGGATGTAATTTGAAAAGGTTAAATGGTCCTGAAAAAAATATGAATGGGAGGCGAATTTCATCTAGTGGAAGCGTTTGGTACTCCGACCAAATAAACTCTTACTGAAAACGACTTTGAGATATTGTCTTCATTGACAAGTGATAACTTCCTTGAAGGCGGGTACTCTGTTGAAGTTTAAAACTATTGGATCTGCCCAGAGCCACTCTGTGGATCTGCCATAACCAATCGCTAACGTTTGGCCGTGACGTGCGTCATCTCAAACAAGCGCATGACATCAACGTCATCGTTCTCAGCCACTCCCTCTGTTTTCGCTGATTGGACTGGTTAAAATTTGACGGGAGAAAACCGGGTTTTAAAGCATGCTCTATGCTCTAAAGCATTCAATATTTACGACAGTTTAAATTGGAAATTGCATTTTCAGGTCCATGCTCAAAAAGTGAATACATGTATTATACTACAGCATAAATATCATTGAATACCGTAAAAATTAGCCTGGCTCCGCCCTCCTACGTACTTCCACTCGATTTTCATTTTCCTTCAGTACTCCGTCTGGGATTGCTTTTTTTTTTTTTTTTTTTTTTTTTTTGATGGATGCGGTATATTCTTGCGGTATATTCTTGCGGTATATTCTTAAGTTTTCTCCGAGCAAATTTTAACCGGTCCAATCAGCGAACAGAGGGAGTGGCTGAGAACGATGACGTCAATGTCTTGCGCTAGTTTGAGATGACATGCGTCACGGCCAAACGTTAGCGATTGCTTATGGCAGATCCAATAGTTTAATAGTACCCGCCTTCAAGGAAGTTAACGCTTGTCAATGGAGAGTGGCCAGACTCTCTGTTCATATGAAACGTACAAGAGTCTGGTAAGACCAGGCTACCATAAAATCCCCTAAAAATACAAAATATTAAATAAAAAAACATTATCAAACTAAAATACAGTACATTAATTTAATTGAAATAAAAATAAATAAATGTTCGGTCATTTTTGACAGACAGACACGCGAAGAGCAGGGTTAAACTACCTTCCCACACCACCAAACCTGTCCCTAACCATACCCGTTTCCACCTCAATATCAGCTGAAGTGTTTCGCAATACAATATGAACACAATAAGTACACTGATTGTCTACTAAGTAAACTAAGAATTATTTTACTAAGTGCATAGTAGGGAGTTGTTCACTTTAAAATGAAAATAACCCCACAATTTACTCACCCTCAAGCCATTCTAGGTGTATATGACTTTTTTCTTTCTGATGAACACAATTGGTTATATTAATAAATATCCTGACGCTTCCATACTTTATAATGGCAGTGAATGCCCACAAGTTTGAAGCTCAAAAAAGTGCATCCATCCATCATAAAAGTACTCCACACGGCTCCAGGGGTTAATAAAGGCCTTCTGAAGCGAATCGATGCGGGTTTGTAAGAAACTGCCTTCCGTATTCAACTTACGCAGAAAGTGTAACGCCTCTCACAGTTCAAAACACTTACTCTACATCCGACGTCGTCATCGCGCCAGTTACGCTTGTTTCGTAAGTTGAATGTGGAAGGTGGTCTGGCGGAGGCTAGATATTTTACTTTGTAAACTTTTAAATATGGATATGTTTCTTACAAATCCCCATCGCTTCGTTTCAGAAGGCCTTTATTAACCCTGCCGGAGCCTCAGGATATTTATTAATACAACTCCAATTGTGTTCATCAGAAAGAAGAAAGTCGTATACATGGCTTGAGTGTGAGTAAATAATGGGGTAATTTTCATTTTAAAGTGAACTACTAATTTAAAAGACACCTAGTATAAAAGTACACTATTCCTTTACACCAAAATATCCCTCAGGGCGTTCCAAAAACATCCAAACATATTTGCGAGTGCTCTACAGAGCTTATAGAAAAGAAACAGCTCGTTTAAAATGCACAAAGCCATTTACATAAACAGCCCAGATTCCAGTGTTCTGATTTATGGGAATGCAACACATCAACAACAATAGTGATGATGAGAGCAAAACAAGCCCAAAACAATCTGCTGTAAGACTCTTTGGAATGAAACGAGCATTGCAGCACTTGGAAGTAACATGCCGGTTTTAGGGGGGATGCTGCTGCTGCTGCTGCTGGCACCTGCTATTAAACCCCACTGCGCACGCTTCTCCCAGCCTGCAACAAAAGGTCTGCTGATGGCTGTTTTTCGGCAGCACAGGTGCTGCTGCTGCTGCTGAGACTGACCTGAATGTTGCAGGTATACTCCGTATCATCCAGCAGCCTGACCGTACACATGTATTCTCGCTCCAGGTTTCTGACGCTGGCACTCATCAGCCGACTCAACATCTTCTCAACGCACGATCGCTGGTCTGCGTCCGGGGACCAGAACAAAAAGCTCAAGCAATGTCACATCGACCAAACTCTCCGGTCGCCCAGGTAAAACGTGCTAACCGAAGCCGACAGCATCTTTATCCGATGACATGAACGCCGCGGTTGCTCGGGTGAGTGTTTTATTTCTTGTTATTGCGAACAGGTTCCTCCAGCACGCATCCAGGTCCAGATTAAGTCGCTGTGGTTACGAGCAGACAGTAGCAGCCCGTCTGTTGACCATTCACCGCTTGATATTTGAGCAAGGGGGCGGGACCAAAGAAGCTGATTGACACTCCTTCTAGCCAATGGATAAGCTCTCAAAATAAGGACTCGTTTGAAATGGACAATGAACGATTTGGGGTGCTGCTGCTGCGTATTTGGAGGTCATTGTTGTCCAATAAGATGCTGGACAAAGGTAGTAGTAAGGTTATAAGAAAATACTCGTTGCTCTGGTTTTTTCCTGCAGCTATAATTGGTAACACTTTATTTTAATGTGTCCATATACTATAGTAATATAACTATTAATCAGGCATAATTATTTGAAACTAACCATAAACAAAACCTAATCCTACCCTAACCCAATAGTAAGTACATGTAGTTAATTAGTATTATTTAGTACTTAAATGTATTAACGGGGACACATTAAAATAAAGTGTAACTCAATAATTTTATGTATGATCAAAATCAAATAACGTTAGGTTTTTTACAAAATATCTCAAGATTTTTCTGGCTACACAAAAGATATAAATTGAATATACTTGTGAATTTTTACTAGAAAAATAAACAATATTGTTTTAAATATTGTGTTTGTTCTAGATTCCTCCATCATGATTTTTGTATTTTAAAAATTTCTCGTATAAATAAAAAAACAAAAACACTGAAAACATGTAACCTACTCCATAAAGAAACAGAAACGTATTTATTTTAAAATATGTTTTATTAATGTGACTATACAAGTATCTCTTGTATGTGTTCCTGTGGTATTGAATAGAAAAATGAGGGATCCCAAATATAAAGAGATCATCTTTGTTGCATAAACTTCATCTATAATTTTATGCGTTCAGTTTCTTTTGTTTCATGCAACCTAAAATAACCACTAAATATGAATTGTTTAGTGTAACTGAAAATAAAAATTAATGTATGACCTAAATACTTCCTCTATCCCATCACTACATTTTTCATAAAAGATCACAGAAATATGACTGTATTTGTATGCAAGTTCTACAAATGAATGAATATTTCATGATTTTAATATCAATTCCTAGACAGCATTTGAATATGAAATTTGATCACACAGGGAAACTCCAGAAGTAGCATTTTATCAGTTATTTAAGAATATTACACTTGATTTGACTTACAAACATTATGTATAAATATTTCTACATTAGCATGAGAACTTCTTCCTTCAACTGCTCTCTCTTTCTCTCTATCTCTCAAACACACACACACTATCATCACAATTCATAATTAGTAAGCAAAAAGTAAACAATTAATGTAAGAAATGTTGATGTTTGTTGCATCAAAACAAAGCCTTCCTGTGTGTTTGTAAAAAGAAGGAACGTCACAGTGAATTCATTAGTCATTTTCATCATTCTCCTCAGGTTCGTTGCTGCTCATGGAGGTGGATTTGGCGGAGCTCTGTAATCGGTTCTCAGCCTTGCGTGTGTAGGGCCGAGCAGCTCGAGGATGGTTCTGATGATGAGGCAATCTTATGTTGTGGTCCACAGAATGGACAAACGCTTCTTGTCTCCTGTCCACTGGCTTCATCTGATTCAGCTTGCAGGAGGCGATGAGAGGCCTGCCTATGTCCAGCTCTTTGCTCTCAGTGAGACGTTCTTTAGTTTGTTTCTGGGTGTAGTGCAATTTCACGTTGATCACCAGAGATCCCTAAGAAGTTTCAGAGAACTTTGAATAAATTGCATCTCTTAAATGGCTGTAAAAAATACAGTAATTTGACATCCAGACATAATGCATTATTCAACGTCAGTGGTTTTAACATCAACAATAATATCCCTACAATAAAATATTGATATATGATTTGAGATTGAAAGATATGATATATGATATGATATGAGATTGAATGATGATATGATTGATATGATTTGAGATTGAATGATGATATGATATATGATATGATATGATACGATTTGAGATTGAATTATATGATATATGATATGATATGATTTAAAATTGAATGATGATATGATATGAGATTGAATGATGATATGATATATGATATGATATGATACGATTTGAGATTGAATGATATGATATGATATATGATTTGAGATTGAATGATAATATGACATATGATATGATATGATTTGAGATTGAATGATATGATATACGATATGATTTGAAATTGAATGATGATATGAAATGAGATTAAATGATGATATGATATGGAGATTGAATGATATGATTTGATATGATACGATATAATATGATTGATTATATGATATGATTGATGATATAATATGATTGATTATATATGTTATGATATATGATTGATGATATGATAGATATGAAATATGATATGATATGATAAGATATATGATGATATGTGACATATGATATGATTTGAGATTGAATATGATATATGATATGATTTGAAATTGAATGATGATATGATATGAGATTGAATGATGATATGATATGGAGATTGAATGATGATATGATTTGATATGATACGATATAATGTGATTGATTATATGATATGATTGATGATATAATATGATTGATTATATATGTTATGATATATGATTGATGATATGATAGATATGATATATGATATGATAAGATATATGATATGTGATATATGATAGATATGATATATGATATAAGATATATGATGATATGTGATATATGATATGATATATGTATGTTAACACTTTACAACAAGGTTTTATTTATCATAAGTTAACTACATAAGTTAGCATGAACTAACAATAAGCAATAATTCTACAGCATTTATTCATCTTCGTTCATGTAAATTTCTACACTTACTAATACATTTTTAAAATCAAAGTTGTACCATTAACAATTAACAATTATATTTTTATTAACTAACATTAAGGTCAAGTAATTCTGTAAAGATATATTGCTCATAGTTAGTTCATGCTAACTAATGTATTAATGTTAACAAATGTGACCTTACTGGAAAGTATTACATAATTTAATTTGATACAATATAATTTAATATAATATAATATAATTAATGCTGGGCAATCTAAAATAAAAGTTTGTCTCTATAATATATATGATATGATGTGTGTGTGTGTGTGTGTGTGTGTGTGTGTGTGTGTGTGTGTGTGTGTGTGTGTGTGTGTGTGTGTGTGTGTGTGTGTGTGTGTGTGTGTAATTATTATGTATATATAAACACACACATGCATGTATATATTTAAGATTTTTTTTATATTTATATATAAAATATTTATATATAACAAATTATATAAATATATACAGTATATACTTTCAAATATCTCTTGAATATATACATGAAGGAGTTTTAGAGTTATATTATAACAATAAAATATAGTTAATACAATACAATACAATACAATATAATTAATATAAGTCTTTGTATGTTGCTTTCCAAACTTTGCACAATTCACTGGTAAGTTGCATTTTATCTTTTGTATATGACATGCTCTTCAGAACATAATATTCAGCAATATTATTGATTTCATTATTTCATAATTCATAAACTTTACATAGTTATTTAGCCAAATTAAATCAACACTGAACTGA
The DNA here is from genome assembly GCF_949357685.1 of Gobio gobio. NCBI lineage: Eukaryota > Metazoa > Chordata > Actinopteri > Cypriniformes > Gobionidae > Gobio > Gobio gobio. The sequence goes on from NC_137115.1 coordinate 48,601,301, forward strand.
TTTCAGCAGAACAATGACACTATTGTCTTTTTAGAGCTGCTTTACAACAGAATTGAATTACGTTTGCATAATTGATTTATTATTTTCCTGTTTATTGCTGTAAAAGCTGCTTTGAAATAATAAAAATGATATAAAGCACTATGTAAATAAAAGTGACTTGACTTAATAGACCTGGGACCAGTTGTGGGTTTGTGATTGACCAGTGTTTTTAAAGTGAACAACTATATATTTCAATTCTCAAAGTTTGAAATACATTTCAGATCTATACCACAATTGTCTCATTTCAAAGAGAAACCCTCCTTAAATGTACCTGGAGTCTTTGAAGGCAGCATAACCTGAGGGTGCAGTCAGGAGTTTCACCAGTGCTCACCAGCAGAGAGTCCATTTCTTCAGATCTGCCAGAAGCTGAGAAAATGTCTTGCATTTGCTAAAAACAAAAGCATATCACCATTTAAACTGTAATTAAACAAACAGGCACTATACAGCCAGGTAAAAACAACATCGAGCTGTTATTGTACCCAAGGAAGTATTAGACTTTCACCCCTAGAGGTCAGTAGACTCACAGTTTTGTTTTAAAGTCATCCTACTCTACTTTCTTTCTGCTGAACACCCCCAACACTAGTAAACTTTGCATTTGCAGTAGAGAAATAAAAATAACAACTATAAATATATAACCAATACACACTACCAGTCAAAAGTTTGGAAATTGTACTATTTTGATCGTTTTTGAAAGAAGTCTCTTCTGCTCACCAAGGCTGCATTTATTTGATCCAAAATCCATCAAAAACAGCATTATTGTGAAATATTTGTACAATTTAAAATAACTTTTTTTCTATTTGAATATATTTTAAAATGCAATTTATTTCTGTGATTCAAAGCTGAATTTTCAGCATCTTTAGAGTCACATGATCCTTCAGAAATCATTCTAATGTGCCGTTTTGCTGCTCAAGAAACATTTATTATTATTATCAATGTTGAAAACAGTTGTGTAATTGTTTTTCAGGATTATTTAATGAATAGAAAGTTCAAAAGAACAGCATTTTTTTGCAACATTATAAATGTCTATACTGTCACTTGATCAATATAATGCCTCCTTGCTGAATAAATGTATTTTAATTTATTAAGTTCTTCCCCAAAAAACAAAAAATCTTACAGACCCAAACCTTTACGGTAGTACAATGTTACAAAAGCGTTCTATTTCAGATAAATGCTGTTCTTTTGAACTTTCTATTAATCAAAGAATCCTACAAAAATGTTTTTCAACATTGATAATAATCATAAATGTTTCTTGAGCAGCAAATCATCATATTAGAATGATTTCTGAAGGATCAGCTTTGACATCACGGGAATAAATTACATTTAAAAATATATTCAAATAGAAAACAGTTATTTTACATTTTAATGTTTCACAATATTACAGCTTTTTTGTATTTTTAATAACAGAGATGCAGCCTTGGTGACCAGAAGAGACTTCTTTCAAAAACAATTTGAGCTTTCCTGTAGCTCAAACACTAGAGCGTGGCGTTAGCAACGCCAAGGTCATGGGTTCGATTCCCAGGGAAAGCAAGAACTGACAAAATGTAAAATATGTACCTTGAATGCAATGTAAGTCGCTTTGGATAAAAGCGTCTGCCAAATGCATATATATATATATATATATATATATATATATATATATATATATATATATATATATATATATATATATATATATATATATATATATATATATATATATATATAATAGTATAGTTTCCAATTTTTTTTACTGGTAGTGTGTGTAAATGTATATACATGAGCCTCCACATTACAGTCATAAGTTTGGAGGAGTTTAAGAAGCAAATAGATCCACAATGAACTCCGCTCTCTTTCCTCTTCAGGGCCCTCCCATCCCAACTCTCATATCCCCCTTCTCTATGCATGTGTATGTGCTTATGTCAGAAAAAGAGGACATGAAAAGCTGCAACTTACTGGTTGACTCTTTAGAATCAGAGTGCAGTCCTGGGCCACAGCGTTTGTGTTCCTCACTGTCCCGAACACAACCAGAACGTTGGAAAAAAGGGCAGAGAAACAGAGATCCACCTTAACACCACAGTGCTGAAAGTCCAGAGACCTTCGGCCAGGAAGAACTGCGGAAAACATTACCAAACATAAATACACAATAATGCAAAACATATGAATTTAATTCATGAGAAAAAACAAACAGGAAACACATATGACAGAGACCATAAAGTATAGGTATATTAAGTACAGTATAACTATTATATGTGCCACTACAAAAAAGATCTAGTGTTGCTATAACCATGTATGACTTCTGATTTGAAAAAAAACTTGTACGCTACTGTTCAAAAGGTTGAGTTCTGTAACATTTTTCTTTACAGAAATTAATATTTTTCTCCAGCATGGATGCATTCAATTGATCATTAAAGGGTTAGTTCACCCAAAAATGAAAAGAATGTAATTTATTACTCACCCTCATGCCGTTCCACACCCGTAAGACATTTGTGTTGAAATCTGAAGGCTCAGTGAGGCCTCCATAAAGAGCAAAACAATTTACACAATCAAGATCCATTAATGTACTAAAAACCTATTTAAATCAGTTCATGTAGGCTAAGTACAGTGGTTCAACAGTAATATTATAAAGCGACGATGATATTTTTGGAAACGGAAACGAATCAGCGAGTCGATTCATGATTCGGATCGCGTGTCAAACCGCCAAACAAGACTTTTCGCTGATTCGTTTCCGTTCCGAAGCTTCATGAAGCATTGTTTTGAAATCGGTTATTACTATACAAGTCGTTATTTCGTTTTTTTGGAAAATATTCTCGTCGCTTTATAATATTAATATTGAACCACTGTACTCACATGGACTGATTTAAATATGTTTTTAGTACATTAATGGATCTTGTGAGTGTAAATTGTTTTGCTCTCGATGCAGGCCTCACTGAGCCTTCAGATTTCAACACAAATATCTTCATTTGTGTTCCGAAGATGAACGAAGGTCTTACGGGTGTGGAACGGCATGAGGGTGAGGAATAAATTACACTATGAACTAACCCTTTAACACTTTACAATAAGATCTCATTTGTTAACATTAGTTAATGTATTAACTAACATAAATTAACAATGAGCTACACATTTGTTACATTATTTATTAATATTTATTAATGTTAGTTAATAAAAATCCAGCTGTTCATTGTTTGTTCATGTTAGTTCACAGTGCATTAACTAATGTTAACAAATACAACATTTGATTTGAATAATGTATTAGTAAATGTTAAAATTAATATTAACTAACACTAATAAATGCTGTAGAAGTATTGTTCATTCTTAGTTCATGTTAACTAATGAAACCTTATTGTAAAGTGTTACCAATTCATCAAATGTGAGAGTATGTTATCAAATTTCAAATAAATGTTGCTCTTTAGAACTATCTATTCATCAAAGAAACTTGAAAAAAATCATCACAGTTTCCACAAACAAATATTACATATATTATATATAATATAATATTAACTATATTAAAGGTTTTCAACATTGATAATATAAAAAAAATGCTTCTTGAGCAGCAAATCAGCATTTTAGAATGATTTCTGAAGGATCATGTGACACTGAAGACTGGAGCAATTTGCCATCACATAAATAAATTACATAAATTGCAATAATATTTCACAAAATTACTGTTTTTACTGCATTATTGATCAAATAAATGCAGCCTTTGTGAGCATAAGAGACTTCTTTTTTAAAATATATGAAAATTGTATCGACCCCAAACTTTTGAACAGTAGCATACATAAAGAGAAATATAATATTTTAACGTATATAACTCTACTGAGGTCAATGTAGTAATACTGTACATAAGGGGACATGCAAGCATGTTTAAAGGTGTCAGTATGCATGTTTCATGTTCAATTGACTCAAATCAACAAAATGGGGCTGTTCTCATATTTAAATGACAGCACAGTTAAAGTTTTTACTGTGACAAATAAAAACTGTCAGTAAAAAGTGAAAAATGGAATCAGTGCAAGTCAGCTCACTGGTGGCAATTTGGCTCTTTTAGGGAGGACATCCATTTCCTTTTAATGCAGACACATGGTTTATGAATGATCCCTCAGCGGTGCTTTAACCATGAGTCATGCATCACAATCTAACCCTCAAAAGCAACCAAAAAGGAAGTCACAAATTTTGAAATGGTTACGGATGATGGAGCACTTTTGAGTGTAGGCACTGACACGGACTTCTTTTCCGTTGCATTCAAAATCTGCTGTATCATCACTGATGTTGAATATAGCATTTAAAGGGTTCACATGAATCAAAAATGGACATTTCCTTGATCTTTTGAAGTAAAAGAGATCAATGTGTTGTGTAAGAATAATGTAGCTTTTAAATAATCAAATCTGAGTTATTATTTCACACGTCTTACAGTAGAGTAGTGAAACCAGCCCACTGAATTCTCAGTCAAAGACAGGGTGGGAAATTAAATGAGACCTTTACTCACATTATACACTACCAGTGAAAAGTTTGGAATTATACATTATTTTCACGAAAATATATATATTTTTGAAAGATGTCTCTTTTGTTTACCAAGACTGCATTTGATCAAAGTACAGTAAAAACTGTAATATTGTGAAATATTACATTTTAAAATATAATTTATTCCTGTGATGGTAAAGCAGCCATTTCCTGCAGAAATCATTATCATTTCTGTATAAAACAGATTTTGCTGCTTAATATTTTTGTGGAAACCATTAACTAATTAATACTTTCATTCGGCAAGGATGCACTAATCACAAAGTTACAGTAAATGCATTTATAATGCTACAAAAGATTTTTATTTCAGATAAATGTTCTATTCATCAAAGAATCCTGAAAAAAAAAATGTATCATGGTTTCCATAAAATATTAAAGCAGGAATGACTGTTTTCAACATTGATAAGAAAAACCATGATTAATAATTAAAGGGTTAGTTCACCCAAAAATGAAAATTCTGCCATTAATTACTTACCCTCAAGTCGAATCATGATTCGGATTGCGTGTCAAACCGCCAAACTGCTGAAATTTGGCGATCCAAACCGCTGAATCGACTCTGATTCATAACGCTTCGAAGCTTCATGATGCCGTGTTTTGAAATCGTCATCACTATATAAGTCGTTATTTAGGGTTTTTTTGCACACAAAAACTATTCTCGCCGATTCATAAAGTTGTTGTAGAACCACTGTAGTGAGATGGACTTTGTAACGACATCTTTAGTACCTTTTAAGGGTCTTGAGAGTGTACCGTGCAAATGGAGGCCTTTCAGAGCCATCAGATTTCAACTAAAATATCTTCATTTGTGTTCCGAAGATGAACGGAGGTCTGACGGGTGTCAAACGACATGAGGGTAAGTAATTAAATGACAGAATTTTCATTTTTGGGTGAACTAACCCTTTAAGCACCAACAATAATTTATTTCTGAAGGATCATGTGACGTTGAAGACTGGATTAATGCAGAAAATTCTGCAATTTAAAATATATTTAATATATATATAGAAAACAATTCTTTTTAATTGTAATATTTCACAATATTACAGTTTTTACTGTACTATGATCAAATAAATGTAGCCCTTCTTGGTTAGAAAAAGAGACTTCTTTCAAAAACTGCCTTAATCAAAATCTTAAAGTCAACTTTTGACCTGTAGTATAAGTGGAATTCAGGTAGAATAGATGTAGGGCATGACCCCTTTAATGAAGGTTATTTTGGTTTGTTTACACAAGATATATTTAATAAAAAGGACCTCTGATGACAATATGAAGTTGCTTAAAAATACATGTAAATACCATTAGCCTGTTTCCAACAAGCATCCCGTCGACGGAGCTCCATGGTGTGCCCGGACGCTTGCACAGGATCGGTCAAGGCCCGTGGCTCTGCCAGAGTGTGCCTGATCTCTACTACCTGCCTTCCACGCACCAGTGGGTCCTTTCCCAAATCTGGAAAAACACAAAAACTTTCATTATAAACCACAGGATACTTTTTCTTATAACTAAATAAATATGTGCTCTATGGCTGTTCCCTTTTGCCATGTGATCAGAAACATGACGCAAACATGACGCAAACATGACTCAACAAGTTGTTATACAAATGAGAAGTTAAAATTTTTAAGGAACTTGCTAAAAGTAATATAGCAGTTAACGCCTATTACATTATCAGCATGTTCAGCTCTCAAATAAGAAGAATGGATTAGGTGCAGTTGAGTGCAGAGACACTGTAAAAAAAAAAGACAGGATTTTACAGTGTCACAAAATAATGAATAGAGTTTTACTGTAAAAGTTTGGTCATTTTCTATAGTGGTACAACTAAACACCGTAAAACAAAAACATATTGTATTTAAATGTGTGATAAATAAAAACTCTGTATAATTTTAGATCATATTAATTTTATTTATATTGCTATTTATTTATACTATTGCCATCATATTTTATTTTAATTTATTTAATATTTATACTACAGTTCAAAAGTTTGGGGTCAGTAAGTTTTTTTGTTACAGTAAACTAAAGACATTTAAAATCTTACAAATTATTTTATTTTCAAATAAATCTCTATCACAGTTTACACAAAAATTGAACAACCGTTCCCCTTCGAGGGAACTCGCACTGCGTCGTCGAGTGACAACACTCTGGGAACGCCCTCAGCGTTACGCATCTGAAGCATGAATGAAATCAAGCCAATCTGATTGGTGGTGCGTCGTGACGTAGTAGATGACGGCATAACCAGAAGATACAAAAAGGAAGCTGATGCAAACACACACTAGCTTTTTGCTCTTCAGCGAAGCGCTATATGTCATTTTGTCTGTCTATTTGGTGTTGTTTGTCACAAAATATATCTCAGAAGTATGGCTAGTGGGCAACAGTTCACGAGGTGTGTGCATCCGTGTCCGCGATTCCTTTCGGGCACGGACACACACCTTTTGTGTGTGCAATGCCTGGGTGTGCAGCACGCTAGGGCGGCTCTCGAGGGAGCCGCCTGTGGCGAATGTGAAAAGCTGCCGCTCAAAGTGTTGCACTCACGGCTGGCCGTGTTCAATGAGGCCGGCCAAGCCCGCGAGCCCCAGGGTTCTGGGCCCGCTGTTGCTGAGGCACAGCGGCGCCATAGATCATGGGGCTCGCAACGGGACCTCGTGACAGGATACGGGACTGCTGAGGCACTTTCCCTATCCTCGTCCGAGTCCGATGTTCTCCCGCCTCGTGAGGAAGCCCGCGAGGCGGCTTCTTCCCGCGGGGCGGAGAACCCGATGCTGCAGCTATCCGGCTCCGAGGAGTCGGATGTGCTGAGTGTCGAGGCGGGTGATGTGGAGCCTGAGCCATCGCTTCACACACCCGCTCCAGAGGAGCTAGTGGAGGTTTTGACCCGCGCTGTGGCCAAGTTGAACATCGATTGGCCACAAGAAGAACCTGAAATCCAGCCGCCCAGTAAGCTGGATGAACGGTTCTTCAGGCGCAGGTCTCAACCTCCATGCCGGGGTCTGCCTTTTTTCCCGGACCTACACAATGAGTTGTGTAGGTCTTGGGACAAACCCTATTCGGCCAGACTTACCAGCCCTCCAGTACTCGACTACGGTAACGTACTACGGCCGAACAGGGTTATGGGACGCTGCCAAGGGTAGAGGAGTCTCTCGCGAGCTACCTCTCTATTGAGGCCGCTTCGTCCCTGAAGGCCCCGTGTTGCCTACCAAATCAGCGCGCGATACATCTGCGCTGGTGGGTAGGGCATATATGGCGGCTGGGCGGGCTGGTAGCTGCCTGCACACTATGGCGGTGTTGCAGGCCTACCAGGCCGACCTCCTCAAGGAGCTCGATGAGGGCGAGGGCCCATCTCCGGACGATGTCCTCGAATTAAGGAAGGCCACCGATTTGTCTCTCCGCATTGCCAAGGAGACGGCCCGTTCCATCGGCCGCTCCATGGCGGGCATGGTTTGTGTGGAGAGACATCTCTGGTTAAACCTGTCGGGGATGAAGGAGAGAGAGAAACACTTTCTCCTAGACTCCCCGGTCTCGCCTTCTGGACTTCCGGCGGCACGGTTAACACCGTCGTCGAGAGGTTCCAGGAGGTGAGAAAACAGGCGGCGGCCTTCCAGCAATACCTCCCTCGTCGGTCCAGCTCCTCGGGGAAGGCTGTCTCAAGGGGACAGTCTCGGCCGTCTACTAGCTATCAGTGCTGTGTTCCCGCCGTCACTGACGCTTCGGGCCTCACTGATCTCCCGCACGCGCGTGCTGTCTTCGCTGCCTCCAACAGGACTTGCGGTTGGACAGCAAACGTGTGCACCCACCGAAAATCGTTCCGAACGAGGCTCGGTTGACACCCGAGGCCAGCCTCGAGAGGCTGGTTCCCTTAGTAGATTTAGATGCATCTACATGGGTCCTGCAGACTGTAGAGCTGGGTTACAGGCTGCAGTTCGGTTCTCCTCCCCCGAGTTTCAACGGGGTGGTCCGGACTGTGGTCGGCCCAGAGCAGGTTCGGGTTATGGAACAAGAAGTACAAGCCCTGTTAGCCAAGGAAGCCATAGAGCGGGTTCCTTTGGCAGACAGGGACTCCGGGTTCTACAGCCGGTACTTCATAGTTCCCAAGAAGGATGGTGGGTTGCGTCCGATAATAGATCTCAGGCTCCTGAATCGGTCTCTGAGGAGATTCAGGTTCAGGATGCTCACAATTCCAGCCATCGTGAGTCAGATCCAGTCCGAGGACTGGTTCGTCACGATAGATCTAAAGGACGCATACTTCCACATTTCCATCCTTCCAACCCACAGGAAGTTCCTGAGGTTCGCTTTCGGGGGCGAAGCGTACCAATATTGGGTTCTTCCCTTCGGCCTGGCACTCTCCCCTCGCACCTTCACCAAGTGTATGGATGCAGCACTGGCTCCACTGAGACTCCAGGGCATCCGTATACTAAATTACATCAACGACTGGCTCATTCTGGCCAGGTCGCGCGATGTGGCGGTTCGGCATCGAGATGTCATTCTAGCCCACATAAGGTACTTGGGGCTGAGACTCAACACGAAAAAGAGCGTGTTGACACCCTCCCAGCGGACTACGTTCCTGGGAGTTGTATGGGATTCCACGTCGATGCGGGCACAAATGTCCCCCGCGCGCGTGGAATCCATACTGGCGTCGGTCTCCAGAGTGAAGCCAGGCCGCAGCCTCACTGTGAAACAGTTCCAGAGACTGCTGGGGCTCATGGCAGCAGCGTCCAATGTGATACCTTTTGGCCTGCTGCACATGAGATCCCTACAGTGGTGGCTGAGGGCCAAGGGGTTTTCCCCACGGGGAAATCCGTTTCGTATGATCAGGGTAACGCGCAAATGCCTTCGTTCCCTCGTCATATGGCGGAAACCTTGGTTCCTGTCCCAAGGACCAGTGCTAGGAGCATCATGTTGCCGGAAAGCCGTTTCAACAGATGCTTCCCTCACTGGTTGGGGCGCGGTCATGGAAGGCCGGTTTGCGAGAGGTCTGTGGGAGACCCGGCATTCTTCATGGCACATCAACTGCCTGGAGATGCTGGCGGTCTACAAAGCTCTGAGGAGCTTTTACCCGGACCTCCGCGGCCACCATGTCCTGATACGCTCAGACAACACTTCGGTTGTCGCGTATCTGAATCACCAGGGGGGTTTGAGGTCGCGCCCTCTATGCAGACTGGCGCATCAAATCCTCCTGTGGTCCCAGGGGAAGTTATCGTCGCTCAGGGCGATATACATTCCCGGGGACCAAAATCAGGGAGCAGACATCCTGTCGAGGCAGGGGCTGAGGCCCGGGGAGTGGCGACTCCACCCAGAGGTGGTGGAGGCCATGTGCGAGAGATTCGGCCCAGTGGAAGTGGACCTTTTCGCGTCTCGAGAGACGTCCCACTGTCCACTGTGGTTTTCTCTCAGGCATCCAGCTCCGTTAGGGCTGGATGCCATGATGCAGACGTGGCCGAGGCTGCGTCTGTACGCATTTCCCCCGATCGCTCTGCTCCCGGGAGTTCTGGAGCGGGTCCGCCGGGAGGGTATCAGCCTGCTCTTAGTAGCACCCCGGTGGCCCACTCGAGTATGGTTCTCGGATATCATAGCTCTGCTAGACGGCCTTCCATGGCAGGTTCCTCTGAGGAGGGATCTACTCTCTCAGGCAGGGGGCACAATACATCACCCCCGGCCAGAGTTGTGGAGCCTCTGGGTCTGGCCCCTGAGGGGGCTCAGTACATAGAGGCGGGCCTGTCAGCAGAGGTAGTCGAGACCTTACTCAGCTCCAGGGCTCCTTCTACCAGGAGACTGTACAGCCTCAAGTGGAATGTATTTTCCACTTGGTGTAGAGAGCGTGAGGTGGATCCAGTTAACTGCCCAGTGGCTTCAGTGCTGGAGTTCCTCCAAGATCGCTTCTCCGCTGGTCTTACCCCGTCCACCCTAAAGGTGTACGTGGCTGCCCTTGGGGCTTTCCACGCACCTCTAGGTGATGGACCTTTGGGGAAGCACCACCTGGTTGTACAGTTCCTCCGTGGGGCTCGGAGGATGAGGCCGGTAGCTCGCTCCAGAGTCCCAACCTGGGACCTGGCGGTGGTTCTGGAAGGGTTGGCTGAGGCCCCCTTCGAGCCACTGGAGCTGGCTGAGCCTAAGAACCTGACCTTGAAGGTGGCCTTCCTACTCGCCATTACCTCTCTGAGGAGAGTGGGAGATCTCCAGGCCTTGGCGGTCACGCCAACCTGCCTGGAGTTTGCCCCCGGCAGAGTAAGGGCCATTCTTCACCCTAGACCGGGTTACATTCCCAAGGTTCCATCTCAGGGAGCCCGGTCCCTGGTTCTTCAGGCTTTCCATCCCCCTCCCCACCTGACGGCGGAAGAGGGGAGACTTCATCTGCTCTGCCCGGTCAGAGCTCTGAGTATTTATCTAAAGAAGTCTTCCCATTGGAGAAGGTCAGACCAGTTGTTGGTGTGCTTTCGCTCACCCAAGAAGGGGCTGCCTGCGTCAACTCAGACGATCAGTAACTGGATCGTCCAGGCTATAGCCACGGCTTATAGGGTGCGCAATTTGCCTTCACCCATGGCCGTGAGGGCCCATTCCACCAGGAGCATGGCTTCCTCAGTGGCCCTCCTTTCTGGCGTCTCGCTTCAAGAAGTATGCGAGGCGGTCGGGTGGGCCACCCCGCACACCTTCATAAGATTCAACAGTCTGCACCTCCCGGTGACGCCTGGTGCTCGAGTTCTTGCGTCCTAAGTGTGCCTGGGTACCCAGCTTCACACTGGGACGTGGGGTGACTTGGTGTGGCCTAGTGGGTATTAACGTTCCCAGAGTGTTGTCACTCGACGACGCAGTGCGAGTTCCCTCGAAGGGGAACGTCTCGGGTTATGACTATGACCCTTGTTCCCCGAGAAGGGAACGAGACACTGCGTCTCGTCGCCACACCTATCACGGCTAGAGCGCTTGCTTCATCGCAAAAGAGCTAGTGTGTGTTTGCATCAGCTTCCTTTTTGTATCTTCCGGGTATGCCGTCATCTACGTCACGACGCACCACCATCAGATTGGCTTGATTTCATTCATGCTTCAGATGCGTAACGCTGAGGGCGTTCCCAGAGTGTTGTCACTCGACGACGCAGTGTCTCGTTCCCTTCTCGGGGAACAAGGGTTATAGTCATAACCTGAGACGTTTTCAACATTAATAATAATAATAATAATAATATATTCAAAAATTGAAGGAATATTTCACAATATTACTATTTTGCTGTATTTAATCTAATAAATTCAGCCTCGGTGATCATTAGAGACTTCGGTAACACTACATTCTAAGATCTCATTTGTTAACATAAATTAATGTATTAACTAACATTACCTAACAAAGAGCTATACATTTGTTACAGTATTTATTAATCTTTGTTAACATTAGTTAATAAAAATACATCTTGTTCATGTTAGTTCACAGTGCATTGACTAATGTTATCAAATACAACTTTTGATTTTAATAATGTATTAACTAATGTTATTTTTTTAACATTTACTAAGATTAATAAATGCTGAAGTATTGTTCATTCTTAGTCCATGTTAACTAATGAAACCTTATTGTCTTATTGTAAATCATACCAAAATACATTCATTTAGTAACCAGTTGGGTTGCACTTTATTTCAGTGGTCCCCTTTAGGCATTCTGTTGACTATAAGCAATGTTTTACCTACATGTCAACGAACTCTCATAGTATTAGTTGAGTATTTGTATACTGTTAGGGGTAGGGTTCGGGTAAGTAGAATAAGTTGACATGTACTTGTAAAGTTACCTATAGTCAGTAGAAGGGCGGGGAGCATCAAAATAAAGTATTAGCAGATATTAAACAGACAGTCTACTAATACTCTTACAAGAGTTAGCTGACATGTAGGCCCAAGTTGCAAAGCAACTTCTAGTCAACAGTAGGGGTGGACGATTAATCGAAAAGTAATCGAAATTCAAAACCTCTAACGACATAATTTTCCCATGTCGGTTATTTCTGTTTTAGTCACGTGACTCTGCCCCATCAGTCACATCAAGTGCAGTTTGCAGGCACGCGGAAAGATTCAAGAGCAGTTATCTTTGTTTATACAATCTGGATGCTCAGAATTACAGTGGTAATTGCATATTTTACACAATTTATACAGGTAAGTTAATCGCCGTTCTTATATGCGCTTACACACGCACACGGCGCACGCAAGCTCTGAAGCCAGATCACTTTCACTTGCATCCTCACAAAACTTTTTCTCAATTGTATGTGTTTTAAAGCCTGCCCGTTTGAAAACTGAAGACCATTTTTTTAGACCATCGGATGTGTATTATGTTGAACTAATGCCTGATATATTGTGACACACGAACACTCATACAGACAATAGCTTGCACATCACATGAAGATTGCGCATAGAAGAGCGCAGAAACTCATTGTCAACGTTGTCCTGTGATTTATCACTTAAAGCAGTGATAAACGCAACCATTATAGCATAGATTTGTCTAGCTTTGAAGTAACTACAAACCCCAGCTTCATAATTAATAGAGACGGAATGATTAATTTACACACACAATCACTCTCTGGTTAATGCATTCAAATAAATGAAATGTAGGCCTACTGTGCTAATTTATCTGTATCTGATGTACAACAGACAGAAATCTGTTAGAAATGTTACGACTCATAGACAATAACTGCTGAAGTGAGCCGTTTCCTTCAAGTATTTTGAAACCACAAAGAAATGCACTTTCATTAGAAAGAAATAGCCCACCTTTAATAGCTATTAACATATTTATTTAATAGTTATTTAACATATTTACAGTAAAAACCTTATCAGTGAACTATGAGGGCAAAAAAAAAAAGAGCAAAATAATCATTCATTAATCGTAATCGATGTAAAATTTTGATTTTTGGACAAATCTTTCGAGCCCTAGTCAACAGAATGTCTAAAGGGAACAATCGAAATAAAGCGTTACCATAAATTCCACAACTTGTCCAAAAGAAAACAAAACTACTATATCAATACAGAAACCAGTAGCCAGGAATATACTGCCACACTAAAATGCTTTACTAGTGCAGCGAGTTCACCAGTAACCAGTGTCAAATCATTGATTTATGATCCGTTATTGAGGCAGGAAGTGGTCTAGTACTTGTGGGCATGACAAACACCGTGAGAATGGCCGTTGGACGGGGTGCAGACAGAGCAACAGGCATACGAGACAGGAGCAGTGGGTGTAAGTGGGGCACCCAGCAGCCGTCCCTAGGTTAAGCGCTCTCAAATTTCCCCCACCTGAGCACAGCAGCCAGAGAATGAGGTCACATGCCTTGGCAGCTACAATATAAAAAGCCAAGAGCTGTTACCAAAGAGACCAATCAAACAACCAAATAAGCTCTCTGCAGGGAGCGAGGGGATTATCTCAACCATTAAAACATAAGTCCACGTTCACATCATGCCATGGAGGGTACGGCTACGGATCAAGGAAGGAAACCAATGTCTGGCATACAGTAGATGTCAACCAGTTGTTGCCCTCATAAGTGCTCCAAGTATAAATCCGCTAATGATCAAATGCACTGAAAGACGCTGTGACCTTATTCACACTTCATTTGTGAAGTATGATGTAATATGACAATATCTTGTTATTACAGTGGCAAGCGCAAGGCAGCGCTGTTTTGATATTGATCAAACGTTCTGGTTAGTGTTTGAACTGAACTCCTAACCCTATGCCCTATGACTCATATCGCTAAAACATCGCCTTTTGAAGTTTAATAATGACATTATGCATCAAGATTCCAGTTTTAGGGCCCTATGAAATCTACTAAATTTTTTCCCCAAATTCTGTTTCGTTTTATCGCAAATTCTGTGTTTTTTGTTTCAACTCATAATCGCATAGATTTCTATTGAAATGATCGTATTTCGCTCACAAAAAGTCACCAAACAATGATAAATGTGAGCTCACCACACCCTTAAGCCCTGTTCACACTAGGACGATTTTCACGCGTGTTTATCGCCAACGTTTAATGCCTCATGACTAAACAAAGGGCACCAATGTGAGTGTGCACACTGACGCACCAAAACGGCAGGCGTAAAAGCGTAATTTAAAAAAACGCCTTGCATTCGTTTTTTGTTTTGACGCAGCACGTAAAAAATTGGCCGACCAATGTGATCAGCACTTTAAGTTCACATGCCTGGAGCTGCTGAAGTTACAATAAAACGCGTTTTGGTGGCGCTCAAGCACAAAATGGTCTTGCCGAGCACACATTGATACGACGAAGAAGTAGGTAGACAAAGAAGAAGATAAGATCTTGCCAGTTAGCAAAAAGTGTGTGAATGGGTTTTGCAAGCATGTAAATACTGATTCAGATTCAAATAGCTTTATTGGCATGGTGAAAGAAATCTTAACATTGCCAAAGCATTCATAACACTATAGGATAAAAATAAATAAATAAATAAATAAATAATAATAAAAATAAAATAAAAAATGACATGAAAAACATAGCAATAAAAATGTCTAATCTTCTAATATTTCCACTGTCTAATATAAATATTGTCTCTCTTTTTCTTCAGTGTGACAAGCGAGTGTCAGAAGCGTAAAGTGCCGCAGCACCAGCTTGCGGAGGAAAAACGCCTCGAAAAACGCTGGCGATAAGCGTGCGCGATATTCGTCCCTTGTGTACAGGCCTTTAGAAGGGTGCTGCCTATGTAGGCAGTAGGTAGTAAGTAGGTACTCACTAATGCTAGGCTCACATACTGAGAATCTTCACAGATTTTCTTCTCTCAAACCTACAAGATTTTGAGAATCGTGGCACATCACATACTACAAGATTAAAGCTACACTATGTATTTTTTCGCCGCTAGGGGTCGCTAACCTCTTCAAAACAATAACAAAGACGTAGATTGATGACGCAGTGAATGAGCGTGGAATCACTACTCATACAGGTCTGTTTATTTGACGAATTAAAATTGTGCAATGCTGTTTCACCTGGTCTACACTATCTAAACTGCATTTGAGTGTGTTGAAAGTTATGATGTTATTCTGTGCTGTATGAGGCTAGCAGTAAGCTACATACTGATGATATTCTAATATTTCATCGTGTTGAGCTACATAACATTGATTCATTTCATGTACATTTGCTCACCTGTCTAATAAAGCACATGCAAGAACGGTATCTCCGTCAAGTTTGTTGTGAAGCTCTCGAAAACACCACGCCGATAAAGGTCCTCTTTTGATTTCTCATTTTGTTCCAAAGTCTGCTTGCCATGGTCCATAATGTGTGAACGAAACTACAACAGCGTGCCACTAGACGTTACGCAGTTACTAGACGTCTGTCGCCATGGTTTCTACGGCAGTAAAAGCGGAAATCGCAATTTTCTCACGATTTACAAATAGTAGGAAACATTTGGGATATTGTAAGTACTCAAATGAACAAAATATATAACACTGGCCTAGTTGTTTTTGGAAATTTTACTGCAAAAATCTTATAGGTGCAATATGTAAGATTATCATGCCAGAGGGACAAGATCGCATGATCTCACATGGTCTCATGTAATGTGGCATGATGGGGGACTCACATTGTCTCATGTGATGTGGCATGATTTTTCAAATCCTTTAATTACAATCTAAAACAAGTTTACATAGTTATACAATTACACACACAAGAAAAAAAGAGAAGAAAATAATACAACTAAAATGTTATTTACAGCTTCATTTCTAAACACCTATCACTTTTTTTGCATAAAGTCACATTTAAACACCAAATTTCCTCTAAAAGTACCACTTTTCCAACAAGTTTATAATAGGCAAATACAACCACTAAACAAGCAGAAATCAATCCTTTACATGTTAAACCGATATTGGTGGAACCTTTTCCCACAATCTGATCCTTTCGTGTCAACCATATACTTAATTTAACTTGTCCATACAAGAAATTCAAAAATATCTCAACATTCCTTGTTTTATACCGATACTTAGGACCATAAATAAAACCTTATTTTCTAAAAACACGACCCAAACTATCACACCATTCTTTTAACATTTGAAAAAGTGTCTCTAATCTGTTACACTTTCTGAACAGAAAGGGGAAGTATCACTAACACTGGAGTCTAGGTGAGCTTTATGTTTATTTGTGGTTAATATTCCATGTATGATCCTCCACTGTAAATCGGCCATTCTTTTATCAATAGGAATCTAAAATAAAGTTCTCCAGCTACTTTTAGGTGAAAGGTCTGTGCCAAATATTACTTGCCATTTAGACTCACGTACTTGTTTCAGTTCTTGAAAACGCATTACTTTTACAAAAACATGATACATGGATTTTTTGCCCACCTCACTAAACAAACTGAGTTCTGGAGTGTTAAATGAGAGCAATTTCCTTCCTCCTCTTGCCATGAGTTCACACCAATGTTTATTTCCAATTCTGGAAACTCTTTCACATTGTCATCATTTTGTTCTATTAATCCTTTATCCAGAGCACATTTAAATTCAGTAGGTACAGCAGCTACAATTTCAGTTAAAAGTCTTTCAGAAGGATTTCACACCAATCTTTGTTGCAACATCTTCTGGGGTTAACCACCCATCCTTATTCAAAAAACATGACACCTTAATGAGACCAGCTCTTACAAGTGCATTTCTAATTGAAACAGAGTTTAAACTTTTCACAGCAGGATTATAAATTATAGGTTTTTCTTTTCCCCTAAAACCTTTGACAGACCCTTGTTTTCGGGAGTTTGAGAAAACTTTCCAAACCCTAAGCATTGTCTTGTAAAAAGGTGTTAGAGCAGTTAAGTCCACTCCATCAAGGTCCATTAAAAAAAAAGATGTCGATCAAGGCCGAATTGTCCTCCTTTTCTCAGCAATGCACAGGCTACATTTGTCTAGCTGATGTGCCTTTTATACAAAAGTCTTTGAGCAGCCTGTAGTCTACAAGCAGCAACTCTGCATTCAATGTCAATAAGTCCTTGTCCTCCTTCACAAATTGGTAGATACAGGACAGTCATTGTCCTGACCAAAAAAAAATAACCAATAGTCTTTGAATATCCTTCATGAGGTTAGGAGGGGGATACAAAACGGCCATTTTATGCCACAATGAAGATGCATTAAGGTTATTTACGATCAAGACTCTTCGTCTATACGATAATTTAGGGATTAGCCATTTCCAGTTGGACAAACGTACACACATCCTTTCAATCAATCCATCCCAGTTTTTCTTTTTATACAAATCAGAACCTAAAAAACTCCTAAAAATTTTAAACCATCTCTACTCCATTCAACATTTCCGGACAATTTTGGTATCAAGCTTGTGGTTCCACACCGTATTTTGGCTGAAGAGGCCTTTTCCTAACACTGAATGCAACTTAATATGCTTTGTATATCTCCTTTATCTTTAATTATTACAGTAAGATCATCAGCATAAGCAGAATTTTTTTAGGGGTTTAATAAAAGATCCTTCAATATTTAAACCCTTTAATGAAGCTCTTAGTTTACACAAAAAAAAGGTTCAATAACTAAACTGTAGAGTTGGCCCGAAAGAGGGCAACCCTGCCTTATTCCTCTTCTGACTTTTATAGGTGTACTTAACCCTCCAGGAACTTTTATGCATTCAGCCTTTTCATAAAGTAATCGAATCCATGAAATAAAAGCATTTCCACAGCCATATGCACTTAAAACATCAAACAGATAAGAATGATCAACTCTGTTGAAAGCCTTTTCTTGGTCCAGGGATAATATTCCTAAATCCATATTGTTTCACATTAAATAATTAATAACATCTCTTATAAGGAATGTTATCTATTCTCTAATACATCTGTTTTTTTATATACAATAAGATTTATCCATGTGAATCAATACACACATATATTCATTCAATCTGTTAGAAATACACTTAGAGAAAATCTTGTAATCCGTGGTCAACAAAGCTTCAAGCCTCCAATTCTTAAGCAAAGCAAGATCACCTTTTTTAGGCAGAAGAGAAATAATTGCTCTTCTACAACTAGTAGGTAAACAGCCTGTTTGAATCGAAAATAAAATCATTTCATAATAATCTTTCCCAATAATTCCCCAAAAATATTAAAAATATTCAGAGGGAAGACCATCTAATCCAGGGGATTTTCCTGTTGATAACTTTAGTTACTTCTTCAAAACTTAAAATATAATCTAAAATGAATTCTTAATTCTCTGGTTTAGGTTTTGGGATTTTTACTGGAGTATTTTTTGGAGTTTTACTACACAAATCTGTTGTATCATCATCATCATACAATTTAGAATAAAAATCAACAACAAATGTACTCATTTCAGATGGATCATAAAATAAATCACCTCTATCATTCCTTAAACACAACATTTGTTTCTCTTGACACACTTTTCGTTCCAAGTTAAAAAAGAAAGATGTTGGTCCATCAATGTCTCTAATTTGAGAAAAACGAGCTCTAATAAGAGCTCCTTTTACTTTTTCTTGTAATAAGTTTTCTAACTGTGTCCTTTTTTCATTGATAACATTTTGTAATACATTTTCATGTCTTTCCAACATTTTATTTTCGATTTCAAGAATCTCGTTTTCAAGTTCTTTAATCATATTTACTATTCTTTTTGAGGAAAAACAAGAGTATTGTTGACAGAAAACCCTAACTTGGGTTTTTCCAATTTCCCACCAATGAATAATATCTCTAAAATCATTTTTCTGCATCTGCCATTTTTGCCCCAAAAATTTAAAGTTTTCACAAAAAACAGAATCTTGCAACAGCTTCTTATTAAAGTGCCAGTATAACCCACATTTATTTTGCTTTGCTAACACACAATCTATTGTGATCATTTAATGATCTGAGAGAACATTAGGAATTATATCAGCATTACAGGCTCTATTCCTTGAGCTATTTGAAATATAAAACCCGTCTAATCTTGCCGCATAAACCCTTCCTTCTGAAACCTTAACTAGGTATACTGTTTTAAAGATGGATTTTCAGTTCTCCATATATCATTTAGCTCTAACTTTTTAACAATGTTTTCTAAAACAGATGAAGACTGATAGTGTTTCTTCATTATTCCTATCCATACTAAAATCTAAAGTACAATTAAAATCCCCTCCCAATCCCATGATAACAATATCTTTTGATTTTAATGTATTTAAAAACACCCCAATTTTCTTAAAAATTACAATTCTCTCAGACCCTTTATTGTGCATAAACATTCACAAAAATGATATTAAAAGTATTTAATTCAGCTTTTACAACTAATACACAACCAGGCTCTATCTCAAATTCTGATAAAACTTTAACCTTACAGCTTGGACTGAAGCATATTGCAACCCCCGAACTGAGATTGGAGCCGTGACTATGGATATACTTCCCTTCCCACCATAAGCCCCAATCTACTTTGTTACTTTTATCACTGTAGGTCTCTTGAAGAAAAGTTACTCCAATATTTTTTAGTTTTAAACATTCTAAAAGCAAAGCTTGTTTTCTTCTATCTCTAAGGCCATTTACATTTAAAGAAGACTCGCAATGGCTCCATGAGACAGAGAAGTAAGGAAAAACAGAAAAGAAAGGAAAAACAAGACAGACAAACAGCCATTATAATCATTTATGAATTCCCCTCGTTATCTTTCCTACTTGTTTCCTTTGCCTTATCGTACCCAAAAACATTTTTAACCGAAAGCGTTTTTGTTTTAATAATACGTTTTCTGCGACCATACAACTGAAGCAACAAATTTATCCAAATCGGGAAATAATCAGCAACCTCTAACTTTTAACCTTTTGTTTCATCCAGAAACACATTAATCTGTTCCACAGTGTATAAATCACCCCCCTCTTTCGGATAACCAGATATATTAGAACAACAATCACCATCTTTTAATCCATCATCCTGACTCATTGTAACGCCCTCATCAGAAACCACATCTTCAACATCAGTCACTTTCAGGACTATTTCACTACCACAACAAGGCTGTTCTTCTTGCAAAAAAACCCAGCAGATTCACTAGAATTTGCACTCACCTCGTTCTCCTCACCAGTATCCACGCCTTGGCCCTATGAAACTTTTTCTGGTACCCGATTCTGGTCAAACTGACTCTCCATTGTAGCTTCATTGTAGCCACGTCACACCACTCTTCATCTCTCTGCACTGGCTACCACTCGCTGCTCGCATCAAGTTTAAGGCACTGAGGCTTGCTTACAGATCCACCACGAGCTCCGCTCCTGCATACTTTGACTAGCTCCTACAAGTCTAGACCCCCACCAGAATCCTTCGCTCAGCTAAGGAGCCATCACAGAGAGGCAGAAAATCCCTCTCCAGAACATTCACATTCACCGTTCCCTGCTGTTGGAACGATCTTCCCACCTCCATCTGAATATTTTCCTCTACTTCTTCCCTGCCCTAGTGTGTGATGCTCTGTGCAATGGCCAAACTTAGTACTTCAGGCACTTTCTGTGTTTTGCTGCCTCCTCATGACGGATCGCTTCCTGTACTACTCAGTTGTAAGTCGCTTTGGATAAAAGCGTCTGCTAAAAGCATAAATGTAAATGTTCATTTTCTGCCTCTCGTTCTTCTCCTATCCGAATCTCCTCTGGCCTATTTTTATGTGGACACGAGAATCTTTTGTGGCCAATATCACCACACTCAAAGCACTGTAAACTTCCGGTAATTGCATAAAACACGCAGGAACTATCTCCGTCACTTACTCTAAAGGACGCATCTACAGGGAGTGCAGAATTATTAGGCACGTTGATTTTCTGATCATATTTTTTTTCCAGGCACATTTGACCAATTCCAAACCACAGTAATCCTAATAACTACTATTGATTTAGTATTTAATAATATATAAGTGATATAGAATTGTTCATGAAGGCTGGAAATGAAAATCACCTTATATTCAGGTGTGCAGAATTATTAGGCATGTTTTCTTTTACAGATAAATTGAGCCAAAAAAGAGATTTAACTCAGACTGAAAAGTCAAAAAGTATTAAATGCCCATGAGAAGGATGCAATACTAATGCAATACTAGACATTGCAGTTAAGGCGTGACCATTGGACAGTGAAATGCTCGTTGGGTCAGCAGGATCTGACAAAAACAGGTGGTGAAGAAAAGACACCTGTTAACTGCAAAAGAATTAAGAATTAAGGTGAAGAATTAAGGGTGAAACCATCAGGAACCATCAGGAATGTATTTTACAACACTTCAGCTTGTGATTCTTATCTAGTGGGGGTCATTTTTTAGGATTCTTTACCTAACTGAAGACTCTGAGATCCTGACACCTTGCACTTCTGGAGACTCCAGGTAGGTTGCAGCTTTGGAAAATGGTGGCGCTGGAGACTAAAGGGTTCCTGATGGTTTCACCCTTAATTCTTCACCTTAATTCTTAATTCTTTTGCAGTTAACAGGTGTCTTTTCTTCACCACCTGTTTTTGTCAGATCCTGCTGACCCAACGAGCATTTCACTGTCCAATGGTCATGCCTTAACTGCAATGTCTAGTATTGCATCCTTCTCATGGGCATTTAATACTTTTTGACTTTTCAGTCTGAGTTAAATCTCTTTTTTGGCTCAATTTATCTGTAAAAGAAAACATGCCTAATAATTCTGCACACCTGAATATAAGGTGATTTTCATTTCCAGCCTTCATGAACAATTATATATCACTTATACATTATTAAATACTAAATCAATAGTAGTTATTAGGATTACTGTGGTTTGGAATTGGTCAAATGTGCCTGGAAAAAAAATATGATCAGAAAATCAACGTGCCTAATAATTCTGCACTCCCTGTAGAGTTTTATCCTGAGAATTTAAAAACATGTGGCCCTGTCTTCTGAAGGACAGCACATGTTTCAGTGCCGGATTTTTACATCCTAGAGGTAGCATCTTAACTGGACTGATTATTTGCCCGAAACGAGAAATTTTTTTAGCAATCATTTTTAATAAACGGAGGAACGTTTGAAACTGTGACTTTGGTAGCCGGTGCATACAACGGAGTTGTCGGCACAAACATTCCTTTCACCCAAGGCCCAATTTCAATTATTTGATTTACAAGTTGTTCATTCTTCAAAAACACCACGACAGCTTTGTTCATTCGCGATGCTGAATTTATATTAATCAATCTGATCACCAACTACAACCAATACATCCTCATTCGAAGCGGTCGCCTCCGGTACACATCTAAACCCATTCCGGAGGGAAACCGACGACATTCCCCCTGCGGGAGAAGCCATGCGCATGCCAAAAAATGCTGCACGGTACAAAGAAAAAAAACCTAACCTAATTTAAAACCACCAAACAAAGAAAGAAGGAAATCAAACCAAAGAGAAAAAGAAAGAAACGCACTCGGAGTATGTTTCAGAAATAAAGAAAAAACAATACACAACCATTAGAAACGCTCTCACACACATTCACTCACACAAACCCACTCCACACGAGAGAGAGCGAGAGACAGAGAGCGAGAGAGAGAAGGGATATTTGAGCATTAGGGATATTTGAAGAAAGACTGTAGAAAGAGAAATGGCTGAGAGACATTACAAAAGAGAAAAGCTCAAAGTAATATCACTGGAAAAAGATGGGTTATGATCAGGCACATTAATTACTAGGAAAGATTTCCAGCGCTGGAGAGACCTCATCTTTGCTTTATTTCTTTTTTGCTTCACTTTAGCTATGATAGAGACAACCACTCTTGCACTGCGTGTTGTGCATCTTGAGGGCGGAGCAATGAAGTAAGGGGCATGTTTGTTTGGGTTGATTTCAAATATCAACAGGGTTTCTCAGAAATCACGTACTGCACTTTTAAGATTTGGAACAGAAGAGTACTGGTAGAAGCACTCACCCTCAGAGACCTGCTCCAAGACACGGGTCACCCTCTCTGGCTGTAAGACATGTTTGTTCAGGTACTTGGTGAAGATCCCTGTGCTCTTGCCACCATCTTGGACCTCGAAAGCCTCAGCATCTTCACTCCTGTAGGAGCAAATAGCATGAGTCCACAAGAAGAACACAATTCTTGTTGTTTTCAAGGTTTTGAATTGTTACCTAGTTATGGCAGTACTTACGTGGCGTATCCATACACAGTGTTTCCCAGAGGAGCCAAAGGCTTAATTTCAGAGGGAGGACCTTTTTGTTTGTACCTGGAGGATATAAAATAGCAAAAATGTTGAACGGAGTAACAGTGTGCCAAATGATTATCTTTTATCATTTCCAAAACTATTCCAAGAATCTGGATACTTTTATTTGCTTTCTGGCACACAATAAGCTGCACAAGATCATGATGTTCCTGCAGGCCTACCATTTCCTGCAGGTGTCCAGGAGAATGACGTTGAGCTGGGCTTTTCTCTCCTGCATACTGTGCATCACTCTCTGTACGCAAACGCAGTTATCAGTGCGGTAGGGTCGTGGAGCGTCAATGGCCACTAGGTAATTTCTGCCAGAGTGCTCGTAGCCATGGCCAGCATAGTAAAAAACAGCTGGGGAAAGAAAAAGTGGGGTTAATTATGCCACTTTTCACAAGATGTAATATAAGTCTCTGGCGTCCCCAGAATGTGTATGTGAAGTTTCAGCTCAAAATACCCCACAGATCATTTATTATAGCTTGGCAAATTTGCCTCTATTTGGGTGTGAGCAAAAACACAGCGTTTTTGTGTGTGTCCCTTTAAATGCAAAATGAGATGCTGCTCCCATCCCCTTTTCCAGAAGAGGGCAGAGCCTTTACAGCTTGCGCATCAGATTCACAACAACAAAAATGGAGAATCTCACGCAGTCAGAATTGTCAGTAGCGGTGTTCAGCCTTACATGTTCAAAACCAGACTCGGACACTGATAGAGAGACTTGGGAAGAAGTTACAACATTTAAAACGCAACTGGACATTTCTGAATAGTTAGTGGATAAATATACGTTGTTGTGGAGTTAAGTTGATTCAACTCATCAAATATGACTGTACCACTATGTTATCTTTCAGAAACAACTTGTGCAAATGTATTTCCATGTATTGTACCTGATATATATCCAAAATAATCGATATTGAATTTAAATAAAAAATTGCAAGCTTGCAAATCGAAATCTAATCGAATTGTGAAATTTGTGTCAATACCCAGCTCCAGTAAGAGTAAATCTGGAACCGCTTGTTTGGAAAGACTGTTTATGATTTATGGCGATTATAAAAAAGGAGTGGGTGGATTTGAACCATTATAGGGTGGTTGTTTAAACACTGTGTACACACAACTGTGTTCAAACACCTTATAAAAGTGCATTTTGCATAATAGACCTTTAATGGTCTACAATATTGTGTAATATGTTTCTTTCCTTCTCTGGTTGAGTTCCTTACTCTCATGTACAGCATAGCCTTTTATTTTAAACATTACTCAAAAATGAAAATTCTGTCATCATCTACACCCCCTCATGGCATTCCAAACCATTATGAGTTTCTTCCAAAAGAAGAATTTTTAAAGAATATCCAAGCCACTCAATATAAATCACAGTGAATATGGACTTGGGGCTTTCAAGCTCCTAAATGACACCATAAAAGCATCAAAGTAGTTAATGTGACTCAGGTGCTACTTTCCAGGTCTTCTAAATCCATGACTACTTTATCCGAGGACCAAAAAATAAGCCATTGTTAATGTTCACTGAAGCTCTTGATGCATTCATGAGAGTTAATGAAAAAAGCAGAGAAGTCAGGTTCATGAAAGTATCTTATCAATGAAACATTTGTTCCAGTTCACAAAACCAATGACTCATTGACCCGGTTGCACTAGAGTCAAAGATTGTAAGTGAGTAACTTTAAATGTCAGCTTGTTCGGAATATATCACATGAGCTGTTTTATGATCCTTTTAAGATGCTTTTATGTCCTATTTGAAGCTTGAAAGCTGGAAATGAAAAAAAAAAAAAAGTACATTTATCAGATTTGAAATTAAAATTTTACTTGCAACTAGAGCGGATAAATCGATTAATCGCATCCAAAATAAAAGTTCATGTTTACATAATATATGTATGTGTCCGGTGTATAAATATTATGTATATATAAATACACACTCATTCATGTATACATTTAAGAAATATTTGCTTGTATATACTTTATATTTATATAATTTATATTATATATAGAAATAAATATTTCTTAAAATATATACATGAATGTGTGTGTATTTATATATACACAATTATTCACAGTACACACAAATTATGTAAACACAGTTTCATTTTGGATGCGATTAATCGCCATTAATCCATTTGACAGCACTACTTGCAACATTTCATATTCTGATGATAATGTGACTAACCATTGCTATTATCAGCCTTTCATATTTTAATATTGCTTTAATCAGCGAAAGAGAATTCAGGAGAAAAAAAAATGACAGCAGTGAAATCTAACTCACATAATGTACACAGCAATACAGAGGCATGAATACATACAGAGCTGACTAATAACAAAACACTTTCCCTTTTCTGATTTGTTAAATATAACGTGTACCGAAACTATATTCATTATGAGGCAGTTTACAATATGAGTCTAATGAGCTGAGCAACATAGAAACATTATACCACAACTGTCAGTTCCTGCAGATAAAATCAGCATGGCACACTCCGGCCCACGCATTTCTTTTCAGCCAATCAACATATTTATGTTATTCAGAAAAAAGTCCTTTGGCTGAAAAAGTGCTGTGGGTTTTTTACCCATGACATGCACTGATACTACATCACCGGAAAACAAAGCCTTTTTTCCACTCAGATGGAACTTCCTCTGAGAAAACTTTTTTTTTTTTTTTTTTTCAAATGGATTGTGTATTGACCACCACCATCTAAACAATTTCCAGCAGAAAACATACAGAGTGGAGAGGTAATGAGTGTGGTATTGCACATTGCAATATTTTTTGCAGCCAGGAACCTGAAACTTTCACCACAAATCAAGTGCCCTGAATTTAAACCCTACATCCTGTGAGAAAAAAAAATATTTTACAGTTAAAGCAGTCATGAAACACACCTGACCAGACATTTCCTAAAAGCTTCTCGAGGAAACCCACAACTTGTGACTCACCATACACTCCATGGTCCAAGAGCTGCAAGAACTTGTCAATGGCAGCCTGCATTTCCTGAAGGGTGAGATCCAGCAGAGAGACCACTCTAAAGCCGAGCTGTTGCAGAAGATTGGCCAGCTCATGGACATCCATGGTAGGGGCCATCAGACCAGGATGGTGGTTGTAGTTCAGGTTCCCAATCAGTAATGCCACTTTGTCAGTTGCTAAGTGAAAGAATATTACATTTAAAAAAAAAATATATATATATATATATATATACACACACACACACACACACACACATATATATATACTTTATAGTGATTACTAGGCATTACAAGTAATTTACAAACAGCCATTATACATGCACACCCACCTACTGCCCGGCCAAAAACAAAAAAAAGTCACTGTTTGTATTTAAATAGGCAAATGCTTAAAGTGATAGTTCACCCAAAAATGAAAATTCTGTCATTAATCACTCAACCACATGTCATTCCAACCCGTAAGACCTTCGTTCACCTTCGTAAAACAAATTTATTTTGGATGAAATCTGAGCGCTTTTCTTTATAGCCACTTTCAAGGCCCAGAAAGGTCTTTGTGTCAGTCTCTGAATCTGTTCACGTTGTAAACACAGTGCAGCGCTTCCGGGTTCTACGTCAGAACGCCGTCTCACTATTGGCCAACTCTTGCGACGCATGCATTGTGGTTCTCATGTGAACAGTGTCAGAGATTGACATGGTAGAGAAGAAATTGTTGAATAAAGTCGTTATTTTAGTTTTTTTGCGCACAAAAAGTATTCTTGTGGCCTCATAACATTAAAGGAACACTCCACTTTTTTTGAAAATAGGCTCATTTTCCAACTCCCCTAAAGTTAAACGGTTGAGTTTTACTGTTTTCGAATCCATTCAGCCGATCTCCGGGTCTAGCGGTAGCACTTTTAGCATAGCTTAGCATAGATCATTGAATCTGATTAGACCGTTAGCATCTCGCTCAAAAACAACCAAAGAGTTTAGATATTTTTCCTATTTAAAACTGGACTCTTCTGTAGTTACATTGTGTACCAAGACTTTGAAAAATGTTCTAGGCTGATATGGCTAGGGACTAGGGATGCAACAATACAGTTAGTCCATGGTTCAATACATACCTCGGTTTTTAACCACGGTTTTCGGTTCGGTTCGGTTCTGATGGTTAGTCACATCAGTTTTTTGTTATTTTATTCTTTGGTGACAGGAACAGCAAGAGGTTAAGGAGAAAAAAGACTATTTTTTTATTACAATACTCTTTCTTTATTTAACTGAAAAGAATTGAAAACCCTTACTTAAACTTAAAACTTTACTTAAAAAAAAAAACCCTTGTACACTTTCCTAGTATATTGTAAAATATAAAATATATATAAAGATTTACACTGGCAGCTCAGAGCTGTACAGCAGCATTTAAGTATGAAATTGAATGAATAAATGTAAAATTAAAACACTACACAGACTTCACTATAAAATATACATTGATTCTTATTAAAGCTACTGTATTAGTTTTTCAGTCAAGAGCAGTGAGTGATTTTTGTCTTTCTTTTGTTGTTGTATTAACATTAAAGGGATAGTTCATTCAAAAATGAAAATTCTGTCATCGAGAAATGAATACAGGTTTGGAACAATATTAGAGTGAGTAAATAATGACATAATTTTAGAGGTGAACTGTCCCTTTAAGGACAGCATGTTCACAACTGCGCTGCTGTCAATTTAAGACCTCCGTGCATCTAATATACAGACACATGCGATTTTACTTTCACTGTAGACATAACCGACTGTGTTTATGTTAACCTTGGGTGTATTTGACAGTATTCGCGCAGTAAGACGACTACTTAGTCCAGTAATCACGTGTTTGACAGGCGTTTAGTGCGCGCGCTCGGAAAAGCGCATGTTAAAACCGCGCACGCGAATGAGCCGGCAAGGCTTTAAAACGAATGCAAATAATGAACTTTCTTGATTGTGAATATCTAAAGTGTTCCGTGAGTATACGACTAACATGTGATGTGAATGTATGTCGCGTTGTTAAGTATATTGGGATGGAGGCAAATTAAAGAATTTGTAAGAAAGTAATTAATTAAATGCAAAACCGCACGTATTGAACCGTGAATGCCGTACCGAACGGTTCAATATTATATTGAGAATTGTGGCATCCCTACTAGGAACTATACTCTCATTCCTGCGTAATATTTAAGGAACTTTGCCGCCGTATCATGGGTGCAGTGGCGCAATGATATTACACATTGCGCTTGTTGAACCACTGGAGGAGTCACATGGACTATTTTAATCATGTCTTTACTACCTTCTGGGCCTTGAAAGTGGTAATGTCATTGCAGTCTATGGGGGTCAGAAAGCTCTCGGATTTCATCAAAAAAATCTTAATTTGTGTTCCGAGAGATGAACGAAGGTCTTACAGGTTTGGAACGACATGAGTGTGACTAAATAATGACAGAATTTTCTTTGTTTTGATGTTATTTCATCCTGGAATATGGTCATGATGCGTCTTCCTACATGGTTGATCAAGAAATGAAAAAGCTACATCAATTAGAGTTAGAAGAACTGTTGCCAAACATATAACATGCTAGAAACATAATAATCACCGCAACAATGATCCAATCATTGACTCTTAAGCAATTGACTATTTAAATCCAAACAGCAACTTTTTTTGGCCAGGCAATGCATATACAAACATATACATGTTTATAAATTACCTGCACACACACACATTTTTCATTATTTGAAAAATCCATGATACCAAGTCTTTCTACGACTGTGAGAATTCTTTATGAATGACACTGTTTGTTCCGTGGGGGAAATATTAAAGGTGGGAGTATTGTACAACACATCTATTTTTAACTTGACATGAGCTGAAAAAAACTTTTATCTGTGACCTCACCCATAAGCGTAGGCGTTGGTAGTTGATCTGGAGGCGCTGTTGGAACCAGAGGGGAAACGTTTTGTAGAAAGTTGAAAGACAATAAGAAATGTCAAATATCATGAAGCCCATATCTTGTGCTTTTCCACTAGTTTCACAACAGAAAAAAAACTCTCAGACCGCTCACTTTATTTGTGTTCCGTAATGTGACAAGTAAAAAGGGAAGCTCTTATTGAGCTGGTTTCAGTCTAACTTTAGTTGGACTCTCATATATCTATGGACCCATTTAGACTCCAAATGCAATTCAGTTCCTGATTGTCTCCGACTCCTACCAATTGTGGAAAGTACCAGTTATTTTAACCTATAGTGGAACTACACTGAGCATGAAGAAATCAAAGAAGTCAAAACAAATCATGAGGGCTTGAAATGTTGCTAAATGCCTTTTTTCTAGGACTGCTAATTTTAATGCATTCATTTAGTGCAGTTAATTATTTAAAACATGTTTACATCATACAAATCATGTCCACTGACCTTTACATCAATTTTGTAATAAATAAAAAACGATTTGCTTTCTTTCTTTTTTTTCCATGTTTTGATAAAAATGTGCCAGAGATGCTGATAAGGATGGGCAATATGAACTCAAAAATATATCACGATATTTTCTGGTATTTATTGAGATAACGATATCAATGATGAAATAAATGTGGTACCATTTCCCATGTTTTTGCATTCTTGAGAGTCTCAGAAACACAAACAATGATCTAAAGTAAAATGTACCAATCATCAAATAGGCTCCTATAATAAACAAATTACACAAAAGAATAATTTAAAAAAAATAGTGACGATCCAAACACCAGCCTTTTCAGAAATGGAAAAATTGCAGATATACTTTTCTTCTGTAAAAGTGCAGGTAATGTTTAAATAGTCCAACTGTGCTGAAAAACATCACACAATACAAACAATAATAATTCAAATCAATGACAAGTTTGAAATGTAAAAAGATTCTGAATTTAATCATATTCTCATGGTGCAAAAAGTGGCAAAAATAGTGCAAACAGCAAAAGTAATAATCCCAACCATGTCTTCAGATTACAAAAAAAAATTGTGAATAATGATTTAATGATAGAACTTAAGTAATTAGAACTAAAACTTGGTAATCATGTGAGAATGAAAATGTATTTGAATGCATATTTGTCATTTTTACTGAATTTAGGACTGTTGGTGGAGCTTAAGACATGGTTGGTCATTCTGTAAAAAAAAAAAAACTAACAATAATACTGAAAAGATAATAATAGTACGAATTCAACTACTAATAACAATAAACCGCACTAAGGATTGATGAGCTTCTGGGTTCATGAATATTAATCACGTTGTCTGCGTTCGCTCTAACTGATTTGCTGAAATCAAAACAGGCACAGTAATAGGAGAGCGCCAGCCAATGAGATTGCCGTTTGAGCATTAGTTTCTTCTTGTTCATAAAGGCTGAATAATCAAGTATAGGAGTTACCAGATCAGTGGGCGTGGCCATAAACAGAGGGCCGTTTTCCAATGTTACCTGATTTGCCCATGTCACAGTGTGGGTAGGATAAAGGGGATCATTTTCATTGTGTGATTTATAAACATCAATCAGTTTGAAAAACACCCAAATATTTGGAAACGCCCACTCTTGTTCCGCAGAGACCTCATACTCTGAATAATTCAAACGAACGTTGTTATTTTACAGGAAAATACAACAAAGAATATTGTTTACATGTAGCGCGTCAATTCTGAGTGGTATAACAAGGCTCTCTCGCTCTCTCCCTGAGTGTGTGAGGAAAAACTGAGCGCTCTCAGCAAAGCGATGGCGAGTCGTGCACCTCACACTAGTGTTTACTGTGCGTCAAATACACTGTGCATTCATTGAGATGAACTGAAATAGTGCGCTTTACGAATCGCTTGACAAAGAGCGAATCTCTCAAGTGCTCAGTCCAAGTGCTTAGAGAGTGAAAATATTTCCGTGTGTACAGGTTCCAGATTGTAGAGGTAGCTCCTCGTTTAGCGATCAACTGCTTCCGCCGTAGTTGTTTTCGCTCTACACTTGAACTGCGAATGGGTCAACTAGGCTTTATCGTTATTATCGCGGGAAGACTAATTCTTATCGTGGGGAGAATTTTTTACCGGTATATCGTAAACGATAAGAGAGCCCATCCCTAGATGCTGATAAACAAAAAATTATTCCAGACAAAATACAAAAACATGTTCTGTTTGAACGGCCCTTAAAGTCTTGGACAAACAGCATCGCAAAATGGATGGCTGTAGACTAGGCCAATGATAGGCTTGAAAAGCTTGACATAAACAGCCTCTTACCAATCTCAATATCAGCTGCTTCAGACCATCTCTCCTCCAAAACATTTGACACAGCGCAGAGGTATGAACCCGCGGTTTCTGCGCTGGCATTTTCTATCTAAACAAAGAAGACCAAATGCAAAACATGGTTATTTTAGGCAGCTTACAACTTCAACAACGTGTGCCAATGAGTCAAGCTTTACAGTCAAAGCGAATTGCACAAATTTAAAAGCAATGACCTGGGTAACCCAAACTTGCACATAAAAATAAATCAATATGGTAACAAAACAGCTAGAAACAAAGAGTGACACAGTGGCCTTACCTTGATTGTTTCTGTGGTCTGTTTAGTAAGGAGATAACCGTTTCTGTACCACTGGTAGGCAGGCGCAGGCTTTCCAAAAGCTGTGCATTTGAGAGTGAAAGTCTCCCCTGGTTTTACGGTTTGGCTTATTGGGTGAATGACTATATGAGGTTCCCCCCTCCATGTGTGTGAAACACCTAAACATAATGCGTCACATTATCCAACAGATACTACAGTCTTAAAACGTACAAAACAAATCACTGTTAAGTCAATGTCCATCACAATATAATGCATATCAGGATAAATAACAACAAGGGGTTCATGGACTTTAGGCCAGATGTTTAATACACTCTTATAAAAAATGACCAGACAAGATAATGGAAAGTACCTGGTTCGTCTAGGATTCTCACTTTTACCCAATCTGTGAACTGATAGTTAAAGAACAGGTCGCTCACTCTACAAACATAATTTCCAGATCTCTGGAGAGTGACGGTGAGCTCAGGCTCAGTCCCACCTATCACCTGAAAAGATTAAGCATAACATTTTTTGATAAATTTGGGAACA
Organism: Gobio gobio; assembly: GCF_949357685.1. Classification (NCBI taxonomy): domain Eukaryota; kingdom Metazoa; phylum Chordata; class Actinopteri; order Cypriniformes; family Gobionidae; genus Gobio; species Gobio gobio. Next base: position 48,633,831 of record NC_137115.1, read on the forward strand.
TATTCTTCACAATATTGATATAATTATTTATAAATGGAAAACAGTGTTGGGGAAAGTAATGCTTTACAATATTGTGTTACTCCCTAAAAAAAGTAATGGTAACACTTTAGTATGGGGAACACATTCACTATTAACTATGACTTTTCCCTCAATAAACTCAGCCGAACTACTGCTTATTAATAGTTAATAAGGTAATTGTTAAGTTTAGGTATTGTGTATGATTAAGGAATGTAGAATATGGTCATGCAGAATTAATATGTGCTTTATAAGTACTAATAAACAACCAATATCCTAGGAATATGCATCCTAATAAGCAGCTAGGTAATAGTGAGAATTTAACCCTACAATTAAGTGTTACCAAAGTAACTAATAGTGTTACGTGTTACGTTACTTTTACTTTTTCTAACTTGGGCTGGGCTTGCTTTGTTTTATAATGTAATGATAATGTGAGAAATGTGATGTTTATCTAAAGTCATTTTTGCTTATTAGTATGGCTGAATTGGATCATCAAAAAGGTCAGCAGGTTACAGGTAAGACATTGGTAAATAAAGTGAGATTAAATACATAAAGTGTATTATATAACATAATTCAGGTTTGTGTAATATTCTGTGTTTGCATTTCACGGTTTTTATTCATTTCGACCAATACTGAATCTGTTTTTGTGCAAGTGAGATGCATGTTCACAATTAGTCTAGAACTACAATACCGATCATATTCACACACAACGCCTCTGCACTTATTCCCGATTTCTCTCAACATGGAGACAGGTGTCAAATAAATGGGAGAACAAAGTAACTAGCATTACTTACTTGAAAAAGTAACTCAGATATTTTTTTGTAAATTTAAAGGTAATCCATTACTTTACTCGTTACTTGAAAAAAGTAATCTGATTACATAACTTACATTACTTGTAATGCATTACCCCAACACTGGATATAAAGTATACAAACCTCTGACTGTTGTTTATCAAACCACTGATACTCCAATGAACCAGTGCCTATTGCTTGAACTCTTAAGGTCACCTCATGGTTTGGTGGTACACACACAGACACTGGCTGCTGCAGAATAACAACTTCTGCCCAAAAAAAATTGTATAATTGTATATATAGAGTTTGTAGCACTACTGTAATTCAGGAAAAGACAGTAGACATTGCTAAAGGTGAATAATAATTAGTCACACGTAATATACACACCAGTTCTCATGACTGTCTGTGCTACTATTTAGTGTGGAAGGTCCTAGACCGCAATAGTGCTGCTTTTTTAAGGTAGTCAGTCATTTCAGAATGTTACCACCTGTGTAAAAAACAAAAAAACAGAAGTATGAATAGTGGCCATAGCAATAAGAGTGACATTCTAAATCAAAACAATGATTCATGGAGAATGGTTAAGCAATCCAGTGTTTGGAAGTTAGCACACAGTGTGTTCAGGTATTAAAAGAAGCAAACCTATCTTGATATCAACGGTGTTTGCACATTCATTCCATGCAGACATGCAGATTCCATGCAGACGTATTAATGAAGAGACAGTGACAGCAACTTTGAAATTACTGGGTTTATGATCTGTTGTTTTATCATTGAATACTTACAACTCATGCAGAAAGATGAAATGTCTTAAAGTTCTCATTTTGAAAATTTAATTCTTCAAAAAGACTGCTTCAATACAATTAAGTACCATAATGCATTAGTATATCAGCTTATTATATTTAAGTCATTCTCTGATATAAGGAGACCGGGGAAAGTTGTCATACTTCTACAATAAGTTTACTTTTTAAAAGTACATTTCTGTATTAGACAATCATCAACCCGTAGTGAGCATTTAAAAAGCATTTTTATTTTTTTATCATACATGAGTGTCAAGGTACTGTTGTCACAGGTCTGTGAGTAGATTTTTTTTTTTAATTGCATGCTTTTTATGTATAGGTATTTGTTATATTTAAGTGTCTTAAAATAGGCTACAAAAAATATTGAATCATGTGTGCCTACGAAAAAATTAACATACCACTCTATAATAGACATGTTGACTTTTTGTGACAAAGTCCACCCATTTTTTAGATCCAACACATTTTAATTAATAAATTGTATAAAATTTAACAACTTGCCTCAAATTATATGTCAGTGGTGAAAGCACAGTTCAACCTTTCAGTTAAAATCCATCTTCATTACATGGTTGGCTCGTGTCTGAATGTATGTCAGTGTGGTTCACTTGTTTCCAGCAGCTACAGGAGAAGAAAAAAAACAGATATAGACTCAGTGTACATCTTAGTTTGTTTTTTGTTTTTTAGAGAAAATAAGAACTTACAATTTTTAGCGGGTTTTGAACTTTTGACTCAGTATCTTACAACTTATTGAGGGAAAACCATTTGTAACAACTTCCCTGATAGTGACAAGCACGGTAACAGCATCTAGTTTGTTTGAGGCGTCGTTCGGTGTTACTCACCTGTCCTCGTGCTCACTGCTGTGTGGCATATACCAGCTGACTGCGATCACACTGCCTTCCTAAACCTCCTCATGCAAACAAGCACAGAGCGAGCGTCAGCTGTATCGACGTGTAGCGATTCAACATGCTGCGATTGAGTTTGGCCCAAATATGAATGGTTTCCCGTAATAATGACAGGCTAGCCCTCCCACTACCGCTGTGCTCCGTGTAGTTGCGCCCTCAACATCTGCACACTGACTGAGCAGAAGGTATAGTACCTTGAAAATATATATATATTTTTTGGGTTAATATCAGGCTGACGCCATATTGAAAGTAATTAACAAGCTGGAAAGATGATTGATTATTGATGTGACGTGTGATTGTCAGTGGGAATGACTATTATGATATAGGCTATAAAATGTATTTGGTATTTGAGTTAGGCTTCTAGAAATGAAATGACATAACTTTTGGTATAGGCTAATAATTAAAGATGTAGGCTATATTTAAGGGATAAGGGGATTCACCCAAAAATGAAAATTCTGTCATCATTTACTTGCCCACACGTTGTTCCAAACCTGTATGAGTTTCTTTTTTCTGCTGAACACAAAAGAAGATATTTTGAAGAATGTTTGTAACCAAGCAGATAGAGCAACCATTGACTATAGTAGGGGGGTAAAATGCTATGGTAGTGAATGGTTGCTCTCTCTGTTTTGTTACAAACATTCTTAAAAATATCTTCTTTTGTGTTCAACAGAACAAAGAAACTCATACAGGTTTGGAACAACTTGAGGGCGAGTAAATTATGACAGAATTTTCATTTTTGGGTGAACTAACCCTTTAAGTTTTTATTGAATGTTGTTATTTCAGGGAAATGTTATATTCATAAGTGTATGTGTCTTAGAACAAAGCCATTCCAAAGAAAATTCCAAACATATACAATATTTAAGAAATGTTAAAAAAAAAAATTATTTATCAAAATACCCCAATATCTAAGTTGATTTTTTTCTTATTTAAGTGTCGTTTTATTTTTTGTGCAGTTGTGCTGTGCTTCGGATCCCCTTTTTGTACTGTATTAGGGGGAGACCGGGGATGGTTGTAACATTTTTTACCTTTCTGTCTCTATCTTGGGGTAGCCTACTTTTAAGCCAGTGCATTCAAAATGTGATTAAAGTTACAAGTGTCTGCTAGTAAATGACATAGCTATTATCTTTGCAACACAAACAGAAAATGCATGGTTTTCAAACACGAGGAGTGAAATGTTACAATTCACCCCATAGTTAGTTGTAAGTTAACATACCCTGGGGAGAGATGTAACATTATGATATCCACCGGGGTGATATGTAACATAATGAAATAAGGATTATGAAAGGATTTTGAAAGCTTTTTATTCAACTCTGACTTTTCAATATAACTGATGTGATGTGAGTGTCTGTGTGTGTGTCACTCTCATTCTCAGTGTGTTTGTTACTCTCAGTCATAGTAATTGACAATAATACATTTAACTTTTATTCTTGTTCCTCAGTGAAGACCCTCTTTCCACTGTGGTATACTCTTGGAAGTTCGCCTGATCCCTTCTCTTCTAGCATCTTCCAAGACCTAGGCATACTGAAAATCAAATAAAACATATCAATTCAACAACATTTTTTGGGGGTAGATTATAAAGTTTCATTGTTGTTACTACTAACCGAGTCTTGTTGTTACAAATAACCCAGAGTCATGTAGCCATGAACTAGCTCACCTTACAGCTAACAGCTAAAACATTAGCACTAACAACTTGCATGAAAAATATCTACACAGACACAATAAACATAATTTAACTTTGATGAGTTTAACTACAGAGCAGAAATTCCCATAGCAAAAATAAACAAAGTAAAAAAAGTTACTTTCTTACCTCGAAATAGTTTTTTCCACTCTAACATCTGCTGTGTCTGCCACAGGGATCTACTTTATCACATGTGGAATAAGGACTAAACTGAGCATGTGTGAAGTGAATCAGGTGATTTGTAACTAGTTCCTGATTGGAGAAATCGGAAGTGTTACAACTGACCCGTTACAACCATCCCCGGTCTCCCTACCTTGTTGTTTTTAGCAATCTGAATAAAGGTACACTATATGTAACTTTTTTGTTCAAAATTAACACAATTATAAGTCAATATATCATCAATCCTTCTTCCAAAACGTGTTTTTGTCTCAGCCTGATTATATGATGGTAAGCCTATTATAAGTGTTTATATTTTAGACCTGTCGGGATGGTTTTCGCGGGAAATAGAGAGTATGCATTGACGTCATTTTCCCTCGGAACGTGCCCCCCCTCAGCCGGACTGAGTGGCAAAACTGCCTGCTGCGATTATCAGTTTTAAACTAAAGTTTGGACTCCATATACAGTGTTCCTTCCAACTTACCCAACATTCAGTGATCCGTGGATATTGACATTGTCATTTCGTCCAGCCCTAACTTGTATAGTTTTTGTCAGTGCTTATTTAAAAACATTCAATAATGCAGAATATAAGATGATGAGTTGTCAATACAATATATAACAATGCAATATATAGGGTATGATTTTACATATTGACACAAAATGATAACTGCAAATCCACATTTGCTGTCTGGATTCCAGTGGTTGCTGTGAATTGCAGCGATCCATTTGCTTCTCTTTTCCGTAGCTTTCGGCAATCTGTAAAAAATATACCTCAGATTTCTTGTCGAATCTATTTGTACAATCTCAAACATGGGAGTCGGAAGCAAAAAAATGTGGGTGGGTCCCTACTGAAATTTTTACTGGAGTAGATGCAATTTACATGAAGTGCAAATAGTGCACAGCGTTTACTAAACGTCTGGTTGGGCCAGACAAAATTACAAAAGTAATTTACAGTGATAATAGTGTAGGGGTAAGACGCATGGCAGAAACCAAGGTTCGAATCTGCCTTTTGCCGAACTCGCTCTACTCCCTTTCCCTATCACATATCAGATCGGAAAAGCATTTATTTTCAATAAAAATTAAGAAAACATTCAAAAAGTGGAAATAAAGCATCTAACGTGTGTTTAATAATAAAGTGTTTATTGGTTAGGGGTAGATGAACAGAATTATAGACGGTAAAAGTGAGTGGGTCCAATATCATTGGTCTTAAAAAGTGGGTGGGTCTTGTCCCACCCACATAAAATGGTTCCGACACCCATGATCTCAAAGCTCTTTCCCGTTTTAGAAGTGTTTTGTGTGTTTTTTTGCAACATTCACACTGAAAATCAATGTTGCCTCTCAGTCTTTTTGCCACTCAGTGGGCGTAACTGCAGTCACTCCGGTCGACGGTGATGTCACGTGCATACCCTCTCTATTGCGTTGCACGTGCGTCTCACGTAAATGGAGAAAAGTTGTGCATGGTGTGGGAGTGACATAGGATAGTTGGCAGAAAAGTTTGTCATTAAACATGCTAAATCTCTAAATCTACACTGACTGAACAATAGAAATGTATTTTATTATTTAATTTATACCAGGGCCGTAACAACCATAGATATTGAGTCCCCCCCAATAATTAGAATTGGCCATCTTTGATTTTAATGAAGAAAAAAAACTATATGAGGGCGGATTATACCCTGTAACCTTCGACATGGTTTACAAAAATTTTACCACCAGACCACTAAGGAAATCAAATGTTAACAGCGGATCTATGTATTTATTCAATTTCTGCCTTATTTGATTGTGAAAATTGTAAAAAAAAAAAAAAATTTAAATTTTTTTTGGGGTGTTGGTGTCATAGTAATCCATACCTCCAGTTTGAATGTAAATTTTGAGGTTTATGATGGTTTTTAAGGCTAGAGAAATAAATATTATTAAATGTATATTATTTATATATATATATTATTATTAATAGTATATAATTTAACTAAAATGGCTTTAATTGGAATAAAATTATTGTTTTTTTTATTGTTTTTAAAAGTGTTTTGAGGTTTTTGATGGTTTTTAAGTCTACAAAAAATAAATATCATCAACTGTATATTAATTATATTTAATATTAATTGTATATCATTTGACTAAAATGGCTTTAATTGGAATACAATTATTATTATTATTTATTTTTTTAAGTGTTTTGATGTTTATGATGGTTTTTAAGTCTACAAAAAATAAATACCATCAACTGTATATTAATTATATTTAATATGAATTGTATATCATTTGACTAAAATGGCTTTAATTGGAATACAATTATTATTATTTAATTTTTTTTAAGTGTTTTGATGTTTATGATGGTTTTTAAGTCTACAAAAAATAAATACCATCAACTGTATATTAATTATATTTCATATGAATTGTATATCATTTGACTAAAATGGCTTTAATTGAATACAATTATTATTATTTAATTTTTTTTAAGTGTTTTGATGTTTATGGTGGTTTTTAAGTCTACAAAAAATAAATATCATCAACTGTATATTAATTATATTTAATATTAATTGTATATCATTTGACTAAAATGGCTTTAATTGGAATACAATTATTATTATTTTTTTTAAGTGTTTTGATGTTTATGATGGTTTTTAAGAGTACAAAAAATAAATACCATCAACTGTATATTAATTATATTTAATATTAATTGTATATGATTTGACTAAAATGGCTTTAATTGGAATACAATTATTGTTTTTTATTTTTTAAACAGTGTTTTGATGTTTATGATAGTTTTTAAATATAAATATATTTATTCAAGAATCTCGAGACTAACGATATATTTGATGCAATGCAACCCAATGTTCAAGACATGGTTACGGCCTTGATTTATACAGATCAATGGTAAGAGACAGAGCTTGTAATAAAACAAGAATCAGCATTGGCTTGGCTTTTCGGAGATGGCAAGAACTGAGGGATTTAAAATGTTGTAAAAGCGATGGCGTTTCTATTACTCAATGTAAGGTAAGGTTTTATATTGATAAATTGACATGCAATAGGTGAGTTCGACTTGAAGCGGCGCCACAATCTGTGTATGACCACACCGCTTTCCGTCGAACACACTTAATATCAATTGTAAAGGGTCATCTTCATTCACACAGTCACCCAGAGCCAAAACAAAACCAAAACAAATGTATTTTTGCAAAATGCATGCAGTTTTGTTACAGAGTGTACTTTTAAATAATAATATTCTAAGAAAATAAATAAAAGTCCCAAGACAATTATTTGTGAATTGAGTGTGACTTAAGTGTCCGTGTGCAACACTCAAGCTTACATCTCTATTATTTTTATTTGTGAGCATGTGTGTCATCTGTTGTTTGAATGATGCACGGTATGTTTGTGAGAGTGGTTGCTTGACAGCAAGTAATGGGAGCCCTTTTATGATTGGAAAATGATGCAATGACACATGACCGGTGGGAAAGATTGTTGACTGTTATGGGTAGGGTGTACAGACAGAGTGACATAGAGGGGGCTGTCCTAATTAAACCAGGGCCATGCTTCGAGCTTGTCTGAAGAGCTGTCATCAAGAACACTTGCATCAGATCACCGTGCACTTTCAGCAGACATAACATACTGGATGAATCTGCCTAGATTTACACACATTATCCCATTTCTATGTATGTCCACACATCTGATCAGTCAGTCGGAGTGTGAATTACAGGATCTCATGAAGCTGACAGATAAGGAATGATTAAAGAAAGATATATTTACAGTTTTGACCTGTGGGTGCAAGTTTTTGCTGTCTTTTTCTCGGACATTGCTTTCAAGTGGCTTCAGAGCAATGGCTAGTTGTGGAAAATGTGATGTGCTCTTGCGCCTATTTGTAGGCCTGCTATAAATAGTGTTCTGCTGGCAACACATGCTCTGCTGTGATTGACAATTATAGTGCTACTGGGACAGCAGGCTCCAAAGAACAGGCAAAGAAACATGCTAATGGTGAGTTCTTTAAGTGTTATACTGTAATATATTTTTGTCAAGCAATTCAAAGTCAGTCGGTATATATGTGTTGGCTCGAAATCCAATACAAATTAACTTGTTTGACCAAATTAAAACTAACAAACACCAGTTCCTATTTATAACTTCTCTGTTCAAATGGTCTGCTTGTTGAGACTAGTTGTCCTCAAAACAGAATGGTTCTTTCCAAACTATATTTTAAAATTGTTGGTACACTTTTTAAAGTGTTGGTATTTCTCGATTTGAATTGATTTGTATTTTTTCCCTCTTTTCGGTAGCTCTCCGGTTAGTTACAAAGTGGAACTCTACATTTTGGTTCCAAAAGCCGTGCGGAGAAAGCCTCAATTTTATTCTACAGAAATACTGAAACCCCACTTAAAGAGGCTGGTGGGCTTTTTTGGACTTTTGAAACTATTTGTTTTGGACAATGACATCCAGGAGGCCCATGACCCGCTCTTACTCTGGAAATGGGAGAACGGGAAGCCAAAATGGGGAGGATGTCTCGTCGTCAAACGGAAGATCCGAGAGCCGCAACTACCTCTCCAACGTTAGGCCTGAAAACAGGTAAAATATTGATATGCTCAGTGTTTGTTCTGCCTTATTTGTTTGTGAAAATTGTAAAAAAAATCTGTCTACTTGGGGTCATAATATTCCATACCTCCAGTTTGGATGTTAATTTTGAGGTTCATGGTTTTTAAGTCTAGAGAAATAAATATAATTAAATGTATATTATTTATGTATAATATTAATAGTATATAATTTGACAAAAATGGCTTTAATTGGAATACAATTATAGTTTTTCTATGGTTAATGGTGGTTTTTAAGTCTAGAGAAATAAATATAATTAAATGTATATTATTTATATATAATATTAATAGTATATAGTTTGACAAAAAATGGCTTTAATTGGAATACAATTATTGTTTTTTATTGTTTTTTAAGTGTTTTGAGGTTTATGGTGGTTTTTAAGTCTACAAAAAATAAATATCATCAACTGTAGATTAATTATATTTAATATTAATTGTATATAATTTGACTAAAATTGCTTTAATTGGAATACAATTATTGTTTTTTTATTGTTTTTAAGTGTTTTGAGGTTTATGATGGTTTTTAAGTCTACAAAAAACAAATATCATCAACTGTAGATTAATTATATTTAATATTGTTTGACTAAAATGGCTTTAATTGGAATACAATTATTGTTTTTTATTTTTAAAAAGTGGTTTGAGGTTTATGATGGTTTTTAAGTTTAGAGAAATAAATATTATGAAATGTATATTATTTATATATATAATATTAATAGTGTATAATTTGACTAAAAATTGCTTTAATTGGAATACAATTAGTTTTTTTATTGTTTTTTAAGTGTTTTGAGGTTTATGATGTTTTTTAAGTCTACAAATAATAGATATCATCAACTGTATATTAATTATATTCAATATTAATTGTATATAATTTGACTAAAATGGCTTTAATTGGAATACAATTATTGTTTTTTATTGTTAAAAAATGTTTTGAGGATTATTATGGTTTTAAGTCTAGAGAAATAAATATCATACAATTTATATTAATTATATATAATATTAATAGTATATAATTTGATTAAAAATGGCTTTAATTGGAACAATTATATATATATTTTTTTATGTTTGCAACTTCTGCCTTTTCTGATACTTGTTTTACTAAATGAGATGTCATTTTCGCAAATAGTCATTTGAATGCAATCACAAAATCTGTTTGTCATCAGTGTAATGGTTTTGTTATTGCTGAAATACTGACGTAAGTGTGGTTACCACATTGGTTGTATTGTGTTTGCTCAACTACGGTTATGCCAGAAGAGACCACAACATTCTCACCATTAGCAACAGCATTTACTGTATGACTGCATTACAGTTGCTCCTGGCTGTGATTAAAATCAGGGTCACACAGTTAATGTCCGTAGTTTAGATATTCTTGTCTGATGAGTGTCCCTTTGATTTGCTTCTTTTCTAAATAGCTTTTCAACTCACAGTTATTCAAACTACAGGCCGTCGAGGTAATAAAAGCTTCTCAAAAGGTCAATCCTAAACTAACTACACTTCAGATAACAATTTCTGTTCCCCAACATGCCTTTTTTTTCCCCTTTGGTTTGTTTTACAATCTCAGAAATACCCAATTTGCATTTGATTTGCAGCGTGATTATGACATTATTGTGCTCGATGTACAAATCTTTCAATCCTCCAAACCCACCCACCCAAATAACCACAGTATATTGTGCATGGAAAAATGCACTAAAAATGTTTCCAAAATGTTTTACGTTATCAGGCTAAAATAATATCCTCTCACCCTGTTAATACCCTGCAGCCTCTCCTCCCAGTGACACCAATAATGATAATTTTATATTATACTACTGATATTAATTATACACTTTTATGTCAATGCAATCTCCCTGCTGTAGATATTGCTAATTCTTTTATTGATTCATATAGTAATGGTTGGAATAATGTTATATAATGCATACTTGCTTGTCTTATGTTATATATGCTGATTGTTGAGTTGACACTCTGTATCTCCCATCTCCAGGAGTACATTATGTACCGTCATGGCTCATTTGACTGAAGAGACCCAGCCAAGTTTTGAAACCACCATAAAATCAAAGGCAGTGTCAGAATCGTGCAATGTCAAATTCTCTTGTGTGGTCACAGGTATGTTTTTTTAACTTATGATTATGAAAATAAATGTTACGTTTAAAACATGAAAACCGTATATATGATATGTTAAAGACCTTTCAGTATATATTGTTTGGTGTCTGAGTCTGAGGCTCTGTTTGGTATTAAGATGGTCAATCGGATCACAAGTAGACGAGGGAGACACATTCACGTTTACACCCGGTGTTTTATTCCGTCTCTTTTGTCCACTTTCAACCACTTCTGTCCTGTTTTCTTTGAGGGGAGGGTCAATGGGCGGGTAACCGTATGTGTTTTTTCAGATCTTTTGATTTAATGGACGAAATAAGCTCATGCAATTTACAAATAAACGTGACCGGAGCTCTGAATGTGCTTGGTACGTTTTTTGTCTCGAAACCAAATTTGTGTCGACAAAGTTTAAATCCCGTCTGGCTAGCGTGCTTCCCATAATGTTTACGTATTCAATCAGTAGGCGGTCTTTTGTGGCTGTTGGCACGCATTCGACCACATGACCGTTTACACTACAAAAGCAATCCAGATTAATCCATTTTTGACTACCTCTGGAAGTGGTCGAAAGTGGAAGAGCTCAAAACATATTTAGCGTCGTCTACTTGTGATCAGATCGACCAAAATAAATCTTAATACCAGATGTAAACAGGGCCTGAGTGTCTGAATGGTTCTCAAATAAAATTGTAAACAATTATAAAAGATTTTCTGGGTTTAATAAATGTTGTTTTTACTGTTTCCAATGAATAAGCGCAAACCTTAACTTTACACACATTTCCACCAGGTTATCCGGCTCCTGAGCTGACCTGGTACAAAGATGACATGGAGTTAGATCGATATTGTGGCCTTCCCAAATATGAAATATTTCGCAATGGCAAAATTCACACACTGCACATCTACAAGTATGTTTCCTGATTCAGACTAAACAGCTATTTTTCTTCGTATATCTTCACATTTCTAAAGCAACACAACTCCTATTGGATTCTTTGGGCCAGATTTACTAAACAGGGCAAATTAGCGTGCAAGCACAATTCCAAAAAAGCTCAGATGGAGTGGAAATTCTGCGCATGATCTACTGACGACGTGCAAGTTAAAGAACACAGACACAGCCGGATCATTTCCAATATGACCAACGCAATCTATCAAGAGCAGCGCAAATTAGCGGCTGGTTTAAGACATGCTTTTTTGGCGGTAAATAACGGCGCAGATATCAGAAAATTGACTAGTGCAAACCTTAGTAAACCACCTTGTGTGATTCCTTTATAGACTCTTCTCCCATAAATGATGCTTCTGAAAGGGAGACTCATTGAGACCCAAATGCATATGCAATAAGGTCAGTCGCAAAAATAACCCTGTCCACGTGTAACCCCTCCTGTTCAAAGCACCCCGCTCCACCGGCATGAGAGTCGGACGCTCTAACAAGGAGGCTAAAGGCTGCAACCCCTAGCGTCAATCGCTAGAGCATCTCTCCGAGATCAGAGGAGTGAGGTTTTCTCACACAGCAACTACAAGCTGGCCTCCGTTACACTCACCCCCCTAAACCTCACTCCCATCCGGGTCACGGCACCAATGTAACCCCTCCTGTTCGAACCACCCACTCCAAGCAGGACTCGAACCCGGGTCCGCCGGCATGAGAGTCGGATGCTCTAACAAGGAGACTAAAGGGGTCTCTTGAGATCAGAGGAGTGAGGTTTACTCACACAGCAACTACTAGCTGGCCTCCGTTACACATGCCTAATTTTTCACGGTGTCTTCAGTAAATCCTGACAGTAGTTTTTTTAAATGAGGGTTTGCACTGGCTCAAACTGTTAGTAAATCTGGCCCTTGGTTTCAATACATTGAATGACATTACACCCAAATCAATGCTTTTATGGTTTTAATAGTGACTACACAATGACTATAACTACATTTGCTTCGTTCGGCAGCTGTACAGAAGATGATGCAGCCATTTATCAGGCCTCAGCGAGGAACAGTAAGGGCATCGTCTCCTGTTCCGGGGTACTGGAGGTGGGGACCATGAGCGAGTACATGATCCACCAAAGGTTCTTCGGCAAACTGAAACAGAAGGCTGAGAACAAGCGGCGAGAGCTGGAAGAGAGTCGACGTCGGGGTAAGGAGAACATCCAGAAGGAACAATTAAATGTGATTAACCAGGAACGCATACTAAGGAAGCATCGGACTCCTGCTGGGAACGAGCCCCCTTTGAGCTCTTCTCCCACAACCCAGGATGGAGAGGAGAATGTAAAAGAACAGCCTGCACTCATAGACAAAAAGTCTGATAACGTCTTGGCACAGGCTTCTGTAGGAACCACAGAGATGAAAACAGAGAATGGCAATGAGAAAATCAGCCGTATCTGCGATCCAATGGAGGTGTTCACCACGAAGCAGTCCACCAAAACGAAACCAGACGAAAAGATGCAGTGTATTACCAATGGATTTGATGAGGTGGGTATTATTACGCCCACCCAGAGCAACAGGAAACAAGAAGATGTTAATGAAGGAATGAGCCTGGCAAAATACTTAGCTGAGTCTGTGAAGTCTCAGGCGGCTAAGGAACATCAGAGTTCTGAGAACATGGATGTCGATGTCAGTCCTGTCCAAGGAGAAAAAGAGCTGGAGAAGGAACGAGAAAGATTAAAAGAAGAGGAGAGGGACCGATCAAGAGAAATCGAGCGGGAGAAAGAGCGAGAGAGAGCCAAAGAAAGAAAACGAGAGAAATTTAGGCAAACAGAACAAGAACAAAGAGCTTCAACCAAAGCCACGTCACACAAAGAGCCGGAACCGCAACACAAGTCAGCTCTAACCTCCGTTCTTCACTCCTTAAAGGACATGTTCTTCGGCAAAAGCAAGAAGCCTACAGAGACATCAGAAACCACATGGAGAGCTAGTGAAGTGGTCATAGAAAAAGAAATTCCACACCTCCCTCCCTCCCAAACACCTCCTCAAGAGGTGTCCTCCGAACAGGAAGCACCAAAGCTGGTCCAGGAATCATCTCAAACGACGGACTTGGAAGTAAAAAGAAAGTCTTTACAACAAACACAAGATTCAACCACCCCCAATGATATCATAAACTCTAATTCAACTGAATTTCATGCAAACAAACCTGAGGATGCGTCTTCCACCCCTGAAATACACCTTGAGAGCATTGAAGCAACACTCAGACTTTCTGTAAAGCAGAAGGAGATGCCGAAGGAGATGCCAAAGGAGGTGAGCAGTCCAGAGGAGGTCCCGCAGATTTCTCATTCGCTGTTTTTCAAGGTGAGTTCATCGCACTTCTCATTTTACAACCTGCCGGTTTTGTCCATCTAGTGCAATGCTTCCTGCAGCACAGCACATGGGAGCTATTTATAGATAGTACATTTGTGCAGCAAGACTTGAGTTTAATTATACCAGTCCATGGCCAAGATGATGACACAAACTATACCCAAGAGAACACAGTAGGCAGCTTTGAGGTTGTTTGATCTTTGACTTTATCATGTAAGGATTCAGGGAGTCAGCAATGTTCTTATATAGACTATTTTGTGAGCAAAACTGCAACATCAGTGTTTGGGGTATAGGAAAGAAAGTAGGGTCTAAAGTCTATGGTAATGCTTTTCTAAATAAATACAATATTTATTACAATGTTGGGTTACACTTTATTTGATAACACTTTATTTTAAAGTGCCCTTGTTACACGTTACATATAGTTACTATAGTAATAACAGTAAATCTTGCATAATTACAATGAACTACCCCTAAACCTAACCCTAACTCTATAGTAAGTACATGTAGTTAATTAATATTACTCAGTACTTAAATATATAATTACACTGTAGCAATGATACCTTAAAATAAAGTGTAACCCTTTATTTTAAGGTAACAGTTACATTGTACTTACTCAAATAAGTACTGAGTAATATTAATTAACTACATACTTACTATAGAGTTAGGGTTAGGTTTAGGGGTAGTTCATTGTAATTATGCAAGATTTACTGTTATTACGATAGTAAGTACATGTAGTAACATCTAACTATGTCACCTTAAAATAAAGTATTACCTATTGTATTGTAAAATATTATATTATCAGCATAACAGTTCTGTCTTTTTTTTCCATTTTTTAATTTTGGACTCGCATTACCATTCAAAGGTTTGGGGTGGGTATGATATTTTTTCTCATGCTCACTAAGGCTGCATGTATTTGATAAAAAATACTGTAAAAACAATAATATTGTGAAATATTATTGCAATTGTCTATTTAAATATATATAAAAAAGTGTAATTTATTCCTGTGATGGTAAAGCTGAATTTCCAGCATCATTAATCCAGTCTTCAGTGTCACATGATCCTTCAGAAATCATTCTAATATGCTGATTCGGGGTTCAAGTAACATTTCTTATTATTATCGATGTTGAAAACTAATATAACCATGATGCTTTTTCAGGATTCTTTGATGAATATAAAGTTATAAAACACAGCATTTATTTGAAATATAAATATTTTGTAACAATGTGTCTGTACTGTCACTTTTGATGTCCTTTTCTTACTTAGTATTTTTGTCAAAGCTATCTTCCAGTGGGGTAAGAAAAATAATCAACAGGCATAGTTCAAATGACTCTGTACGCAATTGGATAGTCCTTCAACCAATCAGACCAACAATCCAGGTGACGTACTTGGCAGAGCGGTCGGTAGTAAGGCAAACACATCCTTCTTTTGTAGGAATTATTCCAGGGAAAGTTTCTGTTCTGTTTTCAAAGAAAACTTGCCTTTGAAATCTTTTAAAACAGCAGTGACAGCGGCATCAACAGGTTGTTGCGCTTCAGTGGCCGCCATGTTGAATGTAAACAAAATGCTGCTTGCCGGCGCTTCACTCGTCATTGTGTTAAACCCAGTGGTAAGCCAGTTTGTGATCGGTCCCCGCAGATTTGTAACGGAAGCAGGATAGAAATATGTACAGGTTTCCAGCCTGAGCTGTAGGGCGAAATCAAATTGCCTGCAGATCTATAGTTGGACTGCAACAAGACAAAAACAATTTTTTTGCAGTAATCAATTTGATAGATTCTTGTGTATAGTAGTGCTAGTAGTGTATAAACCCAAACACAACTCAGTCACATGGAAATATTCATCTGTGCTCTGCTTTTGTCTCATTTCGGTTCTCCTGAAACTTTGAATAAGGCCTGCTGTCTCTTTAAAATCAATCAATAATGCTCAGAGTGAGTCAAACTGGCTGGATTTCAGCTTAGTTTGAATGTGAGTTCCCATGTGTCAGCAGCATTGACAACAGTTTTAAATTATTTAATGTGACGTACTTCCAAAAAATGTGGTGGAATTTTTTTTTCTCCTTATAATTGACATTAAATCATGCATGCATTAAGAAAGCAAGCAGGGTCCACGCCATACTCATGTTGACTTTAAATGGACGTGTTTTAATGTTAGTACAGGTCAGGACATGAGCAATGACAGTTGCTGGACACTAAGACAAGAAGACAAACCTCTTCACATTTTCCAGATTCTTTGGTTCCCTGTGTCTTAAAATAAACCTGTCTCTAATCTGTGCGCAGAGAAGCCATACCATACAAAGAATAATTGTCAGTTAAACTCGTATACATTATGTCAGAGAAACAAAAGTCAGCTGACAGTTCTGGTCTTTGAAATAAGGATTCTACACCATTACTCAAAATTTTCCACTTGCATGTAAAACCTTTATCTCTGTGTGGAAAATAGATGCCCGAGATGGCGATTATTAATTTAGATTTAGATTTTAGTTGTGTTTCCTTACAAAAACATGTTTACTTATAACCATAGAAAGTAGTCAAGCTTCTTTCTTGGCAAGAATATGCACATGGCAGGGGTTCTGTTAGCCCTCACATGATTTATGAAATGCCATGACTGATGATTACAGAGAAATGAGGCTGTTAGAAAGGCATGTGGAACCACAGCGATTGCATCATCGCTTAAAAGCAGACACGGCTAAACGCTAATAACCGTTCACGTTTGTTAGTCAACAAGGTGAATGTCACCTTTAATTCATTGACGTGCTCTACAGTCTCAGACAGGACAAGCATGTGATCGCTCTGCACCTGGCATGCGACATATATTCAGCTGTTTTATTTCCTATGTAAAGTGGAAGTGCAACCTAGCGTCTCGTGGGAAGTTAATGTTAGTTGTTGTGGTGTGTCAGTTAGAGGAACCCTGCACATTATTCTGAACCCTATGTGTTTGAATCACAACAGAGGAACGTCTGTTCAAAGAAAGTTGTTGTAGGCACGGTCTATAATGTGATAAGCTACTTCTGTCAATACTGAAAATGTCACTTAATTATTTTTTTCTTTTTTTACAGTTAAATGTTTTCGCAGTCATAACATTCTAACATTGTAAACTGATTACGTTATATAATGATTGTATCATAAGTTTATATAGGTAAAGTCAGCATGGGAAAAAAATTGATATTCACCCTATATTTTATAAATGCATGTTATTGATCTTATTGTAAACAATGCATCCATTTATTTGTTTTTATTATTTTGATGTCATAATTGGATCACATCTCAAAATCCAATCAACCATCAATGTATAGAACCAAGTCCCCGTCCTACATTTTTTCTTTTCCGATAATCTACTATTCATAGCAATGCGAAAGATCTGTTCCATTTCATTGTGACTTTAAAGGGACAGTTATCCCAAAAATTAACATTATCCCATAATTTACTCACCCTCACACCATCCTAGGTGTATATGACGTTCTTCATTCAGACGAATACAATCGGATATCTAAATAAAAAATGTCCTGGCTAATCCAAGCATTATATTGGGAGCCCAAAATTTGAAGCCCAAAAAAATGTATCCATCCATTATAAAAGTACTCCACATGGCTCCAGGGGGTTAAAGCTGCACTATGTAACTTTTCCGTCCACTAGAGGTCGCCTATTCAAAACAAATGCATAATTTGATGACGCCACGTTTGAGCGCAGAATCTTGGGACATGTGGTCTTCACCTCACAGCCGGTGGAAGAGAATTGAGATAGGACTCGGGCAGAAATCATGTTCATGGATGCGATTATTAACGTTACTGTAGTATTAAGCAGAGCAGGACCGAGTGTTGTGGAGCTGAGCAAGGCCACTGGAGCGATTGTTAATAAGAAGAGCAGAACACACGCCTCGTGAGCAGCGGGACTTTTATTATTGCATAGTCGTCGGCGGGACTTTTATTATGCCACAGTCGCCGGCGGGACTTTTATTATGCCACAATCGCCGGTGCCACTTCCGCTTTTCCAGGTCATGAGTATGAGGTAACACAGCTCAGTTTATCATATTAGATACATCTGAGTGTGTTGAAAATTATGTTATGACATTACTCTGTGCGTACACTCGACGGCTGCTATAACACTGCAGTGAGAGTAAAGCTTTTCTGCAAAATAAAACCGGAAACCGAGGGTAATGCAGATATGACGCAATCGACAGGCGATTCACTCACACATCCCTGTTCCTTGGTTAAAATAGCAATTTTCTCACGATTTACAAAGAGTTGGAAACATTTGGGATATTGTAAATACTCAACTCAACAAATTATATCACACTGGCCTTGTGATTTTTTTATATTTTACTGCAAACATTTTACATACTGCACCTTTAATAAAGGCCTTGCCTTCTAAAGCGAATCGATGGGTTTGTGTAAGAAAAATAATAAGATTTAACACGTTATAAAGTAAAATATCTATTCAATGTACGAAGAAAGTGTAACACCTCTCTCAGCTCAAAACGCTCACGCTACGTCCGACGACATACGTCGCGGCAGTTGTGATTATTCTTTAAGTTGAATACGGAAGGCGGTCTGGCGGAAGCTAGATATTTTACTTTATAACGTGTTAAATATGGATTTTTTCCCGTGTGGAGTACTTTTATATGGATGCACTTTTTTGGACTTCAAATTTTGGGCTGCCATTCACTGCCATTATAATGCTTGGAACTCTTTTTTTAATATAACTCCAATTGTATTCATCTGAAAGAAGCTACATATACACCTAGGATGGCTTAAGCGTGAGTTAATCATGGAGGAATTTTTGGGTGAACTATCCCTTTAAGGCTCTACCTAAGGCTTACAAAAACAACTGTTCTTACTAAATTAGGAGATGAACACAGAAAAAAAGCATTCAGGCAGTTGCTACTAGTGGCACCAAATGGAATTGCAATCTGTTTGTTTGCACTGGGTCATATGTAACAACATTGGCTCAACCAATAGTGTGAGTTTGGAGGCGGGGCTACTAGTCTGTCTGATCAATTTGTTTGAAAACAAATTTTGACATTTCCGTTAGGTGCTAGTAGTGGGACAAAAATTACACGCTTCACCTTTAAGATAGCTCACCATGATATAAGCTCACCATGATTTTGCCAAGTAAGATCACCATAATTTAGTCATAACCCTATCCTTATCCCTAAACCTAACCCTACCCATTACTTCTCCCTAAAATCAAAGGGTAAATAACACTGATGTAGAAGCCTGGTTGTAAGCCTAAATTTGAGATAAACTATAAACTTGTCCCTCAAATCTGATTGGCAGATTGGAACTTTGTTCCATGGTCAACAAAGATGTTCCAGGAACAAGTTGTACTTGGTAAAATCACGTTCACTATATTACATCACTTCAGACAAGAAATAAAGGAATTGTGAGAAAAAGAAGAAAAAAAACATTCTAGGCTAGAATGTTATTCATTGTATTCAATTCAAAACATGGGCATCATTAATTATGTAAAATACATCATTTATTATGTATATACTTAAAACCCAGTGATAAGTGCTTTTTAAACATTGCTAATGTGGCTTTATGGTGAAAGTCATATCAAATGTCACTAGATAGGGGCGTTGTCAAGTTGACCTGACGGGTCATAAATATTATGTTGTTTTTCCTCCTAGTACATGGAAAGTTGCACAAGATTGGTAGTACAAATGTGTATATTGTTTCAAATATAACAGCTTAAAAAACAAGTGAACAAACAGACTGACAATAAATAGTTACCGTGTGTCCTTATTGAATAAATACATAAACATTATATCAAGAACATAGTTGTTGTTGTTGTTGTTGTTTTATATATATCTTTTATATTGATTGAAATCTAAGCTTTTGCAAAAACACCTGCCTCAGGCATTGATTGTATTATTTTAGAAGCATACTGTATGAATCCAAACATAAGAGGGACAAGTTACTCTTATTTTTGGAAATTACTATCCCATACGCTGTACAAAGTGATCGGTTGCCTTTTCTTGAAAAAGTGCTTTAAAATGATTAAGGAATAAACATGTGTAATTGAAAAAAATTTAGTTTTTGTGAACTTTGAAGTTAATTTACTCACCTGGTTTCCCCACTTTTTTTAAGTTAAGTCAACTGATCACTTTTTACAGTGAAAATGTAAGCCTAGTCCCAGACTAAAATGCATGTTTGAGCTGTGTTAATGAAAGCAACTTGCACTGGCATAACTTAAAATATGTCACCGTCATTGTTTTGTCTCAAGATGCAAACCAGTATCTTATTATAAGGCACATTTATAAAAGCTCCTTAAATCCTTGTCCTAATTGAACTAAGGTCTAATCTAAGTTCTAATGCATGCCAAGAGGATTAATTAAAACTGTACAATATATGCAGTGCATTCAGTGTTACGAGGCCAACATGTTAAATATTTAACAAGCAACCGTTTATGTCTCAAGGCTACAGATGACTATACTAAACCCAGCGCCACTGGTGTTCCTGCATCTGTGGACTTGCCCAATCCTCCACACGAGACCGAAAGGCTGGAATTTACCTATCCTGTGGATGAGGTCATGCGAGGTGCTGAGGAAATGCATATTTTAGAGGAACAGGAGGGCTCAGCTGCCCCCCTGACAGACCTGGAAAGCATGCAATGTTGTGAGAGCCAGCCAGAGTCTCCGCTTTCACAGCTTGCCGACTTTGTCCCTACCCAAGTGCACACTGAGTCCCAGTCAGTGGAGATAAGGGTAGAAGAGAGCAAAGAGCCGCGCGAGTCAAATGAGAAAGTAATTCCTCATATGGAGGAGGAAAGTGTTATGAAAACGCTAGAGGGAGGTTCCCTGACAGAGAAAAATAAAGAGGAGATGGATGGTGCAATAGAAAGGAAATCTTTCTCTGCAGGGGAAAATGAGTCGGAGAGTGACTTTGTCATAAAAGAGTCAGTCCTTCCTGTAGTTGTAGTGAGTGAAAAAGAATATGAAATTAATGATCAAAATTCATTGTCCCCAGCATCGGGTCTAAGTCAAGAAGGGGATTCTGTCGCTCTTGTATCTAAGAGTGCAATGGGAATTGATTTGATACCAGATGAAAAATCTATTCTAGCAGTAAATGTTAGTTTCACAGATAATAAAGGAGTTGCAGCTGACTCTGCTACAGTGGATGACTTTAATACGAAGGAAGACAAGAATGATAAAAGCATTCCAAGTCAGAGCAGGAGGGCTGAAGAGAAGGGAAAAGATACTGGTGGAGATAAGATTGAGAAAAGCATTGAAGAGAGGGAGGATAAGGAAAAGGGCAATGTTAATGTTGAAAAACTGAAGATTGACTCCAGTCAACAAAAGAAAGATGATGTCAAGCGAAACAAGAATGTTGTTCCGGAGAAAGAAGCGTCTATTGTGAATCCAGAGATGGAAATCCCCAAAAGTACAAGACGAGGTGAGACTGAGGTTATGGAAACTCAATCGAGGCCATACAAAATAGATAAACCAAAACTCCTAACGAAAACTCAAGCCGAGAGACGATTAACAGAGAAGGACCAAGCGGCAGTCCAACCAATTATAATACTCCCCGATACAAGAGAAACCGTCATCAAAAATGTGGCAAAGAAAAGATCCATGCCACTCATCCCAGAAATCAAGGTCACGTTGCCGGAGAGAGTCAAACGTGAAGAACCTGTTAATGCGCCAAGAAGTGAAATGCTGAAATTAGAGCCTGAGCGAGTTATGCAACCTCTAACACAAGAGGTTGCACAGATATTTCGAGAAAAGGAAAGACCGATGGATGAAGCAACAAGAGCAGCAGGTGAATCAGCTTCCAACGGTGCCTTAGTTATTCCAGACCTTTTGGGTGTGACAAGGAACACCCCATCATCACCTTCTGTGGAGAGAAAACAGGAAGTTAAACCACAAAATCTAGAAGCAAGAGTGAGAAGTGGAGAAGAGCAAGGACGTATCAACACCGGGTGGGGCAGGGAAGATGACAATAATATCCCTATAATCAACATAGCTTGTGCTGATGATAACGCAACCACCGTTAAACGAGAGCAGACACACTCACAGCCCCCACTTCCTGGCATAGTAATCTCACAAGATATTCCTCCCATTTCTGTCACAAATGCAGAAAGACGTATCGACAACAAAAAAGATGACTCCGAGACTTTATTTACGCTGCTGAAGAGTGAAAGCGACCAACATGGCCCAGCTCCTACGACTGAGAAGCCAAGAGAGCAACTCATGTCTCAACTGAGTCCTGATATGTCTACAAAAACTCCTAGTATTACTAACCAAGACCCAGACAGAGTTCCTCAACCTAAAGACTCTGAAGCTGACAGGCTTCAAAGGGACAAACCTTCCATAGAGAAAATTAGCCTAACAACCCCTGTGGGACCTACGCTCCCTCCACTAAGTCCTGCTAGTTTGCGAAGGCTTATGGCAAAGAATAATCCAAACTTAGAGAATCAGGGGTCTTCCTCAGCGGCATCAGCAGATGGAAGTGAGAAGAAAGGAGAAGAGAGTGGAGGAAGCACACCCACATCCACGCTATCTTGTGAGAGCAGCCCCAAGATGAAGCGACGTGACAGTCTCACCTTAATACCCTCTGCCACTCCTGAGGAGCTGGCTTCTGGTGCTCGCCGCAAAATCTACCTTGCCAAAACCAAGTCTGAGGATGAGGGATCTGACACGCAGGGTAAGAGGGACAGTCCATATATGTCGCCCAGTCAGGCTCGCAGGGCAGCTTTCCTGCAACTTCAAAGTGGGCAGCAAACGCCTCCCACAGAAAGACGTTCACCGTTGCTGGCCCGCCGCAAGGCCACACTGGAGGTGCCGAAACCCAAGGAGGAGGTAGCAGAGGTGGCAGACAGCACAAAGACGGAAAGCAAACCAGCAGAAAAAGAGAAGTTGGACCCCTTCAAAGGTAGCACATATCTATTCTTACAGTGGTTGACTGTTCACAAATATCATGTTTAGTTCAGTTTTTCCAGCAGAAACCTACTGAAATTGTTTATATCATCTATTGAAAAGGTTGTTAGGAAGCAATAACACTTCTGTTAGTTGGCCAATCTTTACTGACCAAGGCTTGACATTAACTTTTTTACTCTGGTTTTCCAAAGTTATTTGCCACCCAGCGTTTTCACTGGCCACAATTTTTACATCGATACCATGGGGAAAAACTGCCATATAGATATTTTTAATATTATCTCATAATTTGGCAGCAGGTATATTAGGCTGCTGTCACTTTAAGAACTGATGCACGGATCCATTATACTGTTACACATTTACGTTCACTTAACGGGTTAGTTCACTCAAAAATTTAAATTAGCCCATGATTTACACACCGCTCTGTTTTTGAAGTCCATAAAAAATCATCATGATTTTAACGGTAAAAGACTGTAAAAATAGTTAGATGGTTAACAGAAAGTTTCCGTACTATATACAGTGACTAACCTTACATTTAATTTACAGTAAAATACCGTTAAATTTACAGTTTTTGGAAGTGAAAAAGAACACGTCATTGTGTCATTTACAGTGAAAAACTGTAAATTGACATTCCCAGAATTCCCTGCGTGACACTACGCATATGTATTTTTGTTGAAATAACTGTTTTGTCTTAGTTTGTTCGAATCAATTATGTACATTAGGGTTTTATGTTACATCTAATGTTGTTAAATTAATGTTTATTGCATTTTTAAAATTTCATGTGTGTTACCATGTTGGTGTTTGTGTGAATGACTGTGCACCTTCTATATTAGTATTGTCCTCTTAAAAGCTGCTTGTGATGAGCTTTGATTCATCACGTGATTCTCATCACCACTGTGATTGGTGCTTGTCAGTATCAAAGGTGCATAACAGATATGAGTATTTCAATAGGTCGGTAATTTAATATTATTTCAGTTAATGAAATAGGGTTTTTACAGTAATTTTTTTATAGTGTACACGTAGTTATTACAATATAAACCTTTAAATTATATGGTTTTGAACTGTAAAATAAACATTTTTTAACCGTAATTATTACATTATAAACCTTTAAATTATATGGAGATGTCCCATAAAACCTAAAATGTTACTGCCGTATTTTTTACAGTAAAGTTCTGGCAACCACAGCTGCCGTTTTTTTACCGTAAATTTAATGGGGATTTTTTTTTACAGTCAAGTCAAGTCAACTTTATTTATATAGCGCTTTTAACAATGTAGATTGTTTCAAAGCAGCTTTACAGTGTTAAACAGGAAAATAATGCAGCATAATTTTATTCAGCTGTATAGCCATTCTGGAAAAAACGCTGATGTCATCAGTTCATTTCAATTATCATACAGTGAAAGTGTGGGCTTTAGATCAATAATTCGATCAGTAATTTAGTTTAAATGGTTAATTTAGTTTATTATTTAGATTTATTTCGATGTTTAGTTGAAAAATTTAGTGTCCCCAACTGAGCACGCCAAGCCAGAGGCAACAGTGGCAAGGAAACCAAAACCCCATTAGGTGACCTAATGGAGAAAAATAAACCTTGGGAGAAACCAGGCTCAGTCGGGGTGCCAGTTCTCCTCTGGCCAATTAACAAACAGCGTATTATTATTATTATTCTGGCAGCTTTACAGCTCAGAGGTCATAATAGATCAGAATATTCGAGGGACCGGGGGCAACATGCTGGAGACGGGTTTATTGAGGATGATGTTGATTAAATAATTATTAAAGTGCAATATTCGAATGATCGGAGGCAACACGCCGGAGACGGGTTTATTGAGGATGACATATCCATCATAAGTGCTCCACACGGCTCCGGGGGGTTAATAAAGGCCTTCTGAAGTGAAGCGATGCGTTTGTGTAAGGAAAATATCCATATTTAAAACGTTATAAAGTAAAATTTCTAACTTCCGGCGGACCGTCTTCTGTATTCAACTTATGGAAAAAGTGTAGCACCCGCGCCTCTCGAAGTTCAAAATGCTTACGCTATGTCTGACGACATTGGACACCAGTTACGCTCGTCAGACGTAGCGTAAGCATTTTGAACTGCGAGGGACGTTTTCCGTAAGTTGAATACAGAAGAAATGAAAATGAGTATTGGAAGCGTTTAAAATATGTATTGCACTTTGTTTATTTTTTTCAGATGCCTTTTTAAAAGACTACAATTAAAAAAATGATATATAAAATTCAACCCACCAAAGTGGCTAGTAGGAGTGACTGCGTAACACACCACTACTGAAATCCACCGCATTTGGCGGGTGTTAATGTCAAGCCCTGCTGATAATCTATGCCAGAGGTGCCAGGTTCAAATGCTGGACAAGCCCCCAATTTATTTTACGACTCTAGTTTGGGACTAACACAAGAAGCTATCAAAATATGTGTATATGCCTGAATGCATGACGTTTATTTTTGTATGTGTTCTTCTACTTTCTAAGCAAGTGTTCTAATTTTGTACTGTTCAGACGTTATATTGTTGATATGGGGGAAGAGTTAAAACTAGAGAGTACATATCTTTACCTGGTTGCTTCTGTCGAGTTACCCCTGATCCTCTTTCCATTCAGCTCCTCAGGTTATCCGCAAGATTAGAGGAGAGCCCTTCTCAGATGCCTCGGGCCACTTGAAGCTGTGGTGCCAGTTTTTTAACATTCTTAGTGACTCCACCATCAAGTGGTTCAGAGATGAAGAGGAGATTTTGGAGTTGGAAAGACGGTAAATTCCTCTAGTTATTCAACACATTCTAAAATGTTAACCGTCAAGATGCATAATCTTAAAACAACAAGTAAAAGTTACTCTGTTAAAGGGTTAGTTCACCCAAAAATCTAATTTCTGTCATTAATTACTCACCCTCATGTCTTTCCTAACCTGTAAGACCTTCATTCATCTTCAGAACACAAATGAAGATATTTTTTATGAAATCCGAGAGCTCTCTGACCCCTCCATAGACAGTTTTTTGTTTTGTTTTCGCGCGCAAAAAGTATTTATATCGCTTCATAAAAATAAGGTTAAATCACTGGAGTCCCATGGACTATTTTAACAATGTTTTTAATACCTTTCTGGGCCTTGAAAGTGTTAATTAAATAGCTGTCTATGGAGGGGTCAGAGAGCTCTCGGATTTCATCAAAAATATCTTCATTTGTGTTCTGAAGACGAACGAAGGTCTTACGGGTTTGGAACGACATGAGTGTGAGTATTTAATGACAGAATATTCATATTTGGGTGAACTATCCCTTTTAATCAACAGATTATCTATATATGGAAAACTGCAACTGCAGTACACAAGAAATCCCACACATTATCATAGCTTGGAAATGTTTATTAAATAGCAATGTTTCGGTCCTTCCCGAAATGTTGCAATAAAGATCTAATAAAAATGTACAAGCCGTGACATTGTGCATTATCTACTTTTTTGTGTGGCCTAGCATAAGAGGCGTTTAATGCAGTAAACCTGCATTTATTTATTAAAAGTTATTAACAATATTGTTATCTTGTCATTCACTTATTTGTATTCGTCCATGAACTCTACAGCTGTGATTGGTGAGGCCCTGGTCAGACAGAGAGTGTGTAACCCAACACTGCTCAATTGCACCATCAGGGGATATTAAAATCTAAAAATGTTTCTCACAGTGCTGTATCAGCACATGATGCTGTACTCGCACGCATATACCCTCAAATGAGTCAACTGTGCTAGTGTTTGTTAGACACTGCCCTCATGTGGCTGTAAATTTGTGGCATTTCTTATTATATACATAGGCTATGGTGTGTTCAAGTCCTCCTGGGAAGTGTGTATTTACCAGTCGTGTTTGCGTCGTCAGGTGCGTTCAAGTCACCTTTCGTCTGACAAAAAGGCGTTAGGCTTACGTTTTTCAACTCTACTTCTAGAAAATTAAGAACATGTGCATCGGGTGTTTGCTTTTTAACGTTTTATTAATTTATGAAGCCACAGTAAACTGTTATATTATTGTCACGGGTGTGTGCAGGCAGGAAGACGAATACAGATGAATCAAATTCAAAACAAAGTTTAATTACAAATAATATCCAGGCAGGCAACAGCACAACACAACTTAACATAACGGTGTCCAGGACAAGGAGTGTAGGAGAAAGAACAACTTAAATGGTGTTAAAAACACAAACAAGATGATTAAACAGACACTGCTAAACTAAATGAACTCATGATGACGGTAACCAGGGAGACAGACGAGTGGCGGGAAACTGAACAAAGAAACATGTGACATATGAAAACAAACTGAAAGTCCATGAACAAAACTAAACAGAATGGTGACAATTATTATATATTTGCAATGCTATTATATTTTGTGCAGGGAATTAGCTTATTTTGTTATAAATAAAAAAAGCCTGACTATGTCACTGCTGCTAAATATTTTTCTACATTTCTCACTGTATGCCCCCAAATCGTAAAGAGTTCCTTCCCACTTTTGAAGTCGTGCTTGATGCATTCAAGTGCTTTATTGTCTATCTCATTCATTGACAAAACAATCGCCATGCTATCGTCTTGCTGGCGATTCTGCAATTTTGGACAAATGCAGGCCATATTCGCTGTGTATAATAAAAATAATACACTTCAAATGATTATTCGTAGGCTAAATATGCTGTAGCGGTTGCGGAAAAAAACTAATAGGCCTAAAGAATACCAGTCACACCAGCTTGTTTCCACCACTGAATAAAAAAAGGTAATTGCAACTTTTTATCTCACAATTCTTGCTTTTTTTCTCGCAATCGCGAGTTTACATCTCGCAATTCAGACTTTTTTCTCAGAATTGTGTAACATAAAGTCACAATTGCGAGTTATAAAGTCACAATTGCGAGATATAAACTTGCATTTATGTGGAAAAAGTCAGAATTGCGAGTTTATATATCGGAATTCTGACTTTATAACTTGCAATTGCGACTTTATATCTCACAATTCTAGGGAAAGAAGTCAGAATTGTGAGATAAAAAGTCGCAATTATCTTTTAAATCGTTTAATTATGTGGTGAAAAGCCTTTTTTCCCTCAGAATTGGACTTTCTAACTGGCAATTACGAGTTTATGTCTCACAATGCTGAGAAAAGAAGTTACAATTCCAAGTTATAAAGTCGCAATTCCGAGTTTTAAAGTCAGAATTGTGAGATATAAACTTTTATATATCGGATTTCTGACTTTATAACTTGCAATCGCAACTTTTTATCTCACAATTCTTGCTTTTTTTTCTCGCAATCGCGAGTTCACATCTCGCAATTCAGACTTTTTTCTCAGAATTGTGTAACATAAAGTCACAATTGCGAGTTATAAAGTCAGAATTGCGAGATATAAACTTGCAATTATGTGGAAAAAGTCAGAATTGAATTGAAAAGCCTTTTTTTCCTCAGAATTGGACTTTATAACTCACAATTACGAGTTTATATCTCACAATGCTGAGAAAAGAAGTCACAATTCCGAGTTATAAAGTCGTAATTCCGAGTTATAAAGTCAGAATTGTGAGATATAAACTTGCAATTACGGGGAAAAAGTCAGAATTGCGAGTTTTATATAGTTTATAGTCGCAAAATCTTTTAAATTGTTTAATTCCGTGGTGGAAACAAGCTTTCATACAGCAGCAATCATTCTCCCCTCCGCCATCTTTAAAGTTTATGACCCGCCGGGCCGAGAGGGCATTTTAACTAGGAAACAGAAAACCCTGAGCTTCCCACTCGTATTTATGACTTTGTGGTGCATTCAACCCATAAATATGATCTTTTCGACATGACTTGAACGCACCAAAATATCCTATATTAGTTATTAGTTAGGAAATAAATTTAATTGTTACAGCCCAAAATTGCAGGGGCGACATTTGATGTGTACTTTTCAGCGAACACATTCCAGAGTGTTTTTTTATACATTTAAGTTCTCTCCCTCTCTGTCCCTCAGTGCTGGGGACGAGGGTCCAGTGGCGCTGGCCATAGTCCAGGCTTCCAGCAGAGACTGTGGAGTGTATGGCTGCTCAATCAAGAATGAATATGGGACTGACATCACTGATTACTTACTCAGCGCAGACAGTAATTTATAACTCTTTTGGTCCATTAATAAACAGAAATCTGCTAGACATCTGTTGGATGATTGTTTTATGTGTTATTTATTATGTTTATTTTCACTCTGTTTCAGTACTGGCAGAATTTTTCTTAAGGGATGATTTAGAAGGTATGACTTCTGAAGAAAATCAAGTGTGTTTATTGCTATGAGTTATATTATTACACAAATTAAGCTTTGTGTTGTTAACCCACACTAAGTTTCCGATGCTCTATTTCTGTTTAATCTCAGTTGGAGAAGAGATTGAGATGACACCAATGATGTTCACCAAAGGCCTGGCAGACTCTGGTTACTGGGGCGAGAAATTCTTTGGTCGCATCATGACGGAAGAGGTACAGATTGGAGAGGGATGTGTACACAAGACCTGCAGGGCGAAGGTCATCTACGGTTTGGACCCTGTCTTTGAGTCAGGCACCACGTGCATCACTAAAGTAAGAAATCCCATCGCATATGGGGCCAAGGAGGAGAGCAACCTGGTCGAGAGAAATCTAGAGATCACCAGACAGGTTAGAATCCTATTGGATCACATTTACATTTACATTTATAGTTGATATTGGAACCCAGCTAAAACTATAAAAAGATGCATCATCATCATCATCATCATTTATTTATCTGCATTTCTTTGTAAAGTGAAACACAAAAGGAAATATTAGAATGCCAAGCTCCAAAAAGGACTATAAAAGTATCAAAGGTTGTCATGATATGCTCTATATCAGGGGTTTTCAAACTGGGGTCCTCCAGAAGGTTCTAAGGGGTCCCCAGAAGATTTCAGAAAATAAAAAGACAACGCAAAAATGTATAAAGTCTACTGAACATTTGAACTGTTTAAGTTCTTAATGTTTATCTCCCTCGCTTGCCGTATGCTTTCTAGAATTATGTATGTTTGCTTTGTATCTTTAATGAGTTTTTCTCACTATAGTCCTTTATCTTGCTCACTGGGGTTGTATTCTTAATGCAGTATGTAAGCTGCTTACATACATTTATTGTGAAAGTTGCTTATATAAATCATTTTTTAATTGAAAATGTTCTTCTTCAGTTTTATACATCCAACATTAAGAATAGCCAATTTAAGTTGGGAAACAATATGTTGTATTTATAATGTCACACTTACTATTTATCTAACAATTTAACAATTACAAATGGATTTTAGAAAGGGGGTCCCTCATAAAATGTTCATCATATTTGGGGGTCCAAACCTTTGAAAGTTTGAAAACCCCTGCTCTATATTACACGTCATACTGTACACTATAAAAACAATTCCTAGTCTCTTAATGAGTAATGGGTGTGTTTTGGGGCGTAACGTGCAATATAACCAATCAGAGTCGCATCTCCCATTCCCTATAAAAGCCAGTTGCACTTGCACCATGACGGATTCGCTATTTACACGGAAAGACTAAATGCTTCTCCAGGGAGGAATCCTTTTATTTTGAATATTTAAAAATGTTTGTGTGCTGCTGTGCATCCCTGTGTGTGTAATAAGCAAAATGTACATGCATTGCACATATAGGTTCATATTACTAATGTGTGCTTTAAATAACACAAAAAATGCTGTGCTTTTGACTTTAGACCAGGTTTTTGTCGGCGCAGTCGTTTTCAGTTTCCTCAAAATAGCAACGTGCCAACAAAACACCTGAACACACCTCGTTTTCAGACCATGGGCAAACAGATGGGTGTGAGTGCATTTGCTATTTAAACAACATGGCGCTGGACATGAAAATAATAACTGCGTTGTGCTGAAACTAGCAAAAAATACTTGCATCGCACCTGGTGTCGCATTGCGCCGGGTGTATGATAAGGCCCATTTACCAACCTATTGAAGTACTAATATCTGTTTTGGTGGTGATGAGAAAGTCACACAGTGCACAGGTGCACAGTGTTATCCACACCAAACTAAACACCATAATGGTAACATACATGACATTAAAAAAATCCAATAAACATCAATTAAATAAAATTAACATAAAACCTTAATGTACATAACTGATTATAAAAACGAACTTCTTAGAAAAACTAAGAAAAAACGGTTCCATTTTTCACTGTGACTTGGATTACAATTACTTATTTTTTTCACTTCCAAAAACTGTATATGTAATGGTATTTTACTGTAAAATTACATTAATTTTGTTAGTTATTCACTGTATATAGTACGGAAACTTTCTGTTAACCAATTTACAGTTTTTCACCAGGACATCTTTTACTGTTACACTGTAGTTTCGTCTGAGGAAGTCCAAATTTATAATCTTCCCCTCTGCTGTAGCTCTCAATATTTGCATTTTTACGTGATACGTGACTGATTATGATGTGGTGACTGGTTGAGAAGTAATGAGCTAAATCAGTAAAAAAATAAAATAAAATAAAAATTATATATATATATATATTTATTTATTTATTTTTTACTGATTTTTTTTACTGATATATATATATATATTAAATATATATATTTAATCATTGGCACATAATAGAGCACACAACTCATGCCCTTCGTTTTTATGGTGTTTTTGGAGCTTGTATTATAATTGTATAGAAAAAGAGACACTCAGATATTCTGCCAGAATGATGATAAACATTTGTGAATAAATCATTACTCTAATTTAAAAATAAAATAAAAACAGTACACAGCTTTTTACCACAATGACTTTCAGTCTGGGTATTTTCCAAGTTAATTTTTGTTTTTTGTTCTTTTCTTATCCTCAGGATTGTAAAATCCAGAATACCGTTCGGGAATACTGCAAGATATTTGCTACTGAGGCCAGAGTGATCGAGAACTTTGGATTTGCATTAGAGTAGGTCATGGAATACAACATCATTTCAAACTATGACTGTTGTCTCTATGAATATATATATAATACACTGCCCGCCAAAAATAAATAAATAAATGTTGTGATGTTATTCCCATCGAGAGGTCCATCAATGACAATGCAAGAGTCAAGCCCTCTGTAACGTCTACTCCAGCACATCTCAAATGATTCTTCATGCTCCTCCCAACCATTCTTTCACAATTTGAGCCGGATGAATCCTGACATTGTCATCCTGGAAAATGGCCATGTTGTGTCTTCCAACATGGTTGTTTAAGAGATGAAAAGCTACACACTCCATCATGTTGGGTTAGAAGAACTGATGCCAAACATATAACAATAGAAACATAATGATCACTGCAATAATGATCCAATCATTGACTCTTAAGCAATTGCCTATTTAAATACAAACAGCGACTTTTTTTGGCCGGGCAGTGTATGTACAGTATGTCCCATTATAGATATGAGAATTTAAGACTTACCCCTGGTTTCACAGTCAAGGCTTAAAGGGTTAGTTCACCCCAAAATGAAGATTAGCCCATGATTTACTCACCCTCAAGTCATCCTAGGTGTATATGACATTCTTCTTTCAGACGAACAAAATCGGAGTTAAATTAAAAAATGTCCTGGCTCTTCCAAGCTTTATAATGGCAGTGAATTGTTGCCTCGTTTATGAAGTCCATAAAAGTGCATCTATCCATCATATAACTGCTCCACACGGCTCCAAGGGGTCAATAAAGGCCTTCTGAAGCGAAGTGGCATGTTTGTGTAAGAAAAATTCTCCTCTTATATCAAAATCCTCCGCCATTTCCCTTTTAAAAATTCTCGTTTTAGACTCTAATTCTTGACCAGTGTTTTGTTTTGCTCTATCCTCTGTGCTTCTGCATTCGTCAATAAGATTTAATGTGTCAAGAGTTCGCCATAAATCGATGCGTACGGCAATCCGCCGGAAGCTAGTTATTTTAGTCTATAAAGTTTTAAATATGGATATTTTTCTTACACAAACGTGGCACTTCCCTTCAGAAGGCCTTTATTAAGCCACCGGAGCCGTGTGGAGCAGTTATATGATGGATAGATGCACTTTTATTGACTTCAAAAACGACAACCATTCACTGCCATTATAAAGCTTGGAAGAGCCAGGACATTTTTAATATAACTTACAATTTGATTCGTCTGAAAGAAGAATGTCATGTACTCCTAGGATGATTTGAGGGTGAGTAAATCATGGGCTAACTTTCATTTTTGGGTGAACTAACCCTTTAATCCTAGTCCCAGACCAAAATGCATGTTTGACCTGTTTTAACTAAGCAACTTGGACAAACATATCTTAAAATATGTCAGTGCCAGTGTTTTGTCTCAAGATGCACCAGAAATCTGAACTGTTTGTGAAACCGGGCCTAAGAACTTGACTTTAAACATAATGAACTATTATTTTGTCTCTGAAGTGCTAGAAATCTGTGATTTATTTTATGAACATCTAGAACTGTGTGTTCTATGAAATAATACTGAGTGAACGATGTTTCTTGGTTATCAAATAAGATCTAAAATGATCTAATTGCATTCTTCTCTGAATAAATTTAGAGTGATCCCTCTTCATCTGATGTATCGGCCCGCCAATACAGTTCCATATGCTTCAGTAGAGACTGATCTGAAGGGCGTGTTTTTGAAATACTGCCTGATGGACCGCACAGGGAGATTGATCGCCAGAACCACCTCTGAAGTGGAGCAGAAGTGTTGCACTTTCCAGCATTGGATCCATCAGTGGACCAATGGAAACCTCCTGGTTACCCGGTTAGAAGGTAAAGAGAAATTTACTGCAACACTTGAGTAAGATGCTAATATTAAAATATTCCCAATATTTAAGTGCAAAATAATCTCTTGTGTGTTTCAGGTGTCGATACAAAGATCACAGGCATTGAAATTGCTACCAAGACTAGAGGGTTGGTATATTTGTACTATATAAGATTCAAATTTGTACCCATTTTCAATTCTTCTTCAGTTTTTTTTCTTGGAAAGACTAATATTGCCATTCATGCTGCAGGTATCAGGGCCTCACCGATAAAGGATCTCCAAAGATAATCGAGCAGTTCATTTCCCAACATCAGTGCAACTATTACTGTGGATTGTTGAGCCTAAGACCCTTAAAGCCGGTGGATTCTCTACTGCAGCCCAAAATAAAGACCTCCAGGAGCCCTCTACTGGCCCGGAGAGGTGTAACGGGCTCATCCAGCCCTCAGCTTCAGAAGAAAGCAATCAGCCCGCTGGTCACCAGGAAAGGCACGTCAAGCCCCAAAGTGGTTAAAAAGACAAGCGAATCCGGGGAGAACAATTCCACTACCAAACACAAAGCTGTGGAGGTCCCAAAACCTGTCAGGATGAGGTAGAGAGAAGGACTAGAGCTCTTGGAAACATTATGCAAAGCAACTACGGCATACTTTTTTGATTTTCTTACCAAACTTTAGTTTGGAGCCTGTATAATTATCTATAGCTACTGTTGTACAGGACAAATGGCTTCCTGTAAATGGATTCTGTCCATTGTCTTTGCACATAGTGTCTAAAATGCAACAACTAAGGAAGAAATGACTATATAGAAACAAGAAATGTAAAGGGGTGAATGACCAGAGGTGTTGTGGCCATTTGTAATATTACTGTGAACTGCTTTGCAGCTATAAGTCACCATTTATACCTCCTGAGAGCACCTTCACTTTATTTTTAAGAGTTGAATTGAGGCTATCCCCTTTCAAGACCATCACTGGAGATAAATATAAGACCAGGACCGCCTGTAGACGGATGAACAATGTTTTCAGATAGACTCTGGGACTTTATGATTTAATCAAATGTTCCTATGTCGAGTTTATATGACTGGCCGATTTTTAAGGGTGTTTTTTAAGGATTCCTCAAACATCTGTGATGTATGCGACTCAGCTGTGTAGAAATGCAGCTTTTTTTTTTGTCACTGAGAGGCTTTCTATAGTGGATTGTTCTGCTTTTACGAATATGGCCGTAAATCTGCAACACCAGTGCACCAATCTCGGTCGCATACGGGCAAACTTTTAGCATCATAATCAGTGCAGATTTGTTTTTATCTTAAATGTGTCTGCTAGAAGAGGAGAAATCATGAGCTTTATTGTCACAGTAAAGCCATTTACTACTGACCTTTCAGACTGTTCATGTGTCATATATCCCTGCAACTTCACACAACTGGGCTATATATATTTTAAATCATGACAAAAATAACTAATGTTTTAGTGAGCATAAGAGACGCCTTTCAAAAACATCTTACCAACCACAAAATTTGAATGGTACATGGTAAAAAAATATATATATGCTCAATAAGTTATGACAACATATGTTTTTAAATTGCTTTAACTCATCAAAAATAGGTTAACCAATTTACAACTTATATTTAAGTCAGTTTAATGTAATTTAAGTTGAAATGACTTTTTTAAGTTGAAAAGCAACTTTTTTTACATTGTATACACAAACACACACACACACACACACACACACACACACACACACACACACACACACACACACACACACACACACACCACATTTCGAAATGTATGTTCATTTAAAACAACCTAAATCAATAAATGTAGCTGTCAACCTTTACCCCATTCACAAGAATTAGTAATCATTATTTTGTGGAAATTGCTCATGCTAACAGTAAGACTGACTCATAAAATGTCCATGGACATGCAGTACTTGTTTAGATGAATATGAAGGGTTACCACAGATAGTGGTCAGAAAAGATGAGATGATAAGAGGGGTTTATATTATAGAAACTATGTGGATTGTAGTGTATTAAAGTATTAGAGAGAGAGCTTAGCAGAATATGTTTATAGGGCGAAGTATTTTAGGTGTTTTTGTTGTGTTTTGTTATTTGTTTTTGTAAAATAAACATGTAAATAGCAGTAGAAACTTCTTTGACTCATTTTGCTGTCCAAAGGTGGAGTCCAGTGCTTCATATCTTTAAAAAACTTCCCTGACCAAAGAGCCCTATGGCCCTTATTGCAGTATTATAACGTAGTTATCACTGCAATTCCAGCATGATTGTCACAATAAAACACTAGCACGTGTCTTAATATCTATCAAGCATCTATCTGTCACGTCATTGGATGTAAATTCCAAAAATGATTATAACACGTAAGACAGAACAAAACAAATTTAATGATATTTACAGCATTAACATAAAAACAAAACAAAATACTTGCCTATACATTGTTCTCTAACACTGTTATATCTAAACATATTATGATTGAATAGGTAAATTACCAAATATACTGTGTCCATCCATATATACATCAACTGAACATACATTTTAAAATGTGTGAATCTAATAAATAAAGTCATTATATTTAGCCGAGATGTGTTTTCTGCATTGTTGTATTGTTACCTCTTGGCCAAACTACATGCACACAGATTGGTTATAGAGACCACAGCAGTGAGCAAAGTAAATTGTAGCATTTTTCACTCCACTCCAGGACCCCTCGAAAGAAACTGTTCCATTGATGATAGTGCTGCAAAAAGAAAATCGATTGAAACCATCTGAGTAAATATTTAAACATTTATATCCAATGCAACAATATTATCTGTCCTTACCTTTTAAAAAGATCATTACAGCACTTTTCAATGTTGGGAACACTGATATTGAAGGCTGTGTTTTGAAACAGATCCACACAGTCCACCGGAGGGACGAAAAGGATACCTTCAGGTAGAACAATGATAAAGATAACAATCTTGAGTCAATAACTGGTTGTACTTGATCAAAACCACCAGCGGGGGGTGCTTTAGTAGTTAAGATCTGTGCTGGTAACTTAAAGGGGTACTTCAGCGCTGACAAAATGAAATCTGTGCCACCTGACTACAGAAAACTTCAGAAAAAAGGCTGTTATCTTCCCTTTTGACAAATAGGTAGGAAAACTTCAACACCCATAATGCACTGGGCATGTTGCCTTCCGAGGCCAATCCCACTAGTCTGCTATGGATACACTTACCAGAGTCAAATACCGCCTTGCTTTAGTAGGAAATACTTCTTAGTAAACTAGTAAATGACGTTCCAGAAAAATGTCCGGTGACAAATAGGTAGGAAAACTTCAACACCCATAATGTACTAGGCATGTTGCCATTCAAGGCCACTTCCACTAGTCTGCTATGGATACACTTACCAGAGTCAAATACTGCCTTGCTTTAGTAGGAAATACTACTTAGTAAACTAGTAAACGGCCATACGCAAGTCTAGTTCCGGTGGAAGAGTGACCTATGACCCGACCATAGACTGTAAAAAAAGATGGAAAAACTGCCCCTATGATAAGCTGTTGTACCCCTAAAGGTACAATTTTGACACCCTTTTCTCTGTGTGTAAGGTCCTTATACACCCCTGAAAACATAGATATGTATATTATATTGTAGCCTGACGTCGTCATACTCAATTCTAGTCTGAATATGAGTCTGATACTGCTCCATTGGGATGTGATTATGGGGCGTTTTTCAACCAAACCAGGAAAAACCTCAATTGGATAGACCTACAACCAATCAGAGCAACGGAGCAACGCATAGTTGTCAACAGAACTCAACTGCACGCTTGCTGGAAGAAGTAGAAGAAGATGATGAGTGAACTTACCAACACGATCATCATTTTTGAGAGAAATAGTAAAGGTGAACGCATATACGAACAAGTTCTCCGTTTAGGATTAGAACAATTCAACCCAAGCGCTGTTTGGTGACGTGAATGCTTACGTTACTGTTTATTATCTGTCCATCATCGTATAAAGCCCGCCCTGACAATTTAATTGGTCCGAACAGCTCTGGTTCGAGCATAGTTGCTTCACAACGGATCAAGTCCAGACCGAATTTCCCGAACTCAAATGTTGTGGGTGGGGCCAGGGGTGGACTGGGGCAAAAAAAGTGGCCCTGGACTTTCTGGTACAAAGCGGCCCATAACAACCGGTCCGCAACACATCTCACCATAAATTCACCAGCTCATTATGCACAGAGCAATTTTAAACATCACTTACTAACATAAAAATATAGATGCTATTTAAACAGAAATAAAAATGCTATTTTTTATTGAAATGCTTAGCATTAACATTAATGAATGACTTAATAAATAATTGAGATTTACTTTTTATTTTTTACACATTTTGAAATCTTTTCCATACAGTGACTAACGTTCAACACCTACCATAAAATCAGTCCATATAAAGCAATGCTATGGTCTAGAAGACATAGTATGTAGTGCAGAATGTGGACTGTTTATGGTGCCTTTCTAGTGGTTATAGTATTTGTCCTTTCAGGAGCTTGACATTATGGAATAGAGCTCCATTTGTTTAAAAATTAAAGTTTAAAAATTATATTGGTCCTGGAGTTTTTATTTTTAATGAAAAATAAAGCATATCAGAATGATTTCTGCAGGATCATGTGACACTTATGTCATGTAATGATGCTGAAAATGTAGCTTTGATCACAGGAATAAAATACATTTTACAATATTCAAGCTATTAGAAATTGTATGAATATTTCTTAATATTGTGTGTTACTGTATTTTTAATCAAATAAATTCAGCCTTCTCCTTTCAAATACATTAAAAAAGTCTTAATTATTTCAACCTGTTGATTGTGTAAAACAATGCATGTGAACTAACTAGCAAATTATAGCCTATATTTATTTTAGTATATGACACGTTCCTTCACGGGACACAGGCTACTTGAATATGAAAGTTGCCAGTTTTACCATGTTTTAGTGAAAATAATATTTTGAGCTTTATAAATCACTGTGATAGAAACAGATATACAAACATTCACTCTGATATGCTGAAAACTGCTACGTTAATGTTTCTTTGTGCATTGTGTGTCAACTAACGTAAATGGCATTACAATCTGAGAAATTCGAAAAGGTCAGCAGTAGTTTGCATACTTGGAAATTATTGTCCATTGTTTCAATTTTGTTAATCGTAAACAGTCGGGAAATATTGCTGTATTCACTCTTCAAGTTCAGCTGTTTATCTTACCTCGGCTCGCATTTAAGTGCCGCGCTGCTCGGTTTCTGTGGACAATAAATCCCGCCTCCTTCGATTTGATTGGATATCTCAAACATTTTGACATTGACTTTTACACCACTGAGACTGATCAGGCGAAATAGATTAGAGTTTTTCCTCAAGTGGGCCCCGCGGGCCATTCGTCTGGGCTGACGGAAGGATATAGGCTACGTAAATGTATTCATTCATCATATATATTTATGTAGCAACGGGCCGGCCCACATAGTCCAGCGGCCCACCGGGAAAACACTCTTGTGCTCCCGATGGCCAGTCCACCCCGGGGTGGGGCTAAATTCGGCTGGCATCCAGGCTAATTATATTGCATTTCTGTCAATAGATCCTCATAAATACTACACACTGCACCTTTAAATAAAATTATCTGCTAAATGACAACTTAAAGGATTAGTTCACTTCAAAATGAAAATTTTCTGATATTTTACTCACCCCATCTCCAAGATGTTCATGTCTTTCTTTCTTCAGTCGAAAAGAAATTAAGTTTTTTGAGAAAAACATTCCAGGATTTTTCTCCACATCATAGACTTCAATGGCAACCGAAATGTTGAAGGTCCAAATCAATGCAGTTTCAAAGGGCTTTGAAGGGCTTCAGAGGCTCTGCGCGATCCCAGGTGAGGAATAGGGTCTTATCTAGCAAAACCATCTGTCATTTTCTTAAAAAAAAAATTTTTTTTAAATATATTTATATACATTTCAACCTAAATTGCTCATCTTGCACAGATCTGTGGTGCGCCAGTGATTACATAATCACGTCGGGAAGATGACGCTATAGACGTAGGCAGAAGTACCGGTAATTTAGGTTAAAACGTATATAAATGTTTATTTTTTCTTGAAAATGACCGATGGTTTCGTTAGATAAGACCCAATTCCTCGTCTGGGATCGTGCAGAGCCTCTGAAGCCCTTTGAAACTGCATTGATTTGGACCTTGTACATTTTGGTTGCCATTGAGCTCCATTGTGTGAAGAAAAATCCTGGAATGTTTTCCTCAAAAACGTAGTTTCTTTTCGACTGAAGAAAGAAAGACACAAACATCTTGGATGAGATGGGGGTGAGTAAATTATCAGGAAATTTTCATTTTAAAGTGAACTAATCCTTTAATGATATGTGGTGATATGCTGTGATGTTAAAACTTTGTTAAAAAAAGATTTTGATAATTAAAGATTGCTTACCAGCAATACAGGCATTGATGAGGGAAACACATGTGCCTGTAAACAAGGCTCTGAGCACTAAAGCGGATATGTCACTCTTCTTTGATGGACAGATAGAGGCTGTGGAATAATAATATTTAAAAAATGATCAGTAAATTATGTTATTTAAAAAAATATGTCACTGAACAATGGCAAAAAGAAGTCACAAGGTACATCATTAGCACTAAAATCATTTAAGCACACTTCATATAAGGGATTTGAATAGATACTCACACAGGCCTCCAATCACAATACCAAGAGAGCTGAAATTAGCAAAGCCACACAAGGCATATGTGCAGATGACTTCTGATCGAACCTGCAAGTGATTTGAACAGCATACTTGTAATGCTTCTGACAAACTTCGGATTACGCATTTGACTGATTATTATGTTTTATTAACGGCATATGTATACCCAATCTGGAGAGACATTTTATAAAGACTTACTGAGAGCCAATTCTTTGCACCATCTTCTAAAATGCCACTAATTCTGTTTTGTTTGAGCACTGCCAGCCTCTCATAGGCTATAAACTCATTAAGGAAGAGTTTAGTGCCAATAAGTTCAGCTACTGTAAAGGTCTCGTCGTATGGAATTCCCATCATAAAGGCCACCGGCATAAACACATAGGAGCAGATCAACTGCAGGGTTGAAAGACATCTCTGTTAAAACACTTCACTTTTGAATCTAAGGATTTGTGGGATGATGATTATGATTATTTCATTTTGATATAACATGTATATACACTGTATAACCATCACAACACTTCAGTTTTGGGTCCAATTCTCACTATTAAAGGGATAGTTCACCCAAAAATGAAAATTCTGTCATGATTTACCAAAGTTGTTCCAAACCTGTATGAGTTTCTTTGTTCTGCTTAACACAAAATAAGATATTTTGAAGAATGTTTGTAACAAAGCAGATAGAGCAACCATTGACTACCATAGTATTTTTTCCCCTACTATGGTAGTCAATGGTTGCTCTATCTGCTTTTTTTTTCAAACATTCTTCAAAATATCTTCTTTTGTGTTAAGCAGAACAAAGAAACTCATACAGGTTTGGAACAACTTGAGGGTGAGTATATAATGACAACATTTTCAATTTTGGATGAGCTATCCCTTTAACTACCTGCTTATTAGTATGCACATTACTAGGATATTGGCTGTTCATTAGTAGCCTACTTATAAAGCACATATATTATAATGCCTTAAATCATATTCCACATTCCACATTCCTAAATCCTACCCAATACCTAAACTTAGCAACTACCTTACTTACTATTAATAAGCAGTGATTAAGAGTTTATTGAGGGATAAGTCGTAGTTAATGGTTCGTTAATAGTGAGAATTGGACCCTAATCTTAAGTGTGACCTTTACTTTTATTCAACAAGGATGCAATTTGATCCAAAGTGAAAGTAAACAAAATATTTATATTTCAACTGCTGTTCTTTTGAACTTTTTTATTCATCAAATAATCTTTTTGATCAAATAAATGTATTGTGTGCTCTAGGTTTGGGGAATACACACCTGAAAACTTATTTCTGGGTATCCCACCATGCCTCCCAACCATCTGAGAGTAGCATTTATGAAGCCCAAAATGGCAAGAAAAGCAATCAGGTTAGCAGCGATGTTGGCCACAAGTCCAATAGATGCAGATGCACCATTGCTGACAGCTTCCAAGACATTCTGCTCACCGCTGAGCACAAACAAACATAACATTTGAACACAAGACACACAATATTTACAAACCTAAACTGCATATTTGAGAGGTGAACCCACCCACTGTCAACTTTAATTTGACTTTTAGATGTGAACTTGCTCTTTTCAGTTTCAGGGTAGGAAAGTTTGGAGATGGCTAAAGCACATGGGGCAGCCATCACTGATGCAGAAATCAGAGACGAGGCATCAATCTGTGTAGAGGAGACTTGAATTATCCCATAGAGAATGCAACATATTGCGGTAAGAACTACACTCATTCATTTCTAACTACATTGCGAGGGTTTTCCATTCCGACTTTTCATGGGAGAATTTTACCAATAAAATAAAGTACATGTTGTCCTACCCCAAATGAGATGAATGCCCCCATAACACTCCCAGCAATGGTGGCAAATCCTCCAGTCATGACAGCATGAATCTCAGATTTGGTCATGTCCTTCAAATAAGGACGAATCAGGAGGGGCGCCTCTGTCTGAAACACATCAAAACATTACAACTTTATCATCGACCCAAAATTGGATTTTCTTCACTTGAGTGCATTTGTAATGTTGCATCTGTGTGTATTTTAACCCTTAAACAGTTAGTTCACCCAAAAATGAATCACACGCTGTCATTAATCACTCATCCTCATGTCGTTCCAAACCTGTAAGACTTCCGTTCATCTTCGGAACACAAAAAAATATATTTTTAATGAAATCTGAGAGCTTTCTGACCCCACATAGACTGCAACGTAATAGCCTTTTTTCAAGGCCCAGAAAGGTAGTAAAGACATAAAGAAAGGTAGTGTCAATCTCTGAATCTGTTCACGTTGTAAACACAGTGCAGCACTTTCGTGTTCCTCGTCAGAACGCCGGCTCAGTATTGGCCGGCTCCTGCATCTGCACCACACACATGCGTCATGGTGCTCACGTGAACAGCATCGGAAGAAATTGTTTAATAAAGTTGTTATTTTGGGGGGTTTTTGCGCACAAAAAGTATTTTCGATGTTTCATAAAATTAAGTTTGAACCACTGGAGTCACATGGACTATTTTAATGATGTCTTTCCTAACTTTTCTGGGCCTTGAAAGTGTTGATTACGTTGCAGTCTATGTGGGGTCAGAAAGCTCTTGGATTTCACCAAAAATATCTTCATCTTCAGTTTGGAACGACATGACGGTGAGTAAAAAAAAAAATTCCGGGTGAACTATCCCTTCAAGGGCGCATATTAATACCTTAAAGGTACATGTTAGTAACTATTGTGTACATATTAGCAGTGTTGGGGGTAACGCATTAGTAAGGAACATGAGTTACATCAGGGGTCTCCAAACTCGGTCCTGGAGGGCTATTGTCCTGCAGAGTTTAGCTCCAACCCCAAAAAACACAACTGTCCCAGCTCTCACAAGGCCCTAGTAAGACCTTGATTCATAGCTGTCAACATTGAACATTGAAAATAAGGGAGATTTCCCGGAATCCATCCACAAAATAAGGGATTTTTTTACACGATTCTTACCTACAAACTTAAAAAAAAGAGTCTAAAGAGTTTATAACTACACAAAATATTTTGATTT
Source organism: Gobio gobio (assembly GCF_949357685.1). Lineage (NCBI taxonomy): Eukaryota > Metazoa > Chordata > Actinopteri > Cypriniformes > Gobionidae > Gobio > Gobio gobio. Next base: position 48,677,351 of record NC_137115.1, read on the forward strand.
TGGCCGTCAGCGTCCTGATCCATCATTGCACATCACACTCATCTACTATACTCTCCTTGAAGTTTACTTCCCGCTACTTTTTCCCTCTTCCTCCCAACCGCGGCTGCAACTGTCTTCTTCTTCTTCGATAGTAGCCTAAGCCAGTGTTTCCCAACCTTTTTTCAGTCATTTTATCATACGTTACGCTAGGGGTGTAACGGTACAGATTGCTCACGGTTCGGTTTGTATCACGATTTAAGGTTCACTGTTTCGGCACGGTTCAGTATTTGCTATGTTCAGGGAAAAAAGGACTACTGTCAAATAAAAAAAAAGAAAATAATAAGAACAAATCATTTAAATACAAGCAGCAGCACAAATAAATACTATTGAGCAAAGATACTAATAAAATAAACTATGCTTTTCAGGTTTTTCAGGTACGTCTAACATTAGTTTTCAGGTACAGAAATTGATCAAATGTAAAATAACATTGCATATATGACTGTATAAATTAAAGATTAATCCTATTAAACTTACAAAAGTTATTCAATCAAGAGCAGTGAGTGATGCCCTTGTCTTTTGTTTGACATTAAACAGACAGCAGTAAAGGCTACTGCCCCTTTAAGACCTCGGATATGCGTCGTCTTTTCTGGACTGTATAAAGCTTACTTAAGCCATATACAGACTATGTCTGCTAGAATACTCATCAATATGTTGACATACTTTTTGCGTGAGTTTGTCCGTTCAAGAGCAAGACTTGAAAGAGAACTCAATATTTGCGCGCTGAGAGACGTGTGCGCGCTCTCGGATGAGTGCACGGAAAATTTTCTCACAGTGCGCGCGACTTCTCATTCGCGTCTTCTGGCACTAAACCAGATAGTTGCGTGTTCTGAGTTAACACAATCAGAACGTAAAAATACGGGATATTTTACGGGAAAATACTAAAACGGGAAGACAGCGGGAAAAGAGCTAAAATACATGAGAAACCCGGAAAAAACGGGAGGGTTGACAGCTATGCCTTGATTATCTGGTTCAGGTGTGTTTATTTGGGGTTGGAGCTAAAATCTGCAGGGCAGTAGCACTCCAGGACCGAGTTTGGAGACCCCTGAGTTACGTAATCAGATTACTTTTTTCAAGTAACTCCACTGTCAAAACTAATTTGTTCAGTTTACTTAATTAAATTGTGCAAACTCGTTGCCTTAATTCAATTAAGTAAGCATTACTTTATTGCATTAAGTTGTTCTTACTTAAACCGTTTAAGTTGTCAACTTAATTCTATCTGTGATCTGAGGAAGTGTACTCCCAGAGTGCATTGCGGCATGAATAAATTAATTGATTCGTTTTACTATTTTTGGCTTTATTTAACTATTTGTCTTTTGTCAGTATATACACAATAACGACAGCAAATAAAATAGTAAAGGTCTTATTAATAATAATAATAAAAATCCGTGTTACCATTGTTGTGTTTTGCATGCTGAATGTTGAAGTCTGTGTGTGACTCACTCATGCATGGTCAATTGCTATTGTCACAAATATAGAGGTATAATATCAACCCAATTAAAAGGTTATGCCATAAATATTAGCACAAAATATATAAAAAGATCATTATTTGACATGAAATATAGTTATGTTATATATCATTAATGGACAAATATTATATATATATATTACTTCCATTCTTTTGAAATCAAACAACTATGATTTATTGTTGCAATACTACAAAAATAGGAAGTTAATTACTATAATATGAATGAAGTTCCAAGTGGCCAACCAAATAGTAGTGGGAAGTTCGGATCATTTTACTGACACGGATCTTTGAGTCTCGTTCAGCAAAATGAACTAATCTTTTTTTGAGTCATTTCGAATCATTTCGTTCATTTCAGAAAAATATAATTAAAATGACGATGATGTTAAATAGCCCAACCCATCTAGTACTTAGTATGTTGATTACATTTGTAAAACTAAATAAAAATAAACTATAAGGTACTGCAACCAAAGCCAAATGATAAGAAACTGAAACTTTTAATTAATTGATTAGTTGTTGGGTCAGGCTTTTGCAGTCTAACTCTGTTAGTTCACCTCACCTCCTGATCCGAGACATTCTTTCTTTTGCAACTTCATATTTATCACGTTTGTTCTCCGCCTCTCGTGTCTTCGAACTCCTCGAGACGTTAGTTGTCGACTCGTCTGTGTCTGACTCTGATCTGGGGCCGGGCCATGTGACACAGGTCCGGGAACAGAATGATTAGTTCATCTTTCGAGTCTCGAGTCTCGAGTTCGGGTTTGAGTATTTCGTTCTTCCTGTCAGTCCCATAGAGTCTATGCTGTCAGTAACGGAAACAGAAAAGTTTAGTTCTTACGAGTCTTTCGGGTTTGACGTTTGAGTCATTCGTTCTTTTGCCACCACGTGACTTGTCACCGCATTGAACACTAGTTCACAAACTTTTTACTAACAAGCACGTAGTTATTTTTTTATTTTATTTTTGTTATATATAATCCTCAGTTAATATCAGACATAAACAAATATGGGAAATATATTGACTATTCAAGACTAACATCACAAATTCAAGTCAATTAGACTATTACTCATTTTGAATCATATAGCACAAAAACACACACACACACACACATTTTAAATATATATATATATATATATATATATATATATATATATATATATATATATATATATATATATATATATATATATATATATATATATATATATATATATATATATATATACACACATGTATGTGTGTGTGTGTGTGTGTGTGTGTGTAATATGTTTTTGTATAGGTGTTATAGGCCTATAAGCTATGTTTTTTATTGATAAGCTCTGATTTTTATTCATTAATAACACAAGGACAAAAAAATAATAATATAACTCAATAGAGAAAAATTTAATACAGTTGATTCAAAATGAGTAATAGTCTAATTGACTTGAATTTGTGATGTTAGACTTGAATAGTCAATATATTTCCCATATTTGTATATGTCTGATATTAACTGAGAATTATATATAAAAAAATAAAATAAAATAAAAAATAACTACGTGCTTGTTAGTAAAAAGGTTGTGAACTAGTGTTCAATACAGTGACAAGTCACATTGCAAAAGAACGAATGACTCAAAAGTCAAACCCGAAAGACTCGTAAGAACTAATCTTTTCTGTTTCTGTTACTGACAGCATAGACTCTATGGGACTGACAGGAAGAACGAAAGACTCAAACCCGAGACTCGAGAGAACGAATCTTTTCTGTTTCTGTTACTGACAGCATATGGGACTGACAGGAAGAACGAAAGACTCAAACCCGAACTCGAGACTCGAGACTCGAAAGATGAACTAATCATTTTTGTTCTTTCCAGTACAGATTCAGCGTAATGCGCATGCACGGTCAACACAAAATGAACGAATCACTCTCTGAGACAACTCGGTAGTCCCGAGTCATATTAAAGATTCGAAACGTTCATGAACGACACATCACTACAACCAAAGGGAACACTAATCACAATTATGGTGAGAGGAAGTGGAGGAAATGAGTGAAAAGTCTATAAAAAAATGCCCCGCCTCAAAAACACTTTGCCCACCCGCCCGCTTGTTTTTTTGCTTTGGCAAAATGGTACTCAAACCAGTCAAGTAATGTTTACTTGAGTTTTCTGAGTAACGAAGGCATAGCATGCAAATAGTTCAGATTACTTAATTGTTTTAAGTAAGTTCAACAAATTATTGGACATTAAGTAAAGTTTACTAAAAAAGTCTTAGTAAGAACAACTGTTGGATTTTACAGTGTTGAAGTAACACATTAATTTTAAATTTACAACAATTTTTTTTGTATTAGTTAGTTTTTTCAAATAATAAATGAAGCTATTTGTTTTATTGACTGACAGCCCCCATGTTGAGAGAAATCGGGGTAGCACTTTATTTTACTGTCCTGTTCACCATACATTCTATGTACTTATTATAATTATTACAATAACTGGGTAATAACTAGGTACTGACTCTGAACCTACCCCTAAACCTAACCTTAACCCATGTAGTTACCATAAATGAACCAGTACTTTATGTATTGATTCCACACTCCAGGAAAGGTTTCTACACACAGACTGGAGTGTGTTTGCTTCTCAAACCACCAGTGGCGCTCACACAGACATTGACTCCTACACCTCCTCTGTAGTGGATCATATCAATACCACCATTGACAGTGTTACAACCCAGAAACAGATCACCACATACCCAAATCAGAAGCCATGGATGAACAGGGAAGTGCGACTCCTGCTGAAGTCTCACAATACTGCCTTTAGATCAGGAGATGCACAAGCCTACAGTACGTCCAGAGCAAACCTGAAGAGGGGCATCAAACAGGCCAAGCACTGCTACAAGCTAAAGATAGAGGCAGGGGCGCAACTACCCAGTGCCAGAGGGGTATGCAGCAACAATTTTGGCGCCCCCCCCAATAACAAATAGTTATTAATAGGCTAATAACGAACATAAAAATAAACATTTGTTTGAAAGTAATTAAAGAGGAAATTAGGAGTTAAGCAATATCATACGAGCAAGAGTGCTTTCCAGAGAAGCCTATATCAGCACAATTGCAAAATGCGATATTAATTTTATACAACAGTTCAATAAACAACAAGTTGTCATTTTTTACAGTTTTGCTCAATTTTTCCAACAAAAATAGATTCAAACAAAGTATAGGTTTCGTTCTCGAATAATTCACAGTTTTTGAACAGTCGGTTAGAACAGTTGAATGATTCTAGAATCCACTCACGCCGCCAAATATACTGGCGGTTTTATAGATTCATAGGCCTGGAATAATTTCATATTTCTATAATTAAAATATTATATTTAGAACATAAATCTAAAAATCTCATGACATTATTTAGGCAATTGTAATTACAGTGTAAGTGGATTTTAATAAATGGTAAGATGGATTTTGTTGATACTGATTTAATTTAATTCTTATAACATTCATAGTGTATCGTGGTAAATAGTGTAATGACTTAAAAAGATGGTCAACAATATGTAACTTTACTTTATAAGAGGTGTGCCCTAAAAAGTAAGCATGCAATTTTGAGAACACCAAGGAAAGAGCACGTTATTTAGTCTGTTTGGATACTTCAAACAAGTTTGCACTGCCTGTTTGGTTTACCTGTTTAGCCTTGTAAGGTGGAAAATAATCAAAGATATTTGAAATGGAACAAAATCCTCTGCTTTGCTGTTAACTGCCATCGTCGTGATCAAGATATTGAAATTGACTCAACCCCTTCCCCCTTAACGCCATCAGAAGGGCCAGGTTGAGTTAGAAAGACAAAAGAATGATTGGCCGGCTGGCCAACAGGTTTTCGCACCTTTGATACAATGGGGGAAGTTTTGTCTGATTGGTTATTTTCAAATGTCTCACGGGTTGGTCTGATTGGTCAGTTTTACAAGAGTCAGGTTTGAATTTGGTGACATCAGGGAAGACGATAAAAGAGAATTTGATCTGTAGCTCGCTCTCTTTGGTTTCTCTGGCTTTCTCTGGAGAGAGCTATTCTTTAGCTCTCTCTCTCTCTCTCTCTCTCTCTCTCTCTATCTCTCTCTCTCACAGGTAACATTCTAGGCAGAGGCCTACAGAGCATAATTAAGGGTTTATGTTTTACATTTATTTGAAACGATTTTAAGTGTAACCATAACCAGAATTTGTGTTTCCTTTTAGAAGAGATTTATATCTATGATGTAATTGACATTTTACATTTACTTGATTGTTAATAAATTGTTACATTTTGATCCTTTCTGAATTAATCTGTAATTATTAACTATCTCCAATGTGGAACGTTATAATTGTAACAAAGGGTTAAAACGGAACGATCAAATGTATGATTAACTACCAAATATAGATGACCAAACAATCGGTTGGGATTCTCTTCTAAATGCGACAACTAAATGAAATGGAGTCAGATAAAGAATATTATAATCAAATCCATTCTTCCAGCTGAGACACTGAACGCGTAAGGCCTTCACCGCGGTTCGCTACCGATCATTGGAGCGAATTCATGCGGTCTTACAGTTGGTGACCCCGACGTGATGTTGCGAGCAGACGAGCAACGTGTTTTCAGCGAAGTATTGGATTTAAAATCAACAAGAGATTTGAGCTTCTCTTTCCTCAGCTGTTCTGTTGATCTTGTGAATGGATTAAAGCGGACCCTCCGACCAGAATGAGTAAGTAAACCTTATTTGCCTTTTAGAATTGTTGAGGGAAAGTTTTATTTGCATTTCACACATATAGACACATTTCTAGAACGGGTCGGTATGCCCACTATAGATCGGAACCGTAGAAATCCGATATTGTGTAAGAATTAGACGTGAAACATGACTTTTCAGGGAAATAACAGCAGCAGTGTAGATGAGGAAATTATGTCAATTTTAGGCGTACAATTACAAGATCTCCTCGTTCGATTAAGCGATAAAGGATTGAACCTGAAATGGAGTAACACCGAAATTATATCCTGGTATTCTGCTAAGGGCGCACAGCTCAAATCTGAATCAAAATACAAGAAAATCCCCGCTGCAATTGTTTATTTGCTTCGTCGTAACGATCTCAAGACAATGGTCGAGAACGAACGAACGATAGCAAATATCAAAGAAATTGAAAGATTGCGATCCGACGAATTAGAAAAGTTAAGATCAAAAGTCGAATCAGTCTCATATGAGCAACTTGAGTGGGCTAGGCAGCGTGAAAATATGGCAACAAAAATTGATCAGTTACAAGGAAAACTTCGAACCGGCAATAATTACATATCTGCTCTCGAAGATTGTTGTGATAATGCAGGATTTCCAGTGGCCGCAGTAAGACAAGCAGCACTGGATGAAATTTCGGAACCAGCAAAGCCAAATGATAATGATGACAATGATGCTGCGTTAGGATACAGGCCACAGAGAGAAACTCGTAACCAAGCTCCTGTGTTAATGCCTGAACATCCAAAACAACGAAGCCTGATAAAGACTCGCACAAAAGCTAACGACACAGCTAAGAAATCTGTTAAGGTCGCCGTGCTTAAAACTATGACTAATGCGAACGACGAAACCACAACGATCAGCCGTCCGTTAACCTGCGAAGAATGTTCCAGACACAAACAAGTCGTTGGAGTAATGCCAAGAAAAGGGCCGTTTCAACCATATTGGGAAACATTGATGCTACAGGCTACGGTGTATAAGCTAGAAGTTAGAGACGTGTGGCAAATAGCACTTCTCACTCTCCCTGAAGAGCTCAGACCGAAACTAACCGAAGGCATGAAGTCTGGCAGCATAATAGACCGAGTCCGCAACGAAACAGACAAAGACATATATGAACGACTAAAACAGGCATTATTAGAAATGAGGGGACCGACACACGCAGATTGGAGCAAAATACTAGAAATCCAACAGGCGAGTGATGAAACATTTGAGACATACGCCGAGCGGTTATGGGTAACTTACAGAGAACACTCAGGATTAGAAAATGCAGATCGAGACCATGACGCGTTATTACAACTTGTGAAAAATAATGCTGGCATCCCAATCCAACGGGCTTTGTCAAATGGCGTCGATCCAGTTAAAAACACATTCCAATCCATAGTAGACTGGGGCTCAAGAATAGAAAATAGATGGAAATCTAAGCTAAATGCTGAAAAGTGCATGACTCCCATAATGCTTAACAGCAATGGGATTAAAAAGCATGTTCACTTCGTAGATGAGGTGACTTGCTCTAATGAATCTGAAGCATTTAGTTCAGAAAATGCACAAGAAAGTGTGTCTATTTTAGCTCTTAAGGGGATGCAGGATGATTTGCAAGCATCCGAGAGTCATGAATATACTGAAACTCCAGGAGAAGGTAGCAGACAACCCAACAGACAACCCAATGGCAAAAAGAACAGGTTTTGCAGATCCTGTCAGAAAATCGGACATGTCGATGGAAAATGCTGGTCACTGGGTAACGGGCGACCTCCACCGTATTTTCAGAAAAATAGGAAATTACTTTTTAAAGGCAAAGAAAAGCGCTCATTTGCAGGTAAAACTCTCAGTGAGCTAACTGCAGTGTTCATGCAAGGCCTTCAGCTATTAACTTCACTTGCCAGCGGGCTAGCAGCCTCTTAGCAAGGAGTTTAATAATAAAACATCCAGATTACAATGATCCTGTTTGTATTTTCAAATTTGTAATTGTATAACACATTGTGTGCATTGATTACACATAATAGTTGTTTGTGTTACAAGATACACATAGACTAGTCAAGTTTATTCTTTAAAACACATGATTGCTTTACTGTAAGTGATGAAACACTTAGGATAAAGGTCGTAGATGCTGCGCATTCTAGGCCATGTATCTTGTGTAAATTGGAATAACTTTAATACTGGAATTGTACAGCAATTTCAAGTTGCATGTGTCAATGTTGAATTTGTTTGTCTCCTATAGTGGAAGCTCTGCTATTTCCCATATAGCTGCAGTAAACCATAAACAGGAACATAGAATTGCCATCTGGCTACAGTGTGAATTACAATTGCATTAACCATGAAAATGTCTTCATCGCAACAGGACCCAATAACTCTGACCTTTGCTATTTCTAATTTGAGCAAGTTATAATACTTTTCATTGGTTCAATTCCCAGTGCCAAAAAGGAGGGGAATTGTGCTGTTAAATGTGGCACAGATAATAGAAAACCAATTCATAGTTAAATGTGGCACAGACAATAGAAAACCAATTCATAACCAATTCATCCTTCACTCAGATTGTGAAGGCTCGACTGCCAGAACAGTCTTAAGTGTTAATACACAGAAACAGCAGCAACAATTAACTGTGTTTCTCTCTAAATTTGTTTCTCTTTAAATTTGTAATTTGTTTCTATCTCAGGATGACAATTGCAATTCCTTGGAGGACGGACGGCCAAAAGGCCCTCCTCCCCCCTGCATCTCAAAACTGGAGATGTGAGAGATGGGTGCGAATATCTTTATATATATTCGATGAGGTCAATCACACCTCACAATATGTCTACATGACCTCCCAGTGAAAAAACTGGAATTAAATTATGCAACACAGATTGATATTGATTAGATTCCACCCATCTCCAAAACATTAACACAGAACACACCCTACACTCACGACAACATCACCTGGAATAGACCAAATCTATTCAGGCTGAGCACTACACATCATAAACGACAAAGATGACATAGAGTCTAAAAGTGTTACTTCACTAAAGATCTATTGTTCATCTTTTCACACCAACAGATCCAGATAGCTACACTCACTCACACACACACACACACACACACACACACACACACACACACACACACACACACACACACACACACACACACACACACACACACACACACACACACACACACACACACACACACACACACACACACACACACACACACACACACACACACACACACACAGTTACCAGGAATACCCATTATTGTATGACTAATCATATTTAGATCTACATTAATTACATTGGAAGATTCCTGAACAAACACAGTGGTTATTATATATATATATATATATGTTTTCATAAATGTGATTGATTTGTTGTTTTTCTTTTATGGTTTATTGATGAATACCATCTTTTTTTTAATGTATCAATTGCACTGACTTTTGCTACATTTCCTTCGAGAAATTCAGACCAAAATGCTCAAATTCCACTACCACCGAAATAGTGGAAAGTTACATGAACTTTGAGTTTGATTTCCGAGTCTTGGTTACACTGAATATTTTGCTAATACTCCTCATGAAAAGGGGGACTTAAAATCAACAATGATTTGTTTTGTTATAATGCATTTTATTTCAATGTTCCCAGAAACAATGTACGAGCTTGTGGAATCTTCTTTTTATTCTCAAACCCTGACCACTTTATTAAGTATATTGATTTAAGGGCTTATTTCCAGAGACTATTTTAATATGACCACATCAGACTTCTGACCAATGAAAAATGCCATGTATGCTTTTGTTCTTTGTTGTGCTTAAAGGGTAACTAAACCCTAAACCAACTTTTTTTAGTTAATGATCTGTAATACTGGGGCTTTATTAATGCTGTTCATTGATTCGAGTCAATGTTTTGACATTTGAGTATAAAGTGTTTTAATTCTATAAAATATGGTGTAAAACCGCCAAAGTGCTGCCCTCTTAAGGTTGAACGGTGGCTACTGCAGTTGAATTTTCCTATTGGACGTTGTGGTACATCGTGACGTAGGATGGCACCTCCAACGGCTCACTATCCGCGCCCCTAGCACGAGCTCACCACGCCCTCAGAAATGTTTCCCCCAATCACATGATGAGAACGACTTCACTCCAGTATGAACTGTCATATTACATGAAGTGGAAACATTATGAATGAAACTCACTTGACACTTGCTTTAACATTGTATTGAAGAAAATACGGTTAAATAATGCACTTGTCAGTACACGTCAGGCTTTTCTTGCGATACTATTGCCGCCCGTCATGTGTACAGATAATTTTCATACATGAGACGCACTTTCAAACCCTGTCACGCAAGTGGTTGCCGCGGACGCAGATAGATTAGGTCAGTTCTCTTGCGCGGCTGCTTCACTAGCATCGTCTGCATCAGGAGTTAACGCAGTTTGAGCTGCGGCTCGCATTGATAAGGCTCCGGGTTTATGTCTACAGACAATCCACCCTCCTCCACTTCAGGTGAAGGTAGGAGAAATGACCGCTCTGTTGCAAAGCTGGCGTCACTCCAGTCATTCTCCATCTTTGCGACTCGCGAGTCTGACAGCTGTCAATCAATCCGTCACTGCGGGTCTCAGGTGCACGCCCTCCGCTCAGCCCCGCCCTCGGTTTGTCCCCTCTGTGTCCGCCGGGCTCTGCCCACTTTTCCAGCATTTTTTGAAAATTGCCAGTGGGTGGAGTTAAGCTCTGAGCAGGGGTTTAGTTACCCTTTAATCACAGAATACCTGCAGCAAAAGTTCGCTCCTGTGTCCTCAAAAAGAGTGACTGTTCTTGAGGTGTGAAGTAATCAATGGACGTTTTGCATATCAATGATGAAGTTCTCATGCAGGGCTACAAGGACAACAAAGGCTGAAAACTGATCAGCTGCTTTTGCAACAAGTCTGGACGAGAAGTCTGAAGAATAACATCTACACACAACAGAAAGCATATCTTTGTGGACAATGCCACCTTTGGACTCAATGGTTGTGGCCAATGGTGCCAAACGGGGAACTGTAAGGTGGAAAATAATCAAAGATATTTGAAATGGAACAAAATCCTCTGCTTTGCTGTTAACTGCCATCGTCGTGATCAAGATATTGAAATTGACTCAACCCCTTCCCCCTTAACGCCATCAGAAGGGCCAGGTTGAGTTAGAAAGACAAAAGAATGATTGGCCGGCTGGCCAACAGGTTTTCGCACCTTTGATACAATGGGGGAAGTTTTGTCTGATTGGTTATTTTCAAATGTCTCACGGGTTGGTCTGATTGGTCAGTTTTACAAGAGTCAGGTTTGAATTTGGTGACATCAGGGAAGACGATAAAAGAGAATTTGATCTGTAGCTCGCTCTCTTTGGTTTCTCTGGCTTTCTCTGGAGAGAGCTATTCTTTAGCTCTCTCTCTCTCTCTCTCTCTCTCTCTCTCTATCTCTCTCTCTCACAGGTAACATTCTAGGCAGAGGCCTACAGAGCATAATTAAGGGTTTATGTTTTACATTTATTTGAAACGATTTTAAGTGTAACCATAACCAGAATTTGTGTTTCCTTTTAGAAGAGATTTATATCTATGATGTAATTGACATTTTACATTTACTTGATTGTTAATAAATTGTTACATTTTGATCCTTTCTGAATTAATCTGTAATTATTAACTATCTCCAATGTGGAACGTTATAATTGTAACAAAGGGTTAAAACGGAACGATCAAATGTATGATTAACTACCAAATATAGATGACCAAACAATCGGTTGGGATTCTCTTCTAAATGCGACAACTAAATGAAATGGAGTCAGATAAAGAATATTATAATCAAATCCATTCTTCCAGCTGAGACACTGAACGCGTAAGGCCTTCACCGCGGTTCGCTACCGATCATTGGAGCGAATTCATGCGGTCTTACAGCCTACACGTTAAAAGCGTGGGTTTTGTCAGACTCATAGCGCGCGTCGTCGATTTACCATATAAGCGCACGTTCTCACGTTCTCTGGGGTCACGGAAAACCCGCGTCGGTTTTTTAAATAGCAAATCATGCGTCGAGGACGTGCGCTTTGATATAAAAACCCGCATCGGATTTGCTGTCAAATCGAACGCTTTTGACGTGTCAGTGCGCAATCAGACGCCCGCCCAAGCGTATATGATCACTTTTTGGCTTGCCACTGGAATTATGGAATCTTATGAGGGTGCCTACTCTAGCCTGCTAGTCCTCTAAAATGTTATATAATATTGAGGAAATACAGAAATTATTTAGAAACGCACAACAGCAGCTACATATAGAAAATACCACAAAAAAAGATTTTTTTTACACCATCGTTTTGGCGCCCCCAAGGTGCTGCGCCCCTATGCGCCGCATTTAGCGCATACCCACTTTTTGCGCCACTGGATAGAGGGACACTTTTCCAACTCTGACCCTCAACGCATGTGGCAGGACATTCAGGCCATCAGTGACTACAAACCCACCCACTCCACCCCCGCAACCACTGATGTCAACTTCCTGAACGAGCTAAATTACTTTTATGCCCGCTTTGAAAGAGACAACAGAGAAACTGCCACCAAGCTCAAACCCTCAGATGACCACACACCAATCACACTCCCACAGATGTCTGCAAGGCACTGAGCCGGATCAGCGCACACAAGGATGCTGGACCAGACAACATCCCTGGTCGTGTTCTCAGGGCATGTGCGGAGCAGCTCGCTGGGGTTTTTACAGACATGTTCAACCTGTCTCTTGCCCAAGCAGCTGTACCATCATGCTTTAAACGCACTTCCATTGTGCCAGTGCCAAAACACTCTAGGCCGAGGTGCCCTAATGACTACCGCCCTGTAGCACTCACACCCATCGTTATGAAGTGCTTTGAGCGGCTGGTCCTGGAACACCTAAAAGACTCTCTACCATCCACATTGGACTCACACCAGTTTGCCTATCGCAGCAATAGGAGCACAGAGGATGCCGTTTCCATGGCACTGCACTCTGTGCTCACTCACCTGGACAATAAGAACACTTATGCACGCATGCTGTTTGTTGACTTCAGCTCAGCATTCAACACTGTCATCCCAACCAAGTTAATAGCTAAATAGTTAATAACCGTTTCTCTACTCCCTCTTCACCTCCGACTGCAAGCCTGTGTATGGATCTAACTCCATCGTCAAGTTTGCGGACGACACTACTGTGATCGGTCTCATCAGCAACAACGATGAGACTGCCTATAGGGAGGAGATCCAGCACCTGGCCACATGGTGCACTGAAAATAACCTGCTCCTCAACACCACCAAAACGAAGGAGCTCATCGTGGACTTCAGGAAGGAGTCAAGAGGCACACACGACACCATCCACATCAATGGAATGGCTGTTGAACGTGTCTCCAGTTTCAAGTTCCTGGGGATCCACATCCTGGCGGACATGTCGTGGACGACCAACACCTCCAGCCTGGTCAAGAAGGCTCACCAGCACCTCTTCTTCCTGAGGACACTGAGGAAGAATCAGCTCTCCTCGGCTATCCTGGTGAACTTCTATCGCTGCGCAATAGAAAGCATCCTGACCAACTATGTGGCAGTATGGTATGGGAGCTGCTCTGTTGCGGAGCGCAAGGCACTGCAGCGGGTGGTGAAAACTGCCCAGCGCATCACAGGGACTCCACTGCCTGCCATCGAGCACATCCAGAGGACACGCTGTCTGCATCGAGCTCGCAGCATCCTCAAGGACTCCTCTCACCCAGCCCACAGACTGTTTTCTCTCCTGCCCTCGGGCAGGCGTTTCAGGATCCACCGGACCAGGACCAGCAGACTAAAGAACAGTTTTTTCCCTAGAGCTGTCTCTTTACTGAACTCAAACCCCCGTTGATCCACTTCCCTCATAAACTGATAATTCTCCTACCTCACATCTGCCTTCACTTTGTTATTTGCACTACAGACTGTTTATTACAGTAACAACTGTTTACTTATGCATTTTGCACTACCATACCTTAACTGTATTATGCTCATTTGCACTGCCGACTGTTATTTACAGTACCTACTGTTTACATTTGCATTTTGCACCGTACTTCTAACTGTAATATGCAACTACTTTCCACTGCACTTTTACACTTTTTTTCGGATAGCTTCTGTCCATAATTTATTGCACTACCTTAATCCACTGCCATATTCCTCATCTTAGCCTAACATGTATCATTGTATACCTCTATCTGTAAAATTCTGTTTATAGTAATAGCCATCTGTATATTATATTATATTCATAGTACATATCCACCTGTAAATTCTGTTTATAGTAATAGCCATCTGTATATTATATTATATTCATAGTACATATCCACCTGTAAATTCTGTTTATAGTAATAGCCATCTGTATATTTATTCACTGTACATATTCACCTGTAAATTCTGTTTATAGTAATAACCATCTCTCTATTTATAGATATATTTATATATATATATTCAGAACGTATCCATGTCCTGCACTTATGCAAACGTTGTATGTCCTGCACGTGACGTGCAATAAACCAATCAGAGTCTCATCTCCCATTCCCTTTAAAGGCCAGTTGCGCTTGCACCATGGCGGATTCGCTATTTACATGCCGGAATTTGCGAGCAGAAAAACTGAACGCTTCTCCAGAGAGGAATCCTTTTATTTTTAATATTTAAAAATGTTTGTGTGCTGCTGCACGTCCCTGTGTGTGTAATAAGCAGAGTGTATGCACATTGTGCACCCGCCTATAGGCGCATATTACTAACGTGCCTTTTAAATAACACAAAAAATATTGTGCCATTGACTTTAGACCAGTTTTCAATTGACCTATCGGTAAGCCCCGCCCCCCTTAGTTACTGTTGCTAACTCGGACAAACAAAAGGAGTTGCTATATCTTACAATGACAGCCGTCAGTGTGAAAACCTTCTCCCAAGATGTTTTTGGACACAGAATGTAGCGTATACCCCATCCGAATGATGGCCAAACTTTACTGATGGTTTATCAAGTTTATTATGTCCTTTTTCCCTCCAAAAAAATCATTGTAAGAGCTGAACAAACAAAGCATAAGAAGTGCGCACTAACGTCTCATTCACAAACTATCTCTCACCGTTGCATTACCATTAACATACACAGCAAACTACACAAAAACACTCCTACAACTAACAGTAAACAAACATATACACAGACCGTATGCCTTTTCGAGGGTGCAGTTAATAACTGGTAACGTTACAGTTTGTATGATCTGCAAAACAACTCAGATAAACTGCGTGCAAGCTCTTCCTTTCACCACCCGTAGACTATAATACCCATCAAAATAGGAGCCCTCCTTAGTAGGACAGATAATGTAGACCTTAAACATATCTAAAATTAAATTAATTTACATATATAACCGGTTTAATATGGAGAGGCACTGAAATGTAGACCTTCGTGTTTTTGACCTACAGTGTTACATGACGTGAGAACAGTTAACTTAGTTATTACAGTTTGTATGTTAGCAGGGACTTTAATCGTAACTTAACGAGAGTATGACAAACAGAAAATCCTCTCAGGATCCCTGGAGTCAGTGTTACAGTACCTCAGGCACAACATGTAGTATTTGTAGCATAAACACCATCAAACCGATGAGAGCTTCGGACTTTCCAATTTTTCTCTATGGCACTGACACCTAAAGATGTCCGAGTTCCGGTCCCGGCGCAACTGATACTCAACTGCTATTGGCTCATCTGCGTTCGAGGGGAGGGGCTTACCGATAGGTCAATTGGTCAATGGCACAGTTGCCTCAAAATAGCAACGCCCCAACAATCAGCCTGAACACACCTTGTTTTCAGACCAGCACGCCCATGGGTGAACAGATGGGCGCGAGTGCATTTGCTATTTAAACAACATGGCGTTGGACATGAAAATGATAACTGCGTCGGGCTTAAACTTGCAAAAAACACTTGCGTTGCGCCTGGCACCGTGTATAATAGGGCCCAATGTTGTAACACATTACTTTTAAAGTAACTTGCTCCAACACAGCATATTAGTACCTAAAGTGTACATATTAGAGCCTTTTGAAAGGGTACTGCCCCAGTGACCGCTTTTGTACTTTTTTTTCTGAGAGTGAATGATGACATGAAATGAAATATTACCTGACCAACAAAAATGTTCCCTGCCACACTGAGAGTCTCTGTAGAGGAGGTTCCCATCGTTACCTGCATTACCCAGGAAATCTTCACACAGAATGATATATTGTTAATACAGCCATATGAAGAACATATTCTAAAGGTCTCACAGGTTGAATCAATACAAGACTGGAGTCACTTTTACCTTTGTGATGACCCACTGCATCACCCCCAGGTAATACAGCACGGACATTACACTGCTAAAGAACACCACTATAGGCAGAGCCTGTAAACATTGAGCAACATTCAGTGAAAATAAACCAGCATGCATTTCATGCCAAGTATGTGTCATTACTAACCTGGAAAGCAAATATATCTTTTATGAGGTCTCCAAACACAAATGATGAACCTTCTTTTGTGTAGTCCAGAAATATCTGGGGGGAAAAAAAAGATAAATGATTTAGAACATGGCATTTTTAGTTTTTCTGTTTTTAAATCATTTATCATTGTTTTGTTTTAATAAGTTACCACAGATTGTAAAATATTAACTTCAGCTTCTTTTAAGAGATTCGTTTGATGAAGATTATTTTAGAGGTGTCCAAATGTCTGCAGGCCACTAGTGAAAATGCTCCAATTTTTTTATTGAATAAAATAATAACAATAACGTTTTATATTATACCTGAACTTGCTTTCCAAGCCATTCGAAGGCTATGAAACCAGGTTCTGTCCTAATGATAAACAGGCCAATGGAAAACTGTAAACCAATTCCCCAGAAGACAGTGGTCCATTTCACCTACTCAGAATTCAGTGAAAACAATATTTTTGTTAACAACCACTCAAATTTAAAAATGTACCTTCAGTGTACAGCTGAGGATATTAAAATCATTGTCTATACAACTGTTTTACTGTTGGGAAATGACAGCTTCAACAATCCGATAAGGTTTGCAGGAATTCCAAAGTCTAAAAAAAGTCATTCCGAGATAAGCACGTTCAATAAAGCAGGTATATGTGTTCTATCACTCACCGCAGTTCTGTGTGCAGAGAAGAGAAATATAGCAATAATGAATAGACAGACACCGGCAAAAGAGATGAGCTGCTCTGGGCGATTTCGTGTGTCGATTACCAGCCATGCCACCAGCAGTCCCAGCACAATTACTATGAACACCCTGCAACATACAGAGAGACATATAAACCATGACGCATGTATACAGTTATGATTGACATATTTTTGGTTCTCAACCTTTTCGTAGGCCCCACATAGTCCAACACAATATTCAAAAACGATCTGTTATATTTCTGCTGTACTTATGATAATGCTGTTTTTGTTTGTTTGTATCTTTTTATGAACAGAAACATAGAGTATTGACATATTAAACTAATTAACCACAATTTATTTTGTGATTTCAGAGTGTTGCACGTTCTTCAATTGAAAACAACAGTTATTTAAGGGGAGAAATACATGTTTATTGCTTTTATATTTTTATTTTATAATTGTTTTTATTATATTGTAGAAATAACTGGTAACACTTCACAATAAAATCTAATTTGTTAACATTGCTTAGCTAACATGATCTAACAATTTTTAAGGCATTTATTAAGCTGAGTTAGTAAAAAATAGTATTGTTTTTTGTTTATTCCATGCGGCAACCTCCTCCAGTTTCTCTTGAAGCCAATACGGAAGTGACTTAAACTGCAATTCATCGACTGGCCACTAGGGCTCCAGAAGGGAGCAGAATCTCATTGAGCCCCATGTTAAAGGTCCCGTTCTTCGTGTTTTTTTGAAGCTTTGATTGTGTTTACAGTGTGCAATATAACATGTGTTCATGTTTCGCGTGTAAAAAAACACAGTATTTTTCACACAATGTACTTATCTGTGTACCGCTGTTTCCACTGTCCTAAAAACGGCTGGTGATTTCCTCTTTCTATGAAGTCCCTCCTTCAGAAATACGTAACGAGTTCTGATTGTGCAAGCGCTTACCGTGTTGTAATTCGACCGCAGCTTAGCGCACGTGCCAGCAGTTCCTGTGTTATGATTCGACAGCAGCTTAGCGCACGTTGGAAAGGTCACGCCTCTTAACGGAGAGATGTATGCGTTCAATAATCTCTACAGCGTCCCTGGGAAAGCCAAACAAAGGTGATTTGACTCCTGGATGAAAATAACAGCGTCTCGACGACATGGCGATAAACACACTCAACGCAACAGTTCCTTTTCTCCACGCGACACGTCCGCTTCTCCACGTGGGACAGCAACAAGACCGCGCCCCCTTTTTCGCGTTTCTTTGTGGGCGGAGGTAAGTCTGTTCTACTGCTCTACTGACGTAATTAAAGAAGGAAGTACCAGGATGTAGTCCAAGCCAGCCGTTCGCTGTAGGCTTTGAAAGGGAACTTCTGTTAAATAAAATATCTCGCTTGGCATTGAACTTTGAGCTTTATAATTTTACAGGTATTATTTATGCTCTAACAGCAACATTACACACTAACTAAAGTTTGAACAATGGGATCATGCGGAATGGGACCTTTAAAATGCCCAACTTTACATCAGAAAAACACATGTTTACAGCCTGGTACAAATTGTGGTTTTGGTCTATACGGCTAATTTTGCATTAACTAATGTTAACAAATACAACTTTTGATTTTAATAATTTCTTAGTAAATGTTGAAATTAAAGGTACACTGTGCAACTTTTGGCCCTCTAGCGGTTAAAAAACCAAATTGCATGCTTTTTGAGGAAGAACATTGTTTTGGTTATGCTTTGGCTCTGCATGACTGTGGATGAATATGGTTCTCTCTCATAACTAAAAAGAGAGAGAGAGATTATCCCACTGCTCCTAAAACATTCACTAATAGGCTTAAGAGATATAACTAATTTAGATGGAAAGGATCTTAAGCTGACTACCTGAAGACGTTACTGTCGCTCTACCCATTAAAGGTGGGGTAAGTGGTATTTCAAAACTGCTTTAGAAAAGTGTCTCAGGCCGAGTACCAAAACAAACGTATAGCCAATCAGCAGTAAGGGGCGTGTCTACTAATGATGGTGAGAAGAGAGCGCTCAGTGCACGTCATTATTCAAAAGACACGACACAGGATGGACATTAGCCGAGTGACAACAGAAAGAGAGGGATGGCAGATAAAAAACAAATGTGGAAGATGTCTGTGGAACAAAAGAAGGCTTACGATCAGGCAAGAAGTGTCAGCTTTCAAGCGCTGGAGAGAACTCAAGAAGCGAAGGACGAGGTTACTTTATTTCTTCTCGATAGGCGAGTAACATTGATGTTGTTTTGTTTCACATAACTAATATATGCTGGCTTTTGCTTGAATATGCTCGTGTCATATTCGCTTGTTTGTCCATTTGCGATCGTATTGTCGTTCACTTCAGCGATGATAAAGACCCATTAATTTCCACACCGTATAAGCCTGGAGCGTCTAAACTGTCGGTTTCAAGCATGTCCGAAAAGTAAGACAATATACACTCACCTAAAGGATTATTAGAAACACCATACTAATACTGTGTTTGACCCCCTTTCGCCTTCAGAACTGCCTTAATTCTACGTGGCATTGATTCAACAAGGTGCTGAAAGCATTCTTTAGAAATGTTGGCCCATATTGATAGGACAGCATCTTGCAGTTGATGGAGATTTGTGGGATGCACATCCAGGGCACGGAGTTCCCATTCCACCACATCCCAAATATGCTCTATTGGGTTGAGATCTGGTGACTGTGGGGGCCATTTTAGTACAGTGAACTCATTGTCATGTTCAAGAAACCAATTTGAAATGATTCGAGCTTTGTGACATGGTGCATTATCCTGCTGGAAGTAGCCATCAGAGGATGGGTACATGGTGGTCATAAAGGGATGGACATGGTCAGAAACAATGCTCAGGTAGGCCGTGGCATTTAAACGATGCCCAATTGGCACTAAGGGGCCTAAAGTGTGCCAAGAAAACATCCCCCACACAATTACACCACCACCACCAGCCTGCACAGTGGTAACAAGGCATGATGGATCCATGTTCTCATTCTGTTTACGCCAAATTCTGACTCTACCATCTGAATGTCTCAACAGAAATCGAGACTCATCAGATCAGGCAACATTTTTCCAGTCTTCAACTGTCCAATTTTGGTGAGCTTGTGCAAATTGTAGCCTCTTTTTCCTATTTGTAGTGGAGATGAGTGGTACCCGGTGGGATCTTCTGCTATTGTAGCCCATCCGCCTTAAGGTTGTGCGTGTTGTGGCTTCACAAATTAATAACAAGCACTTTATTAATGCAGGAATAGCTACTCAGTCGGCACTCCAAACCAACTCTACAGATAGTGTAACCTCTATCACAGACTTGTCTAGTGTAGGTTTAAATAATTTTAACTTTACTCCTATATCTGTCTCTGAGGTACGAGAGGCACTGTCAGGCTTGGACTGTAAAAAGTCGGCTGGCCCAGACCAGATTGAGCCATATTTCCTCAAAACTGCTGCAAACTTGATTGCTGATCCTATTTCCTCCTGTTTGAGTCTCTTATAAATGAGCAACTAAAACATTTTTTAGCTGACAACTGTATTTTAAGTCCCACTCAGTCTGGTTTCCGGCAAGGACACAGTACAATTACGGCTGTAACCTCTGTTATCAATGATATTGTTAATGCTTTAGATGATAAAAAGTATTGTGCTGCTTTATTTATTGATTTGTCTAAAGCATTCGACACTGTTGACCATCATCTTCTTCTGCAAAGATTGCAAAACATAGGTTTTAGTAACACTGAGCTAAATTGGTTTTCGAATTATCTGAGTGGTAGAACTCAGTGTGTGGCATTAGATAATTGTACTTCATCCTTGCTAGAAGTAAAAATGGGTGTCCCCCAAGGATCAATTTTGGGTCCTATTTTATTTTCTATTTATATAAATAATTTAGGTTTGAATCTGAATCAAGCAAAGGCTCACTTGTACGCAGATGATACTATTTTGTATACCTCGGCTATGTCATTGAAGGAAGCAATTCATAACTTACAGTCTGCCTTTAGTCAGGTACAAAAATCGCTGGTAGGATTAAAGTTGGTATTAAATGCTAAAAAAACAAAAATTAATGGTTTTTACACGTTCACATTCACTTATCGATTTCCCAATTTTAACACAAAGTGGTACTCCAATAGAGAGAGTGACTTCCTACAAATACCTAGGTATTTGGTTGGATGATAAATTGTCTTTTGGGGTCCATATTGAGAGCCTTTTAAAAAAACTCAGACTCAAGTTAGGTTTTTATTTTAGATTAAAGAAGTGCTTTCCATATTCAGCAAGGAAAAGGTTGGTGCAGAGCACATTCTTATCAGTTTTGGACTATGGTGACCTAATTTATATGCACTCTTCTTCATTTTTATTAAAAAAACTAGATGTACTATACCACTCAGCTTTATGTTTCATTACAGGTGCAGCAGCTAGGACTCACCACTGCACTCTGTATGAAACTGTACAATGGTCCTCCCTCTCCCTCAGAAGGAAATTCCATTTATTGATTTTTATTGCGAAAGCACTAATGGGTAAATTACCCATCTATATTTCAAATTTGCTTATTTACCAAAATAGTGTTTATAGGACAAGGTCGTCAAAGAAAATACTACTAATTATTCCATCAACAAGAACAGCCCTTGGTAAAAAAGCGTTCTCATCATATGCACCAAATGTCTGGAATGAACTCCAAAACACCTTAAATCTAGTGTCACTTCCATCTATCAATACTTTTAAAAACCTTTTAAAGTCAACTCTGACTGAACTGTGCAGTTGTTTTTAACTAGGTGCCTTTTACAATTGTATGTTTGTATCTGCTAACGTCAAGTATAATGATTTGTTTGTTTTCTAGTATGTATAGTGTATGTATAGAGATTTGTGGTGTATTATGTAATTTATGTTCTGTCTTTTATGTATTGAAACTTTTGGCCGCCAGTCTTGGCCAGGACTCCCTGGGAGAAGAGTTACTGTAACTCAATGGGACTTTTCCTGGTTAAATAAAGGTTAAATAAAAATAAAAATAAAAATAAAAAATGCTTTGCTGTATACCTCGGTTGTAACGAGTGGTTATTTCAGTCAAAGTTGCTCTTCTATCAGCTTGAATCAGTCGGCCCATTCTCCTCTGACCTCTAGCATCAACAAGGCATTTTCGCCCACAGGACTGCCGCATACTGGATGTTTTTCCCTTTTCACACCATTCTTTGTAAACCCTAGAAATGGTTGTGTGGGAAAATCCCAGTAACTGAGCAGATTGTGAAATACTCAGACCGGCCCGTCTGGCACCAACAACCATGCCACGCTCAGAATTGCTTAAATCACCTTTCTTTCCCATTCTGACATTCAGTTTGGAGTTCAGGAGATTGTCTTGACCAAGACCACACCCCTAAATGCATTGAAGCAACTGCCATGTGATTGGTTGATTAGATAATTGCATTAATGAGAAATTGAACAAGTGTTCCTAATAATTCTTTAGGTGAGTGTATATGATAATATATATGTTTGTTTCCTTTGGTTCCTCTTTTCGTGATCAATATAACCCTCTAATCTTGTCATAATTGTAATATGTTCGTTAGTTGGAGTGTCGTGCTCGTGTTTTTGTTTTTGGGATGTAAGGGATGACTTTTTCACTAAACATTCAACCTGGATTACCATAGTAACACATATTGCTTTCACTTATTGATGACATCATTCCCTCGGCCAGCTGGCACAGCAGATTCCGCCATAGTCTTTGCCTTGGTTATGTATGTGTGGGGCGGAGCTATCAAAATAGGGGCGTGTTTGTTTTGATGATTTGAAATCAACATCGGTTGATGTTTACGCCACCTTGAAAAGACACGGTACTTCCTTGAAAATAAATTCCAGTGCAGCGCTACAACAACCATAATGAAATGAGCCTTCACAATAGATAATGCTTTATAATAGACTCTGTTCAAGAGCTACAAATAGCAATTTATCTGTTCAATAAAACACCTTACGCTACCTAGAGTAATAAAAAACTCCATGTCCCCTTTACAACATTTCAAATCCATCAGTTCTCACCATCTCTGAAAAGACAATCTAATGTTGGTTCTTGTTTTATTACGAGCTCTGTCAAGTTATCTATTTACCAGCAGACTCTCCTCTGTTCGGCATTTGTTTAAAACGAGTGATAACCCAGTGGTTCGAGATTTAGATTAATAAATGCAGTAAAAAATGTTATTCATTGTTTGTTCATGTTAACTAATTAACTAATGTTATTGTAACGTATTCTGTTATGTTCTGTTTTGGTTTGCTCTGTTCCTGTTTTAGTTCCTAGTGTTCTCCTTGATTACGTTTCCTGTTCATGGTCTGGTACACTGTAAGCCCTAATGCTCAAAATAATTAATTGGTTTGAGTAGAGCCAACTCAAATTAAACAAATTAGTTCAATCAAATTAACTTTTATGAGTATATAAAACTTTCTTTTTCTTTTGAGTTCATAAAACTGACACATTAGGCTGGGATTTCCATTTCTCAGCATGCTTTGCCATGAGATAAAAAAAGGAGAGAGTAAATTAAGTGTTATATAATGTTTTTTTGTGCAAGATTAATGTTAATAATCTAGCTTAGCATAGATCATTGAATCTGATTACACCGTTAGCATCTCGCTCAAAAAAATGACCAAAGAGTTTCGATATTTTTCCTTTTTAAAACTTGACTCTTCTGTAGTTACATTGTGTACTAAGACTGACGGAAAATGAAAGTTATAATCAGTAAGTAATAATCAAGGAACTTTGCTGCCGTACCATGGGTGCAGCAGTGCAATGATATTACGCAGCGCCTGAAAATAGTCCCCAGCACGCTCTCTGTGCAAGCAGGTTGTCACGTTGGTTATGTTGACGCAAGTTAGCCTATTTTCAGGCGTTGTGTAATATCATTGTGCCGCTGCACACATGGTACGGCAGCAAAGTTCCTTGATTATTACGCAGGAATGAGAGTATAGTTCCTAGCCATATCGGCCTAGAAAATTGCTACTTTTCTTAGTACACGATGTAACTACAGAAGAGTCAGTTTTAAATAGGAAAAATATTGAAACTTTGGTCATTTTTGAGCCAGATGCTAACGGTCTAATCAGATTCAATGATCTATGCTAAGCTATGCTAAAAGTGCTACCACCAGACCCGGAGATCGGCTGAATGGATTCGAAAATGGTAAAACTCAACTGTTTAGTGAAGTTCAAAACATAATTTCGGGAGGAGTGAACCCATGTAATCTTTCAATTAGCAACGTACACAAACGCAAATTCGGGAGGAGTGAACCCATCTAATCTTTCAATCAACTGCTAAGCATATAAGCAGCCTCCTACCTCCTTCAGGCATCAGTCGTTTGCATCCCTCAACCTCCCCAACTCCACCTACTTACATTCACGTTTACCTTTCTCTTCTTCCTAGCACTAGTAGTCCCTGGGGGGTAAATCTAAGCTTGAGTGGAAGCGGCTTCCTCGAGCCCCTCCACCGCGGACAGCAAGCCAAATACGCTAAAAACCTTATCAGCTAAAGAGTATATGGGTAAACGAACTTGTGAAACTCTAAGGGAGTTGGAAAATGCACCTATTTTCAAAAAAAGTGGAGTGTTCCTTTTACTTAAAAAATTGATTATATAAAAAATTGCCAACTTAATCGGGTTTACAGTGTATTATCAGTGTATTCTTTGTGAATTCTTTCCTATTCCTTTTGTTGAGCGCTGCATTACAGCCACTGACCATGACAGTTATCAAATGAAATGTAAAGTGTTACCAGATAATTGTTAGAAATAATTTTAGTTTAAATCTTGAATTAACATGTTTAACATTTAATTCATATTAGAATTGATTTGAGGAAAATTGATTAATTTAAATACCTAAAGGTCTGTGATAAACATATTTTTTTCTGTTTTGTTCTACAACATGAATTACAGACTGTCAAAACCTCAAACATGAATTTTCAGACCTCTAAAAACTAGTTGTTACACAAGAACATAACTCACATTGTTGTACTATTTGTATTCATTATAAAGCAACTTGTTAGCAACACACTAACAAAAGGCACTTCTAAAATGGCATTGGAAATTCCAAAGGGAATTCCAAGTAACAGTAAAGACATTTCTAATGTTACAAAAGATTTCTGTTGAAATGCTGCTCTTTTTTGTTCTTTCTAATCATCCTATCTTAACTTAATAATTTTTCACATTATTACTGTATTTTGATCAGATAAATAAGACTTCTTTCAAAAACATTTAAACATCTTATAGACAAACCTTTTGAAAGATAGTGAATTAAAGTGTCCAACTCACCATTTTATCCATCTGATATTGGATTTGAAACACCTTTGAGCAGGCTCGAAAAAGCTCCTTATGCTTTCACCCTTGTACTTATTCACTAGTTTGCAAATGATGATGAACACCCCCAGACAAGTCAGGACAACCAGAGCAACTGCCCTCTGGAAGTCCAAATAACATGCAGCAATGAAGTATGCCAAATAACCTACGATTTAAAACACAAAATCATGAGCTATTGTACGCTGTTCACTTGAAGAAAGAATCACCAATGGATAATGTAACACCATGTGTAATTAGAAACAGTTAACTCTCAAGAATAAAGGTTCTTTATTGGCATCAGTTGTTCCAAATGTTCTTCACACTAAGAAAAGAAAAATATTCACTGAATCCTCCTTTTGGAACCTTTATTTTATAGAGTGTATACTGTAGATATAAAACTTGGAAGATGAAAATATGTTACCTGCAGCAAAGATTCCCAAAGCGATGTATTTGATTATTTTGGAGTGTGTCTTGCAGAAGATCTCTGTGGCCGTGATGGGTATGCATGCTTTGCTGTGGTAAACAATAAATAAATAGCAAAAGATCTTGCACATGTGAAGTGTAACAGCATAATTGGGTTGACACAGTCAATGTATTTACACTTTTGTCTATTTCTTAATTTGGGTGAGCTTAGAATGACGCATTATGCAATTTCAAAGGAATTTCATTACTAAATAATGTAACAATGAAATCTGTATTCACTGATTAGATTCACAACCACACCTTATGCATGAGTTTGACTGGTTCTCTGACTCTTCTTTATCACTGTCACTCTGGTCATCTGTTAATTTATCCTCCTAAAGATAAAACAAAATCGAGATTTTTAACTTGTTAACTTTTCAGAGAACTTCCTCATACTTCCTCAAGCCTACCTTCACAAATGCTGGATTGTCCACACCTTGTTCATTCCCATATGAGACGGTTGTCAACTGTAAATCTTCTTTGTCCGCTGTTAGGAAAGTATCAGAAAACTTTTTACCCAGCTCTAATGAACCTTGATCCAACAATTCCTTAAGAGCTGCAAGTTTCTTTTTCACATTTCATCCAAACAATCATTAACAACTACCTACAAATACAAAACCAACACCTCCTTTATGCAAACCATGGTAAAACCACCTGTTCAAATACCCGCTTGAAAAATAAATCTCTAAAGAATGTAGAAGTAAATGCGTGGCTTACTCATTCTGCGTTCTCTGTGACAACTGCTGGGTCTTGAACCTTGAGCCAGGATATATACTCTGCCCACTTGGAAATCTTATCATTAATTAACTACATACGAATGTGTTTTTATTTAAGACACTTGCATGTTGCTATCAGATTAGTAAGTGAGGACTACACTGAGTAGTCATGAAACAGCATCTTTTTATCATTTATTACAATGAAGCTCCTCCTTATTTCCAGAGGCCAACAAGATACAAAGTAGGAAAACAAATTATCAGGAATAACAAAAATGTAACGTGACGGAGGGCGGAGGCCCTGCCATTCTATGGCCGTCCCAGTGCCAGAGTCACATGGCGAGCATGTGGCTGCGAGGATTACCAATCAAAACAGGCCCGG
Organism: Gobio gobio; assembly: GCF_949357685.1. Lineage (NCBI taxonomy): Eukaryota > Metazoa > Chordata > Actinopteri > Cypriniformes > Gobionidae > Gobio > Gobio gobio. Next base: position 48,704,441 of record NC_137115.1, read on the forward strand.
TGCCAGGACACACTGGCAGGGCGGGCAAGCGGAATATTATCATCTTTTATTGGAAAATTAAACAATATTTTATTAAACTTTGATAATTGTCTTAAAGCGATAGTTCCCCCAAAAATTGAAATTCTGAAGATTGTTTTGATGAAATCTGAGAGATTTTTCTGTTCCTCCATGGACAGCTATAATTACCACATTGACTCTTCAAAAAGTTCATAAAGAGGTTGTAAAATTAATCCATATGAATTGAGCGTTTGAGTTCAAATTTTCTGAACACAGAGATAAAAGGTGTCAAGATTGTACCTTTAGGGGTGAAAAAGATACAAAGATGTCCTTTTTAGGGTACTGCCCCAGTTACAATTTTGACACCCTTTTTCTCTGTGTGAAGAGACTTGATCGCTTTATGATGAACAGATTTAATGAACCTCATTGGTTCTTGTTGAAGCTCAAACGTGATGAGTAACACAAGAATGAACCTCATTGGTTCTTGCTGAAGCTCAAACGTGCTGCGTAACACGAGAATAAACCTCATTGGTTCTTGCGGAAGCTCAAACGTGTGCCTTACACGAGAATGAACCTCATTGGTTCTTGCTGAAGCTCAAACGTGATGCGTAACACGAGAATGAACCTCATTGGTTCTTGCTGAAGCTCAAACGTGCTGCATAACACGAGAATGAACCTCATTGGTTCTTGCGGAAGCTCAAACGTGTGCGTTACACGAGAATGAACCTCATTGGCTCTTGCTGAAGCTCAAACGTGCTTTGTAACACGAGAATGAACCTCATTGGTTCTTGCTGAAGCTCAAACGTGCTGCGTAACACAAGAATTAACCTCATTGGTTCTTGCTGAAGCTCAAACGTGTTGCGTAACACGAGAATTAACCTCAATGGTTCTTGCTGAAGCACAAACGTGCTGCGTAACACGAGAATGAACCTCATTGGTTCTTGCTGAAGCACAAACGTGCTGCGCAACACGAGAATGAACCTCATTGGTTCTTGCTGAAGCACAAACATGCTGCGTAACACGAGAATTAACCTCATTGGTTCTTAATGAAGCACAAACATGCTGCGTTACACGAGAATGAACCTCATTGGTTCTTGCTGAAGCTCAAACGTGCTGCATAACACAAGAATGAACCTCATTGGTTCTTGCTGAAGCTCAAACGTGCTGCATAACATGAGAATGAACCTCATTGGTTCTTGCTGAAGCTCAAACGTGCTGCGTAACACGAGAATGAACCTCATTGGTTCTTGCTGAAGCTCAAACGTGCTGCGTAACACAAGAATGAACCTCATTGGTTCTTGCTGAAGCACAAACGTGCAGCGTAACACGAGAATGAACCTCATTGGTTCTTGCTGAAGCTCAAACGTGCTGCGTAACACGAGAATGAACCTCATTGGTTCTTGTTGAAGCTCAAACGTGCTGCATAACACGAGAATGAACCTCATTGGTTCTTGTTGAAGCTCAAACGTGCTGCGTAACACAAGAATGAACCTCATTGGTTCTTGCTGAAGCTCAAATGTGCTGCGTAACACAAGAATGAACCTCATTGGTTCTTGCTGAAGCTCAAACGTGCTGCGTAACAAAAGAATGAACCGCATTGGTTCTTGCTGAAGCTCAAACGTGCTGCGTAACAAAAGAATGAACCTCATTGGTTCTTGCTGAAGCTCAAACGTGCTGCGTAACACAAGAATGAACCTCATTGGTTCTTGCTGAAGCACAAACGTGCTGCGTAACACAAGAATGAACCTCATTGGTTCTTGCTGAAGCTCAAACGTGCTGCGTAACACGAGAATGAACCTCATTGGTTCTTGCTGAAGCAAAAATGTGCTGCGTAACACGAGAATTAACCTCATTGGTTCTTGCTGAAGCACAAACGTGCTGCATAACACGAGAATGAACCTTATTGGTTCTTGCTAAAGCTCAAACGTGCTGCATAACACGAGAATGAACCTCATTGGCTCTTGCTGAAGCTCAAACGTGCTGCATAACACGAGAATGAACCTCATTGGTTCTTGCTGAAGCACAAACGTGCTGCATAACACGAGAATGAACCTCATTGGTTCTTTCTAAAGCTCAAACGTGCTGCATTACACGAGAATGAACCACATTGGTTCTTTCTAAAGCTCAAACGTGCTGCATAACACGAGAATGAACCTCATTGGCTCTCACTGAAGCTCAAACGTGCTGCGTAACACGAGAATGAACCTCATTGGTTCTCGCTGAAGCTCAAACGTGCTGCATAACACGAGAATGAACCTCATTGGCTCTCACTGAAGCTCAAACGTGCTGCATAACACGAGAATTAACCTCATTGGTTCTTGCTGAAGCACAAACGTGCTGCATAACACGAGAATGAACCTTATTGGTTCTTGCTAAAGCTCAAACGTGCTGCATAACACGAGAATGAACCTCATTGGCTCTTGCTGAAGCACAAACGTGCTGCGTAACACGAGAATGAACCTCATTGGCTCTCGCTGAAGCACAAACGTGCTGCGTAACACGAGAATGAACCTCATTGGCTCTCGCTGAAGCTCAAACGTGCTGCGTAACACGAGAATGAACCTCATTGGTTCTTGCTGAAGCTCAAACGTGCTGCGTAACACGAGAATGAACCTCATTGGTTCTTGCTAAAGCTCAAACGTGCTGCATAACACGAGAATGAACCTCATTGGTTCTTGCTAAAGCTCAAACGTGCTGCGTAACACAAGAATGAACCTCATTGGTTCTAGATGAAGCACAAACGTGCTGCGTAACACGAGAATGAACCTCATTGGTTCTTGCTGAAGCTCAAACGTGCTGCGTAACACGAGAATGAACCTCATTGGTTCTTGCTAAAGCTCAAACGTGCTGCATAACACGAGAATGAACCTCATTGGTTCTTGCTAAAGCTCAAACGTGCTGCGTAACACAAGAATGAACCTCATTGGTTCTAGATGAAGCACAAACGTGCTGCGTAACACGAGAATGAACCTCATTGGTTCTTGCTGAAGCTCAAACGTGCTGCGTAACACGAGAATGAACCTCATTGGTTCTTGCTGAAGCACAAACGTGCTGCATAACACGAGAATGAACCTCATTGGTTCTTTCTAAAGCTCAAACGTGCTGCATAACACGAGAATGAACCACATTGGTTCTTTCTAAAGCTCAAACGTGCTGCATAACACGAGAATGAACCTCATTGGCTCTCACTGAAGCTCAAACGTGCTGCGTAACACGAGAATGAACCTCATTGGTTCTCGCTGAAGCTCAAACGTGCTGCATAACACGAGAATGAACCTCATTGGCTCTCACTGAAGCTCAAACGTGCTGCATAACACGAGAATTAACCTCATTGGTTCTTGCTGAAGCACAAACGTGCTGCATAACACGAGAATGAACCTTATTGGTTCTTGCTAAAGCTCAAACGTGCTGCATAACACGAGAATGAACCTCATTGGCTCTTGCTGAAGCACAAACGTGCTGCGTAACACGAGAATGAACCTCATTGGCTCTCGCTGAAGCACAAACGTGCTGCGTAACACGAGAATGAACCTCATTGGCTCTCGCTGAAGCTCAAACGTGCTGCGTAACACGAGAATGAACCTCATTGGCTCTCGCTGAAGCACAAACGTGCTGCGTAACACGAGAATGAACCTCATTGGTTCTTGCTGAAGCTCAAACGTGCTGCGTAACACGAGAATGAACCTCATTGGTTCTTGCTAAAGCTCAAACGTGCTGCATAACACGAGAATGAACCTCATTGGTTCTTGCTAAAGCTCAAACGTGCTGCGTAACACAAGAATGAACCTCATTGGCTCTTGCTGAAGCTCAAACGTGCTGCGTAACACGAGAATGAACCTCATTGGCTCTTGCTGAAGCTCAAACGTGCTGCGTAACACGAGAATGAACCTCATTGGCTCCTGCTGAAGCTCAAACGTGCTGCGTAACACAAGAATTAACCTCATTGGCTCTTGCTGAAGCTCAAATGCGATGCGTAACACAAGAATGAACCTCATTGGTTCTTGCTGAAGCTCAAACGTGCAAGAAAAGTAAATTATTCAAATTTTTCAAATCAGGAATGCCAGAATCAGAATGCATCGTTTGGGCATAAAAATGTCTGTCAAAACCAACACAATGTTGAATGATGTTCACTAACCCCGCAAAGTTTTTCAAATTGGATTGATGTTTATTTTCTTTAGCATGCAGTGTGAAGTATTCCACTCAGTTCCCTGATTATTCCAATTCAATTTCAGCGAGTGAAGAACAAATGTATACATGCGTTATGTATTATGTTCATTATCGTCTCTGACAGACAGCATGTTGAAGCCACTCAAGCCAAGTGGTGCTCACTCACTGCAGAGCCAAATTACGTCCAGCTCCTCTGTGGATCTGATGGGTCTCCATAGGGTTATGGTGTGGTCGGACCTTCTAGGACCACCCATTACGCCCAAATTACATCTAAAGAGGGGGAGCTGGACTTCACGCTCCACCCATGGCTCCTCACTCAGGCTCCCATTTCTATTTTCCACCCTCTCTCTCATCCAGTAGTGTGCATTTTCTAGGAAATGTGTGTATCTCTGCTTCTCATAAATTCTACTGTGTATTGTGCACGTTATGTTTTGACAAGTACCGATTTTGTGATATTCAAATGTCAAAATGTCTTAAGTCTGCTGTTTAATGTAAGCAGCAATACAGTTTGTTTTGGATTCACAATCGCAATACACCATTTTTATGGGTGGGCCCTGTCACTCCCAATAAGTATCTATATCATAAGAGAACTTAATAAAGATGTGCAGTTTGAAAAAAAAAAAAAACACTAAAAAATGAGATAGTGAGGTGTACAACAACTACCAGCTTTAGACAATTTGGACGCTAGATGCCACTGTTGCACACTTTTATGCCTGAATACAGAACACATATATAGTAATAATAAAAAGCAATCTGAGCATATGGAGAATTATTAATCTCTTTTTAATCTATTAATTCTGTATCAACCCATGTTTTTTTTTTTTTACTTCCTAGTAGAATTTTTTTCTTTGATGCTGTCTTTGTCCACTGATGATGCACAATATGCAGTTTTTAGATCAATTTGATTTCCATGTTACTTCACATTCAGGTAAAATGTACAGCCATTCTGACCCTAAACTGGTATATTATGCCTTCCAGAAAGTAGACTGAAGCTCCCATCTGAAGCAAGACTCCATAGAATGCTTATAAAAGTTTACATAATTAAAAAATGTAATCCAACCGTCAGACAATATGTGGAATCTATGACTGTTTTCATGGAAATTTGAAAACAGCCATAAAATTAAATGGAGCCTAATACCTTTAACACAAGATGACGCACCGAATTGTGGACCACTGCATTTTATTGAAGGTCTAATGTGTACAAAACACATCAGATATTCATCAAGGCATTTTATGTGCTTTGCTGGAGCAAGCAGTCATGATTTATCTATAATATCAGCCAAGTGTCAAAGAATATAGTTATGAGGTTAATGTTTTTTTTGTTTTTTTTTAAACACATTAGAAAACATTGATAGTTTATTGTCATTCTGACCTCTGTTTATTAGTGTGTTACAGGTCTGAAGTAATTTTTGTCTATAGATGTATTTGCGCATTAAATCAATTAAATTCAATTCACATTTATTTGTATAGTGCTTGTCACAATACATATCGTTTCAAAGCAGCTTTACAGAAAATACATGTGTCTACATTACAACCGAGTATTAATTAAGTATTTATTGTGGGTAGTAATAAGACCAGTATACGGTCTATAAAAATGTTTTCAAAAGAAATGTTTTTTTTTAAAGTGAAGGTCAGTGTTAGGCGCTTATCTACATTTTTGTGGAGGCTACATAGGTCTATTTTAGTAGTTGGAATTGTCATGAAGGAATTTGATGAGCTAAGGACTACATTATTTGAACATTGATGGAAATTGATAGGGCTATATCATTGTTGGAACATGGAACTTGGAAACAATTTCTGAAATCAGTTCATGACAGAATTTGACTGCTCATTCAAGCCCACTTTACAAAACTTTACATATTCCCAAAGGAACGAGAGTAGTTTTTGATTATTCCAGTGATTGTGTAATATATAGGCTACACTTTATCAGCACAAGTTAAACCTAATCCTATCCACCTTTATCTTGACAGTTTCTTCAGAAAGAAATGTTTTCAGTACAAGCGTTTCCACCCTGTCAAAGTCTGTCTTAGTTTAAGATAACCTTAAAACCTATGTGACATAAAAAACAATGTGTTGCTTAAATGTCAAATTGAAGGTTAACATTCATGTTGAATGCTATATTGAGAAGAAATTTAAACAAACAAATAAAAAACAAAACTTTTTTGTGAAAACATCACAATGGAATAATTTAGGCCAATATGTGTCTCATTTGGTCACTATAAGCTAGGCAGAGAATAATAGGCTACAATTAAATTATCTTGTATTATAGAATTTGATCAGTAGCCAACGACTTTTTACAGAGCATGCATGTTAACACGCTATATAAAATAAATAGACTAGTTGTCGTTTGAATTGTAGTTTGAGGAGACGTGTCTGTGGTTGCTGAATGTTTGCGCATCACGGGCGCGTTTTGAATATGTTCCCAAGTGTCTGTCCAAAAAATGCTGTCTATGTAGGCAGCTCACGACGATTTGAGCCACATCCCGTGTGTGTCGTTGAGCGGGGTTCTCAAGCACAGCACACAGGAAGGGGAGAGAGCTGTTAGCTAGCAGACAGCGGGCAACTGTAAACAACTCACTTTTATAAACCTCACAAATCAAACATACCTTACGCTGACTTGCTCATCCATTTGCATGGCATTTAAAGGGTTGATTTAAATGCTTGTTTGGCTGTAGACCCGCAGCCTTGTATTATTACCGCAGGTTTGCGTTATTTACAGAGCTGGGATGTGAGCAGCTAGAGAAGCGCACAGCTAAAGCTTCTGTCAACACGAAACGCTTTACTTTCTTCATTTCTCTCATCTGTCTTTAACAATAAACACGGTAGAAATGACAGGGCGTGTGTTACGGGATGAAATAGTACCAATCTGATTTTAAGCGATGTTTTAAACGGTGTGTTAGCTTGTCGACGGATTGTTTTCTCAGTTAGCATATGCTAAAGCTAGCTCTCTAACACCTCGTACAAAAAGCCCATAACTGTCGATAAATGTATTGTTTTTTATTGACGTAACTTCTGTGAAAGGTTGTTCTATCGGTCTAAAACATTTTTTTCGACAATTTTCAGTTTAAATTAATTTATGTGAGGATGACAGGCCAACTATACTGAGGTAGATCTTGCTGTAAAGAAACAGCAGTGTGGTTCTGTCAAATACAGTAGTATGATGTTAAAATGCTTAGAAAGGGGTCAAAGTTTCCATAAACAAGTCTGAGCTGGCTGGACCAGTACTATGGAAGTTCCTGTCAGTGCAACACAGATGAAGGTCCACAGCAGCAAAACTAATGGACATCAACAACCGCTGAGATGAATTAACCAGGAATCAAATGGTGATTACTATTACATCTTTATTTTGTATTTTGTCATCAATGCAATTCAGCATGTTATAGATCTTGGGTGATACATTTTGTTGTAAGGAGGTTTTATGTCTTTTAGTTGTGGTATTAAATACGTTAGTTTTATGTGTTCTTCGTATCATTTGATTTCATTCTCATCCTATATTTTATCCACTTCAGGTTTTGAAAGCCTTCAATTATGGGTGATATGAAGACCCCTGATTTTGATGATCTCTTGGCTGCCTTTGACATCCCTGATGCGACCAGTCTGGATGCCAAAGAGGCCATTCATGGGAATCAAGATGAGGGAGAGGGACACCTGAAGCACTCAGAGATGTGTATGGATGCCACGGTTTTGATCCCTCACCCAGTGCCTACAACTGATGTCCCTGTTGTCAGTGTTATCGTAAAGAACACCAGCCGCCAGAACTCCTATGAAAATCTTGTGGAGAAGGAGAGCTCTCATTTGGGGCAGCTTTTACAAAATGGCTTCAAAACTTCTGCAGGCTCACTGGAGACACATCCCTCTAGCTACCCAAGGCTGGAAAGCTCTTCGGTCAACGGAGACCGTTCAAGACATTCCTTGGAAAAGATTCCCAGCCTCTACAAGACTGAAAAAGTTCTATCAGTGTCTATGCCTCAGTTTAGCCCAATATCTAGCCCGGAATCTGAAGACATTCAAAGCAATGGAATCGACGACTGTCCAAAATCTGCAGAGACCTCGTACTTCCCCTCTGATTCACTATTTACATCTTCGCCTCTTCCTGTTTTAGACAGTCATGAAAATCCTGATGCATCCAACTTGACAGACAAGTGCAATGAAAGACATCATGGTTCAAAAGGTGTGGATGATCTCGAGTATGATGAAAATTATGAATCTGCGACTAAGAGGGACTGCATCCAAGATTGTGGAACAAATGCATATCCAACACCTGAGACGACTAGTCCTTCTTCCCGTCCATGCGTCAAAGCTCATACCTCCAGATTGTCCTCTTGTCTTGATGCATTGGTAGCCCTAAATGCTAAAAAGGATCCTGCTGGGCAAACTAATTCAAGGGACTTTCCTGTTACCCCAAAAGAGTCCACGAAAACCAGTCCAAAAATACCAATTTCGCCAAGGAGCCCAAGAAGTCCTCTGGAAGTGGTGAAACGTTTCGTGAAACAGCCTGACAGCCCAATGAGTATATGCAGTGACAGCAGTGGTAAAGCATCTCCAGCTGTCGCTACTGGCTCGCCTCCAGCCATCCCACGAGTCAGAATAAAGACAATCAAAACCTCATCTGGAGAAATCAAACGCACCGTCACAAGCATATTGCCAGACTCTGAGACCGAAGATCTCACGTCACCGTTTGGGTCTTCTCCATCTCAGTCCTCAGTTGAAGATGCCTTCTCGAAAACATTGCCTGTGAATCGTTCAAATGACATCATTTCGGAGGTCATTTTTGAAGATGGAAATCAGGAAGCCTCGAAGACCGCTTTATTGGGGGGAAAATGCAGCACGAAATCGGTGAGGAGCTCAAAGAAGCCTCAAAGCCAAAATAATAGTCATACCCTAAAGACAACGCATGGTGGGACCAAGCAAAGGAAGGCTCCATCTGCTCAGATGGGCTCTTTTGCTAATACAAACTATCTACCGAAGGCATTACACTTGGCAAACCTAAATCTAGTCCCACATAGCGTGGCGGCCTCAGTTACAGCAAGGTCCTCCACTAACAGACAGGAGCCCTCTCACTTATCATCGTCAATGGTGTGCAGTTCTGTACCATTGGTGCATCAAGTTAAAAAAGTCTCCCCAAACACACGAGCTGTTGTCTCAAATACTGCAGCTGGAACCTTAAACAGACTGTTGAATTACTCAAACCCAGTGCCAACATATGTTCCTGACCTGAGTCCACCACCAGGCACCAATATCAAGCTCCCACCGCAAGGCTATTGCTGCCTAGAATGCGGAGACTCTTTCGGGCTGGAAAAGAGCCTCGCTTACCATTACAGCCGGAGGAGTGTGCATATTGAAGTCGCGTGCACACACTGCTCTAAAACATTGGTGTTTTTCAACAAATGTGCTCTCCTGGCTCATGCTCGTGAACACAAGAACAAAGGCATGGTGATGCAGTGCACACAGTTGTTTATGAAGCCCATTGCTGTTGACCATATGTTGGCACCCACCAAGACTAAGCAGTCCGTGAATCAGATACCTTGCAGGAACAGCACCACAGAGTCATCCAAAGGCCAAACAGTCTTGCCACTTTATCCCGACAAAGTTATTAGACATGGATACAAATGTCTGGACTGTAATAAACAGATGTCAGATTACACCGCACTTGCAGGTCACTATCAGAGGTCATCGGAGGCTGAAGGTCTGGTAAGTCTACTTATTGAACTACTGGAATCACAAAGAATAACAGAAATAACAGAAAAATATTTTTTTATTCAAAATACATTAAAATCCAATACACACAAAACTGCTTCACTGCTTTCTATTTCAGAATATATGAAAACGTTTGTCCAACAAATTAAGTAAAAAAAAAATAGCAAAACAGGAAATTATATCATAGAAAGGACCTATGCAGACCCTTGTGACTGTCTGTCAAGTTCTTTAAAAAGTCCCTTAAAATATCAGATAACTCACATTTTTAGGCAAAAAGTAGGAGTGTGCAATAATTTGCACCGGTCCAAAATTTGGAAACATTACTATTTTTAATGTTTTTGAAATAAGTCATGTGCTCATCAAGCCTGCATTTATTTGATCAAAGATACGGAAAGAAACAGTAATATTGTGAAATATTATTACAATTTAAAATATTGGTTTTCTATTTTAATATACTTAAAAATGAGTGCTGTCAAACGATTAATTGCAATTAATCGCATCCAAAATAAAAGTTTGTGTCTACATAATATATGTGTGTACTGTGTATAATTAATATGTAAATACACACTTATTCGTGTATATATTTAACAGTATTTGCACGTGTATATACTGTATATAATTTAGATTATATATAAGTATAAATATTTGATATAAATATAAAAATGATTTCTTAAATATAAACATGCATGAGTGTGTATTTATATATAGATAATAATTATACACAGTACACACATATATTATGTAAACACAAACTTTTATTTTGGATGCGATTAATCGCTTGACAGCACTAAATATAATTTATTTCTGTTATCATCAGCCATTACTCTAGTCTTCAGTGTCACTGATCCTTCAGAAATCATTAATATGCTGATTTATTATCAATATTGGGAACAATTGTGCTGCTTAATATTTTTTTATAACCCGTGATAATTTTTTTCAGGTTTTTTTGATGAATAAAAAGTTACAAAAGAACAGCATTTATTTAAAATAGAAATCTTTTAACAACATTCACTAACAATAACAATATAATTTGTAACAATATACACTACCATTCAAAAGTTTGGGGTCAGTATTTTTTCTTTCTTTCTTTGAAAGAAATTAATACTTTTATTCAGCAACTTTTCATTTTCCATCGGTCTTAGTACACGATGTAACTACAGAAGAGAAAAATATTGAAACTCTTTGGTCATTTTTTTGAGCAAGATGCTAACGGTCTAATCAGATTCAATGATCTATGCTAAGCTATGCTAAAAGTGCTACTGCCGGTCTGGCAGTATGGATTCGAAAATGGTAAAACTCAACTGTTTAACTCTAGGGGAGTTGGAAAATGAGCCTATTTTCAAAAAAAAGTGGAGTGTTCCTTTAACAATTTATATTTCATTAAATTTGTATATTTTATATATATATATATATATATATATATATATATATATATATATATATATATATATATATATATATATATATATATATATATATATATATAAAAAAAATGGTTTTGAAATGAATGGTTAAGTAAACCTGTTTTCAAGATGCAAGGAAGACGTATTTTTACTTTTTACTTGATGGTCAATCTTGAAAATGGTATGAGAGTTTTTCGAAAACACTATAAAATCAATGCGAGTACATTTCAAAGAGTACATTTCTAAGAACTAGCCACTAGATTAAGAGGTTTTTCCTTGTGTTTGTTGTGGACCCTCTTCTGTGTCATTGACCCTTATGTTTGCTTTCTTTAAATCCAGATGTGCAAGGTCTGCTCAATGCTGCTACCCAACAAGTGCAGCTATAGGGCCCATCAACGCATTCACACACACAAGTCCCCTTATTGCTGTCCTGAATGTGGGGCACTCAATCGCTCAGTGGACATCCAGAAGCATGTGAAAGAGAATTGTCTCCACTATTCCCGTAAAATTGGGTACTCGTAAGTACCTGGAACTGTGACCTCAAGGCCAATGAAATTCTGTGAATCTCTTTTGTGTTTTCATCTCTCTCCCTCTCTGATTAACTCAAATGCTATTTCTTCCAGGTGTCTGCATTGTGAGATGCTTTTCATGTCACTGTCCCTGTTGAAGAGTCACATTGAGGAGAAGCATTGTGAGGTCTTCTATAAGTGCACTATATGTCCTGTAGCCTTCAAAACTTCTGACGGCTGTCTGATTCATTTAAAAAACAAGCATGGCGGCAGTGAACCCAGCCATCAGTAAGTGCATCTATTGATCTGTTATACCATAAGTTCAGGCATAATACTGTAAGTGTTCCTAGAACTGTGTTGAGGTGTTACTTCTGGTTCATTCTGTGCAGGGTGATCTTCAAGTGTTCCTGTGAAACGGTTTTTAAGAGGAAGCAGCTGTTGTATCAACATTTCCATCATCGAATTTGTGTGTTCAAGTGTCCAGAGTGCACTTCGTTCTTCCCAGAGAAACTACTTTTGGTGCAACATTTCAAGGTTTGTATTAGGGTTGTCAAAACTACCGGTTCTTCGGTACCAAGTTGATATTAATATTATAATTTTATAAACAGTATTTTTGCAGTACTAGTAGTATTGAGTACAGGGTCAATCTGGCACCTGCTAATAGGCACTGCTTTTAAACACTCTGGTGTGTATTTTAGAGCTGCACAATTAATCGGTAAAAGATTGTGATCTCGACTCAAACACCCATGCGATCTTATTCCTAAATAACCACGAATTCTGCTGTCTTTAGTGTTTGTCATTGAATAATTTATTTAAAAGATTTATTTGCAAGCGCTGATTCATTCAATAACGAAACAAGTCGTGATACAGTATATGAGACAATGACTAATCGTGGTCTCCATTTTATACAAAAAATTGTGATTGTCAATTTATCCAGAATCATTGAGCTCTAGTGAATTTGTGTTAGCGCTCTGTGAAGATCTTCAAAGATTTATATTTAATGAGCATTGTAGCCTATCACAGATATGTTTGTTGAGGGTGTGAACGCATTGGCCAATCAGAAGGCGTTTAAATTAGTCAGAACACACATCGTCTTGTCAAACTGTAATTTTAGTTCGTTTAGACTATTAATGTGTTTAAAATGCACTTTAAAAGTCTGATTTCTGTCGGATTAAAGCTATAATTTAGTTTTTTTTAATGTTTTTTTTAGAAATTGTAGCATCCAGATTTGGACTAACAGACCTAAGCCCTTACAGGCTGCGTCTACATTAATCCAGATAGATTTGAATACGGCGTTTTCGTTTCAAAACACTCTCTGTCCACACTAGTGTAGTGTTGTCAAAAGTACCGTCGGTACCAAGTCGGTACTGAAATTTTAAAAATGTGATGCTTTGAACGCTGTTGTGCGGAATCGTTAACACCTCTGACTGGCCATTGTGCTCGCACGCTCATCAAATATGTCTGTGATTGGCTACAAGTGCTTCAAAAACATGTTGTAAATATACATAAATGAAGCTTTTCTCAGAGCGCTTACACTGATACACATGGGAGCGTTTGAATACAGGCGCCTATCAGCCTACCGGTCTGCTGGTCGATGCCTGCTTGTGCTTTCAGATCTCCCGCTTTCAAAACACTTTCAAACACTTCTGTGTGCTTTCAAATGCTCCCGTGCGTTGGTCATTGTAGCCAATCACAGACACATCCGATGAGCGCATGAGCACAATGGCCAGTCAGAGGTGTCTATGACTCCAGCTCTACAGCGCTCAAAGCGTCACATTTTTTAAATTTCAGTACCGACTTGTACCACTACAATAGTGTTTTCCAAAAGTTTCTCATCCACACTGAAAGGTCGGAAAATGCTAAATTCGCCTTACTGCACATGCATAAACCCTCATAAAAGCTCACTGAGATTATACAGATGGAACATGACATAATAAAGATATCACACAATTCTTCTGGCAGGATCATTTTATTTAGCAAAATATCTGATTCGTCCAGGTCGCACTCTCTCACCACTATGTTTGGTCTAAAACGTCAGAATCTGAAATATTGAGAAAATCGCCTCTAAAGATTGTCCAAATGAAGTCCTTAGCAATGCACATTACTACTAATAATACATTTTTATATATTTACGGTAGGAAATGTACTAAATATTTTCATGGAAATTGGATAATTGACCCATACAATGTGTTTTTGGCTATTGCCACAAATATACCTGTGCAACTTATGACTGGTTTTGTGGTCCAGGGTCACATTTTAGCAACTGTGTTAAAGTGAATAGCACATAACAGGCACAATACCAGCATAAACACGAATATCTCTCAGTACAATATGCAATATGACTAAACATGCGTCATTGTTTTCAATACCTCCGTTTTTTACAGTCCACACTACAACGCGAAAATTGCATTTTCATATTTATCCACTTTGGAGAGCGTTTTCAAAAAGCTTTGTTTTTGTTAATAAAAATGCTGTCTCAATGTGGACGGAAGGGTAAAACAGAGAAAAAGATGTGTTTTCAAACGAAAACGTATTAGTGTGGACGAGGCCTGATGGTACCTCAGATTTGTCCTGCTTGTATATATGTTAATCAGACTACAAATGGCCTAAGCATTGTGCATTTGCTCCAAAAGATAGAGATATACGACCTTAAACCCAGATATATGATATTACGTCAAATATTTGATTACGTATACTTAGAGATGAAGACCTGCAAAAACCTCCTGTAGCTCGATTATAACTGGATGCGTGTAAACGTACTTATTGAAGGAAATCTTCACTAAATAATGTATTCAGTGTTTGGAAGGAGGTGTGAGTTTATTCCATACACATTTTGTACATTATGATCCGTCTGGCACTACAACAAGTCATTTACTTTTAAGACATTGAGCAGATGTTCTTAACAAAATCAACTTACAAAAGTGCTTAATATGAGAGTGCTGTGATGACCAGATGGCAAGCAAACCATTTAGAAAATTATCTGCTAGGAATGAAGTACTTCCTGTACATATGCAGATAAGTGCGGCCTAAATAAACCTATAATACTGTATTTTCCAGAATATATGTTTACAAAGAACGGCACTATAATTAGTTTGTAAATACTTATATTTTAAATTCCTGTTGAGAATACTGAAGGAATTGTTGTGTTTGTAAAAAAAAAAAATGATTTACCACTTTTTTTAAACATCATTCCCGACTTTAATAATAAACTTGCAACTTATCTGTGTTTTTTCTCAACAATGCAATTTTGACCAGGTGAGACTATAAAATAGTCAGATGCGACTTATTTTCTGGAAAATATGGTACAATAAAACCTAGTGGGAATAAATAAGACAATGTAAGATGTAAGAAGTTAACCCAAATATTTTTCAAAGAGGTCATGCGTCCAGTGCCATTGTACTGCCCCAGCTCAAGAGATATCTAATTTCTCTCCGAATAAAAGCTGTCCTGTATTTATATCATTCAGATGTTGATATAATTATTCACATTTAGAAGGTGAAATAATTTGTCTTTTTCATCTTCAGACTATTCATGGTGGCGTTTTCAGATGTGAAGCAGAAAAAAGCCCCAAAAAGACAGAGACAATATCTTTCTCTGATAAAATGTCACCACAAAACCACCAACCGAGGTTGACCAAACCGGTTAATGAGGCCAGCGTGAAGGGAAGAGAGAGTTCTGCTGCACGGAAGTCAAGTGCCGGCGATGGTGTGAGGAACGCTGGTTGGACCTGTGGAGAATGCCTCCTGTGGGTCCCTGACAGGGAGACCTTCGTCAATCACATGAAGACCAGCCATGGCAGGGTGAGATCCTAAATATATATATATTTTATCTTCTAACGATTCGCATTGATTCACAAATTAAAAAAAATCAATTTTCCTAAGTGTTACACTTTTTTTTAACAGTACTACTTAAAGTTATTGACACGTCATTATTGACAAAATTGTTGAGTGTTATTAAACACAAAAAAGGGCTCAATGGAGTGCACAGATGCCACCTCTCAGATGCATGCAATCCCAAATTCATTGCGCTTGACTGGTCAAACACACACACAATTAAGTCAAAATGCACATCATGTGGAATATTCATGTAGTGTTGTCAAAAGTACAGACCGCGATACCAAACCGGTACTGAAATTGTAAAAATGCGACGCTTTGAGTGCTGTTGAGCTGTAATCGAAAACACCTCTGACTGGCCATTGTGCTCTTGCGCTCATCGAATGTACCTGTGATTCGCTACACTGATCAACGCACGGGAGCTTTTGAAAGCACACGGAAGTGTCGAAAGTGTTTTGAAAGCGGGAGCGTTTGAAAGCAAAAGCAGGCGTCGACCAGCGGACCGGTAGGCTGATAGATGCCTGCATTCAAACGCTCCCGTGTGTATCAGTGTGTATAAAGCGTCATTGATGATAGTTGTAGCCAATCACAGACATATTTGATGAGCGCACAAGCACAATGGCCAGTCAGAGGTGTTTACGATTACGCTCCCATATCTAATTTTCTCATGTTAATTGTTTGTTCAAGAGCGAAAGAGAACTGGATGTGTGCACGAGACTGGCGCAACTAGGGATCAGACACACACAGGACACTGACATTCAGCACGTTCTCTTCTGTCTTGTCGCGCTTAGATTGTTTAAAAGCATTTACATGATTAAAAGCGTGATCATATAATGTAACGCTGGGCAAAAATGTATATAAAAACAAACGCTGCGTTAATTGCTTTACGTTTTTTTAATGCGTTAAAATAAAAAAATGTATCGCCCGCGTTAACTCGTTAATTTGTCCAGCACTGGTTTTATCATATTTATAAAAGACAGATACGCTGTACCGGAAAACATCCGAAAACAGCCGAACTCGTGGCGGTAAAGCGTCATGAGCGCACACACACAAAATACATCATGACATTATCCCTGGATTCGATTCACTATACGTTTGTGTTGTTTACATTTTATGCACTTGCGTGCCGATTGCCAACAAAACAGACATTTGATGCAGTTTCACTCACCGCCTGTGGTTTCGACTCGTAACAAACAAACACACTTGCAGAACTCCGGGAAAACAAACTGCATCCACAGTTTCTTTAATGCAGGGTTATTTGGGAAGCTGATCAAGGTTATCTTTCCCTCACAACCAGAAACACACTTCTTTAGTGACATTTTTTATTTTGTTGTCTAAAAACAAAACAGCAGTGCTGCCGACGGCTCCTGTAACCCAAACGAAGCTCGTTGATGGGCGGCTCTTGCTCCTGCTCTGTGTGCACACGCGCTCATGACGTCATACAGGGCCATACTCGGAAAAAACTTTCCGAAACTTGTTAGAATCCTGAAGGAGTGTATTTGGCACAGAAATACTCTGTCATATGTCCATCTAGTTTTTTGAAAATTTGGTCATGTTTAGCATGAGAAACTCTTTAACAGTGTAAATAAGTCAGAATGCAAGAAGTAGCATCACCCCCCCCCCCCCCCCACCCCCCACCTAAAAAGGCTGGTGTGTGGTGGGCGTTCTGGCGCAATAAGGCTGCCGTCGCATCATCCAGGTGGATGCTGCACATTGGTGGTGGTTGAGGAGAATCCCCCTTCTATATGTAAAGCGCTTTGAGTGCCTAGAAAAGCGCTATATAAATGTAACAAATTAAATTAAAGGGCCAGCAGCCTCATAAACAGTTGCAGTCGTTTTATTAATGGTAATTAAAAAAATCACTCAATGCTTTTGACTGAATCACTTTTGTATCTTTAATATGAATCAAACCTATGCTACTGTACCTGAAAAAGTTTATTTCATTTGTGTATTTTTGCTATTGTATATTTGTCCTATTATTTGTAATTTGCTTCTTTGTTCCTATTTTCAATATCAAAAATAAAATAAAAGTGCCTGCCTTGCTGTAGTACAGACGACTGCCAGTCATGTGTGTAATAATCGCAATCATCTTAAATGGCATTGTTTTATAATATTGGGTTGACTAAAATTGGAAGAAAAACAAAACAAATTTCAAGTTTTTTTCTTCACGACCTATTAAACTGGAAAAGTAACATAAAACAGTAAACTAGAATCAAATCTATGCATATATTGAATCAAAATGTGATTCAAAATAAAATAATTTATTAATTGAATCGAGACCCCAAGAATCGATTTGTGAGGTACCAAAAGATTCCCACCCATATTATACAATGCGTGTGGGATTTTGTATTTGATTGAATGGCTAGTACTCATTTTTTTGCTCTAGTCAATTTGTGATGGGAGATTTTCACATTTGAATGTGTCCGTTTATTTGCAGTCTGTAAAGAGGCATCCTTGTCGACTATGTGAAAGGTCCTTTAATTCACCCTTGAGTCTTAAGCGACACATTCGCAGTGACCACGATGGGAAAAAGAAAGTCTACACATGCTGGTAAAACCACTAAATAATTGAAGGTTCATCAAGATTTGTTTAGCATCTTTGAGTGCAGCCTTGATTTGTATCTTTCTTGATGCAATCTGAAGGTACTGCACAAATGAGAGGATATCCTTCACTAAACACTCTCTGCTAAAGAACCACATCAGCTTGATGCATGGAATCAAGAACCCAGATTTCAGCCAGATGGCAAAGCTAGCATCTCAGGAGGTGGGCAAACCCACAGGCCAGGTAATCACAAATACTTCATTTATTTATTTTATAGAAACATTTTTTCAGGTACGACGTGTACAAATATGTTTTCCCTGTTTCAGAGGCCAAAAAGAAGAGCAGAGGCGGCTCAAGGAGTTGCGGGAAAGGGGGGAACGTCACACAACACCCCTGCCAAGCGGCCCAAGCATCTTTATCGCTGCGCCAAATGTGGCTTTACCTCTGAAAACCAGGCCCAGTTTCAGGAACACATACCTCAACACAGAACCGATAGCGACACACCCCAGTGCCAACACTGCGGCCTTTGTTTCACATCTCAGCTAGCACTCAGCAGACACCTTTTCATTGTACATAAGGTCAAAGAACCAGAGGAGCGTGAGGAGACGGGGAAAGGACGAGACAACTCAACAGACTTGAGCGATGAAACTGTACCTCTTTCCCCAAAAAAGACTGGTGTGTCCACAGTGGAGGAGCAACGCAAACTCCACACTGAGCCCACAGACAGCAACGACACACAGGCTTCAGAAACGAGTGGATTTGAGGAAGAAAAGGACTGAATAGAAGAAAGGACTCCAGTGGAAAGCTGCTAATCGACTTAACTGCTAACATGTGATTGCTGAATACGCGGCTGATAAATGTGGTACTGCAAACATGTTGCCTTACAGTGAAAAACTATATCTCATGTCACATATATCACATATATGAAATAACGTTTAAAACGGACTCTCATTCAGAGTTTCTTTGCATTATTTGGATTAACTTAAAGGGATAGTTCACCCAAAAAAGAAAATGTTATCATTTGCTCACCCTCGTGTTGTTCCAAACCTGTATGCGTTTCTTTCTTCTGTTGAACACAAAAGAAGATATTTTGAAGAATGTTGGTAACCAGACAGTAAATGATGACAGAATTTACATTTTTGGGTAAACTATCCCTTTAACTGTTACATTCATGCAATTATTTGTCACTTTTTACTGCTTAGTTGTTCATCCTATGTATGTGGATAATCATAATTTATTTTTTGTGTAATTGCAAAAGCGTCATGTCAATGTGTTTCAATGTTTCTCTTCAGAGCAATTGTATGTTTTTGTTTTTGTCAAATCTGTCTTGAGTGCATTACAATGCAGGAAATATTATGTATGTTACATATTGTAGCCATAAGTGGGACAGCCATGTGATATTTTGGCTGTTTTCAGGGTCACCAAAAACGCAGAAGAATTTAGCCCCTTTGATGGTCAATCTTTGGTGTGCTTATGCTGTGCTGGTTGTTGAAGGAAGGGCATGTCTGATGATGTTTACTTTATATTTATTAGGTAGCGCACTTGTATCACAAAGCTAAACATCTGCAACAGTATTTGCTATGATGGAGATTACATTATTCTGAAAGGTATTCACTTAAACCCAGGTATCTGCACTCAGAGAAAATATATTTTCATATTCATTCCATGTAGATTACTCATTTATATTCAATGAGCCATTCTTACAATCAAATTTAGCACTTTTGTAAATGCTTGTATAAAGAATTTACATATTAAAGACATCAAAGACTCAACTTTACAGTTTGTGCTGTCAGCAGAGGTTTGATGTTTTGGGGGCATTTAACATGTAAAATACAAAGATTACTATTGTTTTTTTTTTTTTTTTTTGGGGGGGGGGGGGTCATAGTTATTTCACCAATAATGTTTCAGATTAAAACATTGATTATCTTAGTGTGTCCAGTGTTGGGTAAATTTGATTATCTTAGTGTGTCCAGTGTTGGGTAAATTGCTCTAAAAAAGGAATTACTTAGCTACTAATTAACATCTTCAACATACATTATTTTTGAACTGAACAAAGTATTTAAAGGGAAAAGGTTACATTAAAATCGTAAACACTAGTTTTCCAGTTAAAAAATAGGACATGAACGCCCTCTCAAGTCAAAATTTGAATGCAATGAGCTCGTAATCACGACTTCATAAGTGGGAAGTAGGAAATTTCCGATAGCACGTGAAGGCAGCATTAAACACACACAACACTGAGCGTGACAAACTACTTCTTTATTTAAGTGAATATTTCTCAGGATATGTTGTTTTTATTTTTATTATTGGCTACATAGAAATCCAGGGAACATTTCTACAAACTCATGAAAGATACATGGTGTTCGCTTGTTTATCCTAAGAGCTACAAAATGTCATACTCATAATATTGACAGTTTAGTTTAGTTATACATCGGCTAAATAAGTATTATCTAACAAATACTTCTTTTAAAAAGAAACGACAACCTGTCACCTTTCAATAGGTTCTCAACTAACGTTACCCACCCCCTTCTTTTTCTAACAGGAAGTAACGCAACCGGAAGAGTCGCCGCGTATCCGCTAACTACACCAGTGGCGGCGAAACATTTGCACCAAAATCATAAACCTGCAATTATTTTAATTGACTTTTGCCATACACATTTAATCTACAGGCAAGATGCTATCGTTAGATTTCCTCGACGATGTCCGGCGAATGAATAAGCGTCAGGTGTGTATTTATTTAGCCAGTTAGCTCGGCGCTTCCTCTGCATCGCTTTCTCTTACTACACGTCAGCTTGAATGACAGTGGCTTTAACGGTCCACACATATTAATGCTTTTCATCGCGAATTGCGCAGATGAAAGACGTTTTGAAGGACTTTACATATATTGCTGTTATTGAGCAGATGGAGAGGAGAATAAAAACAGAACTCGGCTTTTTACAACAGCTGCTATTCTGTTTTCATTTTGAATATTACAATGCTTTCATTTTAAGCCACTGGACTAAAAACATCTGAAATCTGCATTATTATCTTTACTAAAAACCCATGCTTTCACTAGTAAAGTGAAAATCATACAGGGAGACAAAGAACAAGCTGATGTTGAGCATCATGTCTCTTGTTTTTCAGCTTTACTATCAGGTGCTGAATTTTGGAATGATTGTATCTTCAGCCTTGATGATCTGGAAAGGCTTAATGGTTGTAACTGGAAGTGAAAGCCCGATTGTGGTTGTTCTCAGGTAAGGGCATCAGTATGAGGCCGGCTCATCACTTGCATACCAAAGGCTTTTGTGATGGATAACATGGTAATATTTTTAGCAGCATGCTCTGCTGTCTTTTACATGATACAATGCTCCCATTGTTGAATTATTTTTTTCCAGGACTATTTTACTGGACTGTAATTTCATTCAGCTAATTATTAACTCAGCAGGTCACAATCTTAAAGTGAGTTTTAAATGTCCTTATGCATTAAAGGCACAATATGTAAGATGTTTGGATTAAAATATCCAAAAAACACTAGAACATTGTTACATATCTTCATGGGCGTCGGAAGCAAAAAAAATGTGGGTGGGTCCTCAGAAATTTTTTACTGGATTAGATGCCAATTACATTAAGTACAAAATAGTACTACAAATATACCGCTTTGCTTGCTAAACGTATAGTTCGGAAAGACAAAATTACGTAAATCGCCATATCATTGAGAGCGGTAGTAGTGTAGGGGTAAGACGCACGACATTCAGTTTTGACACAAATCAACCGGCGGTTCGAGTCCGCCTTTCGACGAGCTCAATCTTCTCCCTTTTCCCATCACATATCAGATCGGAAAGGCATTTATTTTCAATAAAAATGACGAAAATATTAGAAAAGTGGAAATAAAGCGTCTAACATGTGTTTAATAATAAGTGTTTATCGATTAGGGGTAGGTAAACAGACATGTGCTGAATGTTAGAGACGATAAAAATGAGTGGGTCCAAAAAAAGTAAAAAGTGGGTGGGTCTTGTCCCACCCACATACAATGGTTCCGACGCCCATGCATATCTTGTTGACTTGTGTACATACACTATCCCACATTTTTCCAAGAATGTTTAAATCCAGAGAAATAAGTAATTTTAACCAGGACATGAACTGTGTCCATGCCAATGACATCATACCCGCGTTACCCTCGATTTCCGTTTATTTTGTAGAAACCATATGATTAGTTTTATTAGACAGATGAGCAAATGTTTGGATACATTCATCGACAGAAAACTAATGATTGTTCTACAGCTCAACACAGTCAGTCTTATTGTTTAAATCTTGTTTTCTTAATTTACCACGAGTACCATGTTTTTTCATGTCTAATATCGATCTAGCTCACTGCAGTGTGCAACAAGTGTCTCATAGTAGCCGTGAACGTTCAGAGTAGCATTATAACATAACTTTCAACACACTCAAATGTGTTTAATATGATAAATATGTGTTATCCCACATACACATGAGCGGAAGAAGCGTAAGCGTTCGTCTGTGGGATAATAAAAGTTACGTGAAATCCAGGCGTCATCAAGCCACGCCTTTGTTTTGAATAAGCGACCACTAGTGGCGAAAAATTACATAGTGGCTTTAATCAAAAACAACTGGAAAAGTCATAGAAATGCGCTGGTAAAATTGTGTGCATGTGTTGTTTTTGATTGCTGTGTGACTTTTAGATCCATATGTTTTGTTGAACCTGCATGTTTCAATTTTGAAATTTGTTTATGAATGCATCTTGTTTTTAAATTCCTTTCAAAAGCAGATTTTGGGTGGGACTCAAAATATAAAACCTGCTGGGAGATTTGAAAGTTAACTGAGGCATATGTTTCAAAATCTGCACAGTACAATAAGAAGGATTTATGTCTCTAGGTCAATGAAAAAGTGTTAATTTCATAATTTTTTTTCAGTGGAAGCATGGAGCCTGCGTTTCACAGAGGAGACCTCCTCTTCCTCACGAATCGTGTTGAAGATCCAATCAGAGTGGGAGAGATTGTTGTGTTCAGGATCGAAGGAAGAGAAATTCCCATTGTACACAGAGTCCTAAAAATTCATGAAAAGTGAGTATTATCATAAGATATCATTCACTATTAATTGCGTGGATTTTTTCGTATTTGTACGCACAAGAACTTCTCACGAAAAATCTCCGCCTGATTCACAACGTTTATACACGCATGAATTTGTTCATAACCTCGTTTTGATGTTAGTGAATTTGGAGTATTCTAAATGAGTGGCCGCGTGCACAATGTTAGGCATTTGCATAAAACACACTCAAACCATCTCCATATAAGGGCTTTCCGCACACGCTTTCCTTGCAGCCTTTCGTCACTCTCGTCAAACTTGCTGCTGTTTGCAGACAAGCTCTCGCCCGGATCCTCGAGCAATGCCAAGTGTGCTATTCTCACCAGTTCTCACAATAAACACCTTTTAGACCCAGATTACAGATCTCACTTTAGCAGCTGTACATGCACGTATATCTGCATTATTCAGAGAAACCTCACAGCTGAAGCTATAACGCAGCTTTACTTACGCTCTAACTGTATATGATTAAATTGTATTTGATTAAAGATGTATTTAAGATTAAATTGTATGATTTAATAATTTAATTATAATTTTATATATGGATTATATAATACAATTAATGCAATATTACTTCAATGTAATTATAATCATGTTAGGATGAAATATAACTTCTTAACACGATTATAAAGCCATAAAGAGGAAGTTCTTTTTGCGTACGTGTGGTTTGATTTTCTTATATTTTTTTTTGTATATTTAGAAAAATTGAATTGCGATTTGTTCTTAAATTCGTTTGTACACACATTTCATGCACAAATTTGTGCAGGTGCATATTTAGTGAATGAGACCCAAAGAATGTGGTATGTAGGGATGCACCGATAGGA
Organism: Gobio gobio; assembly: GCF_949357685.1. NCBI lineage: Eukaryota > Metazoa > Chordata > Actinopteri > Cypriniformes > Gobionidae > Gobio > Gobio gobio. The sequence continues at coordinate 48,728,488 of NC_137115.1, forward strand.
ACATTTTGGCCATTACTTGGTTGTCTTTCAAATTCCCTCTGCACGCAATAGGATAGCGCTACAACCAACCAGAGCAACGAAGAAGGTGAAGCGGAGCTTGTTGACAGATTAAACTTTCGCCGTATCCGGTCGGCAAAACAACGAACACATCTTCCTTTCTTAAGAATGACTTCAGTGCCGTTCTTTTTTCAAAGAAAAGCTTCGTCTTCCAGAGTCGTGGCCAAAGCCGATTCGAAAGACAGCTGTTCGCCAGCTTCTTTGTTTATGAGTAACACGCGGAACCGCCGCAACTCTGCCGTCATTATGTTAAGCCCGCCCACCGACTCTATACACGATGTGATTGGCCTGACCAGAATTTGGTTTTTCCAGCTCGAAAGCCAACGGAGAGTTGCTAGACGCGCTGGCTGCAAAATAGATTTGTTGCCACTAAGGTGCGTCTAGATTTCTAGGCTAGATAACGATCACATTAAAAATGTACATATATCGGCCGATACCACTATGGTGGCTGATATTTGTGCGTCCATAGTGGTATGTCGTTCACAAATAAAAAGGGTGTTTCCAATGTAATGCAATAGAGGAACATCCACTTTCAGTGAACAGTTCTTAAAGCTACACTGTGTGATATTTCCCCCCATCTAGTGGTGAAAAGGTATATGACCATCCAGTGAATTTTAGTTTCTGTTCCTCTCAATTCCGATTTTGTTTTAACTCCTACGGTGGCCGATTTAGTCCAAGATTAACATGGCTTCCAGTTCGACCTCGTCCACATTCGACACGGTGCCTGTGGGATATTCTGTGCGCAGTGGGATGGTTGGAACTCAACTGGCCTAATTACTCGGCTAGAAAGAACTGCAGCTAATCCAGAGTGAACTTTGATGATAGTAATGTTTATTCAGTCATCCAATTGCAAGGCATAAACAGGTTTGCGTGGATGTGTACATAAATGTGGTTTCTGTGAGAGAACAAATAAGGATGGTAAATATACATACACAGTTAAGAACTGTATAACTATACTTATAAGTTACATTTGTATAATGTTACCGTAAACCAGAGCTTATTGTACCATATAGGCGCTAAATGCAGCTGCATTAAAATGAGCGGAGCTGCCGCTGCTGCTGCTAGCAAGCGGTGTCCGGTTACAAAAGTGTGTGCGCCACTTTAACTTTAGCACTGCAGTTAAATTGTTAATATGCCGATCAAACCTGATACATATTTCCATCAACATACATTACAAGCAAATATTTTCTATAAACGAATAAACATTGTTGATAACAAAATAACTGAATGATTATTCAAATAGGTGAGCATTACGCTATTGTGTGTTGACACAAAAATACTTCTGAGGCGACATCAACTGAATTACGCGATGACACACTCTGAAACACATCTACAATGACAATATTATTACTTACGGAGTTATTAACGCACAGAAATACCACACAAGGAAAAACAGACTTTTGAGGAATAAACAAGCCAGGAAAACTCCGTATAACTCTGTTACTGGACGCTGCTGAGATGAAAACGCGAAAGGCTTGAATTTACGGGTATGTCCCTCTTTGGCTAATGTTCTTTCAAGATGGAGGGGCAACATGGCGACCACCGTTAGATCCCATTACCTTATGTATTTTCAATGGCATATTATAAACTTACGAGAATACTTTATTATTTGAAAGAAGTAAATATACATTTATGAGCACATATATTTTTGAAAGAACTTATTGTTTTTAGCTAAGAATAGACTAAAAAAGTTACACAGTGTAGCTTTAAAATAGCTATTTTTTTCTTTAGTGTCAAGTTAATTTTGATAATCTAAAGAACCTATTTTGCAATGGAAAGGTTCCAGTTAATGTTAGTTTCTTCATGGAACCATCAATGCCAGTAAAGAACCTTTATTTTAAGAGTGTAATAGGGATGGGACGATTACCGGTTTCACGATAAACCCCGATAAAATGTACTGACGGTTAGTAATATCGTAATTATCATTAAAACCCATGTTTGATTATCATGATTTTGAAATCCTGTCCAGCCAGCATCAGTCTGGTGCAGACATGGCGTGCAACGTCGTTTTTTGCATGAGGAGATGGCGGAAGGCAGTGACAGCGCTCGGGAGATTTCGAAAGACTTCTAAACGGACTAAATCTGAGGTGTGGTCATATTTTGGCTTTTACAAAAGTCCTGAGGGAAACTTAATTGAGGATGGTCACCCTGTCTGCAGAACATGCAAAAAGAAATTTGTTGCAATAGGTTGCACTTTTGGGATTTTCTGAACATGCTGTTTCTTTTTTTCCTTCTGATAACATTGATTCCTACTGATTTCAGAGAAAATGGCGATATCAAGTTCTTGACAAAAGGTGACAATAATTCTGTGGATGACCGAGGTCTTTACAAGCAGGGACAGCACTGGCTGGAGAAGAAAGACGTGGTGGGCAGAGCAAGAGGGTAAGATCTTGATGTTTAATAATACAATAATAATTTACTATAGTAGAATCCTTAGACATCGTTACACAAACAAATCTAATCTAGTATTGTAAGGTTCAATTTCTTCCATGTCCTGTATTGCTTTGCGCATGTTACCACATTTCTGATCCCTCTTCCTCCATTACAGGTTTGTGCCTTACATCGGAATTGTCACAATTTTGATGAATGACTACCCCAAATTTAAGGTATGCCATTTAAGATGTAGTGAATAACAATGAATGAATGAATCAAGTTTAAAGTGCCCCAATTATGGTATTTTAAAGGTTCCTAATTTAGTTTTGGAGATCTCCTACAATAAGTTCATCCAAGATCAAAAAACACTTTAATTCACTTCTTCAGCATCACTTCTTTTCTCACGAGTCTGAAATGGTTTGATAAAGGATTCAGTCTCTCTAAACTCCTCCTTCCCCACCTACTCTGCTCTGATTGGTCCGATGGCCTAGACTGTTGCGATTGGTCTATGCGTTAACATATCTGAATTTCAGCTCCGGATCCTTGTGATACGAACAGGAACTGACACAGTAAAACGGATACTGTTCATTTAGAGTCCTCATCCATTGGAAGTGCAGACAAAGTGGATTTGCTTTCGCAAGAAAATTTTGGCCGATAACCGATAATTCTTTATATTTAAAAGCCGATAACCGATATATTGGTCGATAAATCTAAATTAGCGCTGGGAATCGATAAAAAAAAATTAACGAATTAATCAAATTTTTTTCTGTAATTAATCACGATTAATCGCAAGTTTTTAATATTTTGTTTTTTTTTAATACTTTGACATTGTAATAATTTCAGATACTCTCAAATATTAATGTATTAACGATTTAAAGACAGCATATTTTCAATCTTTTTATGAATGAAGGCCAGTATCACTGATACTAATGTCTCTATGAAACATAAAGAATGTTACATTACAGTATAACTGAAAGCTCCCAATTTCAACATTTATTAGGCTTAAAAAAAACTTTTTAATTTAAGTGAACTTAAAACAATCTTTACATAAACCCAAAATAATAAATGTTATATTTACCTCTGGCCTTCCCTGTTAGACATATACAGAAATGTAATAGTTATCAAACACCTTTCTTAACTGCATAAATAATAAATTAAATATAGATTAATCATCATTAAAGCTACAATTTTCTGTTCCTGTTGTTCTTTGATGAACATTAATGACAGACATCATCAGTGCTCCTGTCACTTTAAGAACAGTCGCTGACGAACATGACGCGGATCTCACGCGCTGTCCCGCGCATCTCATTTCCTCACAACTCTTTAAGTTAATTTAAGACGTTATTTAACTAATTTAAGACTCCTAATATGAGAATACTCAAAATTCTCTCTGTTGTTATTGTTTGTTCAAGAGCAAAAGAGAACTCGATCTGAGCAGGAGACTGACGTGATTTTGTCTGTGCGTCGTGTGTGTGTGTGTCAGTGTCAGAGTGTCCCTCGATTAGCTGACATGAGACACAGCCACACAGACAGGACACTGACACACACACACACAGGACATTGACATACAGCGCGTTCTCGTGTCTTGTCGCGATTGGAAGCATTTACATGAATAGGAGCGTGATCATGTAACACTAGGCAAAAATGGATATAAAAATGGACGCCAAGTTATTTGTGTTAAATACTTTTAATGCGTTAAGCTGAGAAAATGTATCGCCCGCGTTAACACGTTAATTTGCCCAGCTCTAATCTAAATCCAAATTTTTATAGAATTTTTGAGAGCCTGGTTACAAAAACAAAAGTCTCCCTATTAAATCCACGGTCCAAGCACACAATTATAATGTTCTCTTTATAATTTTATGTAGCATATATAACATATAGCATATGTAATATTTCAAGCAATTTAAAACCATCATGGCGAACAGTGGCGAATAATACATTATGTATCAGCTTTAATATATCGGCCAAATTGTCTTATTGTAACTGTCAGGGGACAACATTTTAGGACAAAAGGACCAGTTGTGAAGAATGAAGACCAAGAGTCAGGAGTGCAATTAACTAAAGAGAAATTTACTGAAGAATAGTTTGCAGTTTCATCAGCAGAAGCCAGCTTCAAGTCTCACAAGGAGTTCGTAGGCCACGCTCTCCTTCTACCTTCCCGTACATACAATTGGTCTAGCTACGTCATTACTGAAGGTTGAATGATTCTGATTGGCTAAGAGAACATAGATAGTCATAGTACATTTCAAAACACATTGTCAGTTAATCAGATGCACATCTCCATAGATCACTTGTTGACGCTTTCACCCCGGAATTAGGCACGTAGTGACCTTCCAGGTCTGGAGCAGGTGCCAGCTTATCCAGAACAACATGCCCGTTGTACACCTCTAATACTGATCTGCAATACAGGACCCTAGCGCACATACACAGATACACAGGCTTCTCTGCGGCTGGAGTTGGTTGAGCTCCAGCTCTAACCGGAAAGTTTCCTAAAACATACTGATAACATGTGCTTTCTCTTAGTAAGAGGTACAGACAATATTCAGTTGAAATTATATTCAGGAAATAATATAAAATGAAAGACGGGCTAAGTGAGTAAGCACTGTTACTGCACTCCTGGCATGGGCTTGTCTGGCTATCACTAGACCAAGCTCAATTTAAGACACATTGGTCTGGGGAGTCTGCTCGGTATTTTCAACTGCACAAGAGGCGTGATCAACGAGCATAGTTCAAATGACTCTGTACGCAATTGGATAGTCCTTCAACCAATCAGACCACAAGTAGCGTGATCAATGGGCAACGACCTATCTCTTCTCTATCCGTCATCGTGTTAAAACCGCCAATAGCGTGCCAGGTGGATAAGCCAGTCTGTGATTGGTTCCCGCAAAAGTGTAACAGAAGCAGTAGAAATGAATGTTCAGGTTTCCAGAATCGCCTGCAGATCAGGCTGAGTTTACCCAGTCTAGGCATGGGCCAGACCCTCAGTCACTCCTCAGAGACCAAATATGAACTTTAGAAAACATGCATGAAGAAACGATAAACAATCAGTGGTTCTATTAAGTAATATCATAACTGGAAAGAATAATTAAAAATCATTATAATAATATAGGAGGATAAATATTAATTAAGGCTTTGATTATACATTTAATTAGGTTGTATATATGTGTATTGAAGTGACTTCAGGCTGATATCGATACCATTAAAAATGAACATATATCGATATGGTGGTCGATATATCATTCATATAGAATCGGCGCTTTCTTTTGGGACAGTCACGCCATTTATCGGTCTCGTTCATGTTTGCAGACCTTTTACATTCACCAACAGTTCTATAACACTACATGAAACGTTATACCCGAAAAACCATAATAGGGGCACTTTAAGTGATAAGTTGTTACTTGCAGGCTTTCTAACACTTGTTCTTTGTTCCTTGACAGTATGCGGTACTCTGTTTGCTCGGGCTGTTTGTTTTAGTACACAGAGAATGAAGACTTTCAAGAGTAAATCTGTCAGGGAACACATCCCTCGTGTGACCAGTTTTTATGGTGTATTTTTGTGGAAATTCTGCACCCGCTCTTAGAGACAAAGGTCAAACTATAATTTTCTCTGTTCAATGACAGTGCAAACACAAGAACTGTATACTGGAAGAATTTGTATTTGTTCATTTTCCATGCATACCAAATTCGGATTTTGTTTGATCTGACTTTACAGCTGTACTTGCACCATATGTCAAGATCTAACTCTTTCTTAAAGGCTAAATTTTGTATTGAATTAAAATGTTGAGTCAAATTTGAAAGTGTATTCTTTTTCTTTAATAAATTCATTATTATTGTTCATTTTCTTAATTTCTCATGTAAAGTATTGTTTTTTATTAGGAGTCACACCCATATAGCCTTTAAGATGTGAATCATAAATATGAAAAGTAAATATAAAAACATCTATATTTTTCCTCTATGTATGCTTAGAAAATGTCCACCTCAATATGATTTATTCATGCATTACTTTAGATCTTTATGTGAAAATTCTGTCATTTGTTACTCGCCCTCATGCCGTTCCAAACCCGTAAGATTTTCGTTCATCTTCAGAACACAAATGAAGATACTTTCAATGAAATCTGAGAGCTTTCTGTTCCTCCATTGACAGCTACACAACTGACACTTTGACGCTTCTATAAGTTTATAAAGAGATCATAAAACTAATCCATATGAATTGAGCGGTTTAGTCCAAATTTTCTGAAGACACTCTGCCGTTTATATGATGAACAGATTAAAGCTGTCTCTTTAATACCGAATGGTTTATATTCATGTTGCTGCTGATTGGGCTGACATTTTTGACACACCCACCAAACAAGAGAAGACGCATCTCAAACCCCATTACACACCGTTTCCAGGACACATGACATTGACATGACAACCCGGAAAGCGTAGCAAAACGTTTGGTTTGAGCTTGAACGTGCCCCAGGGGTTGCCAGGTCCCAGAAATATTTCCAGCCCAATGACCGCTCAAAAACTGCCCAAATTTAATGAAAAATAAAAATAAAAGTTTTATATGTATGTGTGTGTGTGTGTTTGGAAACTGACTATACCATTTTGATTGTTTTTGAAAGCACTCTCTTCTGCTCACCAAAGCTGCATTTATTTGATCCAAAATACAGCAAAAACAGTAATATTGTGAAATATTTTTACAATTTAAAATAACTTTTTTTCTATTTGAATATATTTTGAAATATAATTTATTTCTGTGATTTAAAGCTGATTTTTTTCAGCATCATTACTCCAGTCTTTAGAGTCACATGATCCTTCAGAAATAATTCTAATATGCTGATTTGCTGCTCAAGAAACAGTTCTGATTATTATCAATGTTGAAAACAGTTGTGTACATTTTTTTCCAGGATTATTTAATGAATAGAAAGTTAAAAAGAACAGCATTTATCTGAAATATAAAGCTTTTGCAACATTATAAATGTCTATTGATCAATTTAATGTATCCTTGCTATTGATTTATTTAAGTAGAGAGAGAAGAGACTTCTTTAAAAACAATCAACATTGTACAGTTTCCAAACTTTTGACTGGTGTGTGTGTGTGTGTGTGTGTGTGTGTGTGTGTGTGTGTGTGTGTGTGTGTATATACACTCACCTAAAGGATTATTAGGAACACCTGTTCAATTTCTCATTTATGCAATTATCTAATCAACCAATCACATGGCAGTTTCATTTAGGGGTGTGGTCCTGGTCAAGACAATCTCCTGAACTCCAAACTGAATGTCAGAATGGGAAAGAAAGGTGATTTAAGCAATTCTGAGCATGGCATGGTTGTTGGTGCCAGACGGGCCGGTCTGAGTATTTCACAATCTGCTCAGTTACTGGGATTTTCACACACAACCATTTCTAGGGTTTACAAAGAATGGTGTGAAAAGGGAAAAACATCCAGTATGCGGCAGTCCTGTGGGCGAAAATGCCTTGTTGATGCTAAAGGTCAGAGAAGAATGGGCCGACTGATTCAAGCTGATAGAAGAGCAACTTTGACTGACTGAACCACTCGTTACTACCGAGGTATGCAGCAAAGCATTTGTAAAGCCACAACACGCACAACCTTGAGGCGGATGGGCTACAACAGCAGAAGACCCCACCGGGTACCACTCATCTCCACTACAAATAGGTAAAAGAGGCTACAATTTGCACAAGCTCACCAAAATTGGACAGTTGAAGACTGGAAAAATGTTGCCTGGTCTGATGGGTCTCGATTTCTGTTGAGACATTCAGATGGTAGAGTCAGAATTTGGCGTAAACAGAATGAGAACATGGATCCACCATGCCTTGTTACCACTGTGCAGGCTGGTGGTGGTGGTGTAATGGTGTGGGGGATGTTTTCTTGGCACACTTTAGGCCCCTTAGTGCCAATTGGGCATCGTTTAAATGCCACGGCCTACCTGAGTATATATACGTATATACATACACACACCCACACATTCTCAGGGCTGTTTTCTTTTAGACATTTGTGCTCTCTTCCCCACCCTTCTGAATAGATTTCAGCAGTAAAGAGAGAAAGCATTTGTGGTGATGGTTTTTCTCCATTTTCCTGACATTTTATAATGCTGCTTGTTCATCCACGGACAACTGAAACAATGCTTTTACTACAACCAAACCTAGGCATAACTCATGTGACGTGATGATACTTGATTTGTGATGTTACGTCAAATGCACACATGCAGCAGCGGTTGCTTCCAAGTATTCATTCCCGGGGATCAATCCAAACTAATAAACGGTTCCATTTTCATTTTTCTTTGCCTAAATTTTTTTTTTTTTTGCAGCCGCAGTACATTATAAAAGTAGCCCAAAAAAACGCAACCCGTGGCTCCGTAATTGTTCCCGCGACTCGTTTTTTTAAAAAGCCCAATTGTGTGGGAAAACCGCAACCCTGGCAACTATGACGTGCCCCAGGTTTGAGCTTCAGCAAGAACCAATGAGGTTCATTCTCGTGTTACGCATCACTTTTGAGCTTCAGGAAGAACCGATGAGGTTCATTCTTGTGTTACGCATCACGTTTGAGCTTCAGCAAGAACCAATGACGTTCATTCTCGTGTTACGCATCACTTTTGAGCTTCAGCAAGAACCAATGAGGTTAATTCTCGTGTTACGCATCACTTTTGAGCTTCAGCAAGAACCAATGAGGTTCATTCTCGTGTTACGCATCACGTTTGAGCTTCAGCAAGAACCAAGGAGGTTCATTCTCGTGTTACGCATCACGTTTGAGCTTCAGCAAGAACCAAGGAGGTTAATTCTCGTGTTACGCATCACGTTTGAGCTTCAGCAAGAACCAATGAGGTTCATTCTCGTGTTACGCATCACGTTTGAGCTTCAGCAAGAACCAAGGAGGTTCATTCTCGTGTTACGCATCACATTTGAGCTTCAGCAAGAACCAATGAGGTTCATTTTTGTGTTACGCATCACGTTTGAGCTTCAGCAAGAACCAATGAGGTTCATTCTCGTGTTATGCATCACTTTTGAGCTTCAGCAAGAACCAATGAGGTTAATTCTCGTGTTACACAGCACGTTTGAGCTTCAGCAAGAACCAATGACGTTCATTCTTGTGTTACGCATCACGTTTGAGCTTCAGCAAGAACCAATGACGTTCATTCTCGTGTTACGCATCACGTTTGAGCTTCAGCAAGAACCAATGAGGTTCATTCTTGTGTTACGCATCACGTTTGAGCTTCAGCAAGAACCAATGAGGTTCATTCTCGTGTTACGCATCACTTTTGAGCTTCAGCAAGAACCAATGAGGTTCATTCTCGTGTTATGCATCACTTTTGAGCTTCAGCAAGAACCAATGAGGTTTATTCTCGTGTTACGCATCACGTTTGAGCTTCAGCAAGAACCAATGACGTTCATTCTCGTGTTACGCATCACGTTTCAGCTTCAGCAAGAACCAATGACGTTCATTCTCGTGTTACGCATCACGTTTGAGCTTCAACAAGAACCATTGAGGTTCATTCTCGTGTTACGCATCACTTTTGAGCTTCAGCAAGAACCAATGAGGTTCATTCTCGTGTTATGCATCACTTTTGAGCTTCAGCAAGAACCAATGAGGTTCATTCTCGTGTTATGCATCACTTTTGAGCTTCAGCAAGAACCAATGAGGTTAATTCTCGTGTTACGCATCATGTTTGAGCTTCAGCAAGAACCAATGAGGTTCATTCTCGTGTTATGCATCACTTTTGAGCTTCAGCAAGAACCAATGATGTTCATTCTTGTGTTACGCATCATGTTTGAGCTTCAGCAAGAACCAATGAGGTTCATTCTCGTGTTACACAGCACGTTTAAGCTTCAGCAAGAACCAATGATGTTCATTCTTGTGTTACGCATCATGTTTGAGCTTCAGCAAGAACCAATGAGGTTCATTCTCGTGTTATGCATCACTTTTGAGCTTCAGCAAGAACCAATGAGGTTTATTCTCGTGTTACGCATCACGTTTGAGCTTCAGCAAGAACCAATGACGTTCATTCTCGTGTTACGCATCACGTTTCAGCTTCAGCAAGAACCAATGACGTTCATTCTCGTGTTACGCATCACGTTTGAGCTTCAGCAAGGACCAATGAGGTTCATTCTCGTGTTACGCATCACTTTTGAGCTTCAGCAAGAACCAATGAGGTTCATTCTCGTGTTATGCATCACTTTTGAGCTTCAGCAAGAACCAATGAGGTTAATTCTCGTGTTACACAGCACGTTTAAGCTTCAGCAAGAACCAATGAGGTTCATTCTCGTGTTACGCATCACTTTTGAGCTTCAGCAAGAACCAATGAGGTTCATTCTCGTGTTATGCATCACTTTTGAGCTTCAGCAAGAACCAATGAGGTTCATTCTTGTGTTACGCATCATGTTTGAGCTTCAGCAAGAACCAATGAGGTTCATTCTGGTGTTACCCATCACTTTTGAGCTTCAGCAAGAGCCAATGAGGTTCATTCTCGTGTTACACAGCACGTTTGAGCTTCAGCAAGAACCAATGAGGTTCATTCTTGTGTTACGCACGCAGCACGTTTGAGCTTCAGCAAGAACCAATGAGGTTCATTCTCGTGTTACGCACGCAGCACGTTTGAGCTTCAGCAAGAGATTTGTTCTCGCACGTCAAGCAGGTTCAGTTGAGCTTTTGTTTATACCGGTATCCGCTTATAAATGTTTATATTTGAATAAAAGCCTAAATTAAATATTTTAGTCATATAAAGTGATCAAGTCTCTTTATGAACTTTTTGAAGTGTCAAAGTGGTAGTTGTGTCAACGGAGGGCCAGAAAGCTCTCAGATTCCATCAAAAAGATCTTAATTTGTGTTCAGAAGATGAACAAAGGTCTTACAGGTTTGGAACGACATGAGGATGAGTAATTAATGACAGAATTTTCATTTTTGTCTGAACTATTTCTTTAAATTCTCATGTTAAGTATTATTGTATTATGAGACACGCCCAAGTAGCCTTTAAGATGTGAATCATAAATATGAAAATTAAATATTCAATATTTTCCTATGTATTCTTAGAAAATATGAGTCTTAATATGTTATAATCTTGCATTAGGCATACTTTAGATCTTTTAACTCGGCTAGGTATAGGCTGTTTATCCGTAAACCAGACATTAAAGCAAATTAATCCATTAATAAATCTTGATAAGTCGTAGTAGTTCCTCTTGTTTATTAGGCTTACATAGTCACACATGAGACTCATAACTATTGAAATGTATGATTTCACAACGCCTAAAAACGTTTTACCGTTCTTCTAATGCTATTAAATTGCATGCGCAACAGCCTACGCACGTCACATAAGAGTTTCCCATCCTCATTAAAACATTCGCTGTCGTTATGCGCGTTCAGTGACTAAAACTGTGACCTCAGAGCTGTTTGGCATCCCACCCCACTACCCCACTATAAATGCCGCACGCAGAAGAGCAACGAACGAAGAGCGCTCGCGACCAGGTGAATCTCAACCGAGGAGTCCACTTACCTGAGAAGATGGCTATGACAACTGAAGATGGACATTGCAAATACAGACTTTTATTTGCTTTCATTATGCTTTTTAACATATCCTTAAGCACCTCTGTGAGTCTCGATTTAACGGAGCTGCGAAATAAAGTTTCTAAAATAAAAGTGCATCCACGTGGGAATCTCTGGGCGACAGGTATTTTTCCATCGTTTATTGCCATAGTCGTCGTGCACTGTTAAATGAATTTCCCAGCATCTTTGTATGTCTTCTTCCAGGTCATTTCATGGGCAAGAAGAGTATTTCAAACAGCCAGCTGGAGGACTCTCCGTTCTCCTCAAAGCTTCTCAGGAATACTGTGGGAGAATCCGGGAGTTCAGAGGATTTGAGGGAGCTGATCACTCAGGAGCTGCTGAAAGTTGCTTTTCAGGCTCAGCTTGAACATCCAAAAGGGACACGAGATGTTTATAATCAGGTGATTAGAGCTATTTACAGAAATGTACATGATTAAAACACGTGTTGCTTTGTGATTAGCCTAAATATTTGATTTATTCCTTTTTCAGGATACAGACTTCATGCTAAAGCTTTTGAAAAGCTATTGGAAAGAAAATAACCTATAGTGACAGTGCCATGGATATAATTGTAATTAAATGTTAATTTAACAAACCTTACAGCTGTGTACAATATGGGTGTCTGCTTTTAATGTTTGTCATACAGGCTTATGAATAATGCTATGTATTTTGACAGCAGAAGGTGTATTAAATATTCATTATGCATTCAATTGCTGTAAATATGTCTGAATATCTGAAAAATTAGTGAATGGATGAATGAATGAATGTGTTAAAACTGTATTTTAAAAAAATAAATATGAAACTGTGAATCAGTCTCATTTTACTTATTATCATGTCGACAATATAAGATTACAGATGTAATAGAATAATGAGCAATTAAGCAGACATTTCTATAGAAACAAAACCACAGTAGAAGGATCATATACTAATTATGGTACAAATCTTCCATAAGATCAGCTTATCTTCCCATGGGTTTCCCTGATGCATGCAGGGATTTGGAGCCTTTGTAAACATGTAAGAAGTGCTTTTTGTAATTTTTCACATTTTAAAAAATCCTTTAAAATTGTCCTCGGATAGTAATGCGAGGTCAGGCATTGGGAACAGTTTGGTAAATTATAGCACACCATTAAAATATCTGCGCTCAATTTAAATGTCAGATGCATATAATCAGCAACATCACTGTGAACAAATAAATATTTTTCTCTCTCTCTTTACAATTTATAACATGGAAATAAATATAATATTGCATTAAAATGAGATTTCTTTAAATAACTATAAAATTGATATTGGATTGGAAAATTTTTTTGGATAAAAAAGTAACATTAATGTAACGTTAACATGGATAACATTAAAACATTGTAAACATTCAGCCTGTAAAAAGTGGTTAACCCACACTGAAAAAAAGAAAAATGGTAATATCTAAATTAACTAGTTTTATCGAAGTAAAAAATATTATTTAACATCACTGAATCAACCTAAATACATTAATTTATCCCAACAAAATAATTTTTTATTGGTTAAAACAAATAGAAATAAGCTGACAATTGCAGGATGCCACTTTTTACAGTGCATACAAATTATTTTTGTTGGTATAAACTGAAATTGGTTGGTTCAGTGATGTTAAATAATATTTTTGACTTGAATAAAAACAGTTTTTTGTGGATGTTACCTTTTTTTCCCAGTATATATATGAAGGGAGATATACTGGAAAGCGGTCAAGAATAATGAAAATGTTATTTAAAATTGCAGTTGTGCAATTGAAAATTTTTATTGATATTAGCTGTAATAAAATGCACATTAGCGTGTCTGAGTGTGTGGTTATGACATATCGCTACAAGCTTAAAATTGCATTACCTTCGTCTCATTTCGGAGTCAATGTTATTTGTTTAATGTACCATTTTAATGAAGAGAAAATATCCATCAAAATAGTTCCCAAAGTGATTCATTTTAGCAGTAGATAAAATGGGCAGACAGATAAATAGATCAAATCATTAAAAAAATTGGTTATTTTGGTAACACTTTATTTCACCGTGTCCTTGTTACATAACATTTACCATAGTAGTAAATTATGCATAATTACATTCAACTAACCCTATAGTAAGTACATGTAGTTATTTAATATTACTCAAGTGTAAAAGTAATTTTTGTTTTTTCAAATCTATAGCATTTTATCTTACAGAGACCATCAGTATAACATCACGATAACATGTCTAGTTGTTCAATAGGTTAATGAACCTGAAATCACAATGTCGGAGGGCATTTATCTTACTAGCCTACTATGCATTGTCTGGATAAAATATAAGGAAAAAGTCTAGGCCAGAGGTTCTCACACACACACACACACACACACACACACACACACACACACACACACACACACACACACACACACACACACACACACACACACACACACACACACACACACACACACACACACACACACACACACACACACACACACACACACACACTAAGAAATGCTATATGTTTTTATTTGTACGAATTGTCATTTTTCAGATCAGAACCCCGTCCCCACGCAAACCCCCGCCGCCGCCAAAATAATCTCACTCTGAACTCAGTTCAAAACTTGAGAGCCCTGACTTATGTTTCCCATCTAGCCACAACAAAGATATTTACCCACCTTTGAAAACTCAGACAGAATGATTGAACGTGGACACGCCAACCTTATCTGGAATATTTTACCTTCTGGCCACTGACCTGTAGAGGGCAGCAATGCGCTAACCTTACAGGCCAATAAATGAGCGCGAGGAAGAACGTCTGCTATGTTTTGCTGTAGAAAAGCATGACCCTCTTCTTATCATCTAGACTTTAGCGATAAAATGCCGTTAATAGTGATGTGTGGATACCCGTGCAGTGGTAAAACACGACGAGCCCATGAACTGAGAGAATACTTCAAGCAAAATACAGAAAGACAGGTTCATATAGTGGGAGATGAAGATCAAGGGATTGACAAGAACTCTGTATATGAAGGTGAGAAGCTTCTAAAAGTTCATGATGCATCGAGATTAAATGTATTGTATTGCCAGATATGTGAATGTTAGGACGATGCTGAAGCCAAGGTCTATCTAACTGAGAAACATGTGAAACACATTATTTCACATGTGGAAAAACAAAACACTTAAACCAGTTTGAAATGGTCTTATAAGCAGAGTTGGTAAGTTACTCTTAAAATTAATTAAAGGGATAGTTCACCCAAAATTGAAAATTACCCCATGATTTACTCACCCTCAAGCCATCCTAGGTGTATATGAGTTATATTAAAAAGTGTCCTGGCTAATCCAAGTTTTATAATCGCAGTCCAAAATTTGAAGCCCAAAAAAGTGCATCCATCTATTATAAAAGTACTCCACACGGCGGGTTAATAAAGGCCTTCTGAAGTGAATTGATGGGTTTGTGTAAGAACAATATACATATTTAAAACTTTATAAAGTAAAATATCAACTTAGGAAGAAAGTGTAACGCCTCTCACAGTTCAAACCGATTACGCTACGTCCGACGTCATTGCCCAGTTATGCTTTTTTTTCGTAAGTTGAATACGGACATTTTACTTTATAACGTGTTAAACATGGATGTTTTAATTACAAAAGCCCATCGATTCGCTTCAGAAGGACTTTATTAACCCCCCGGAACCGTGTGGAGTACTTTCATAATGGATGGAGGCACTTTTTTGGGCTTCAAATTTTGGGCTTCCATTCACTCCCATTATAAAGCTTGGAAGAGCCAGGACATTTTTTTATGTAACTCCGATTGTATTCGTCTGAAAGAAGAAAGTCATATACATCTAGGATGGTTTGAGGGTGAGTAAATCATGGGGGATTTTTAATTTTTGTATGAACTATCCCTTTAATTACTAGCAACAGTGTAATTGGATTGGATTACTTATTACTAATTGCTTTCTAAATGTAGGGTGACCACCCGTCCCGCTTTGCGTTGTACCGCACAGCATTTTCACCCCTTGTCCCGCATGTCGCATATTGAGAAAATGTCCCGCATTTTCAACAGTCTATTGTTTTTAATGATCATATTGAGAAAACATGCATGCGTTCTTTTGCCTTTTTAAGAAAGCATTTTATTTATTATTTTTGCGGCATCGTTTTTCACCTATATTTAACAGCGCTTCGTCAGAAGTAACATCCCGCCTTACACAAATACAAAAGCCATTTTTTAAACCATATCCAATGGTTGAAAAGAAAGGAGTAAACACGGTCACTAGTAGGTTGTGACGGCTGTCAATCAAAATGTGGAGCGGTGATTCGTTCCATGTGTTCCCTGTCAGAAAACGAATGGATAGTTCTGTATATATATATATATATATATATATATATATATATACGCATTTTTCGTACTCGGCACGCATTTTGACCCTTTGGTACGCTTGTACGATTCGCTGCTCTCTATGTACGCATTTTGTTGCATCTCGCATTTCGGCGGTTTCAGTGCAGTCTATGACGTTGATTCTGCTGCTGAGCCACAGCGTGAAAGTGGAGTGAAAAGCTTTCGGCCAATCAGAGCGCTTCATTTTAACCCTCCGCTTACATGCCCGCCCCTCCTAGACAAATGCTTCGAGTCCGCGCCGCGCGCGTTCGTTTCATTTCAGTGCCTCAAGCAAGCTAGGCAGGCCGGATAACTGCAGGCGTGCATGCCATGGCTGAACCGCCTCACAGAGATGCGCTGTTGGCGGTTACAGCCGCGGTTGACTTGACGAAAAATTATATTTAAAAAAAAATTGGCCGAGTGGCGGTTGAACCAATCAAATGGAAAAAAATATATACATTCTTAAATATTGTTACAGTGCACTAAGCAAACCTGCAAGCTGAGCCCAGCTGTCAGTATGGAGGCCTAGGCTTCTTCTCGTAGATATTTTAAAACAGCCAGTCATTGTAGTCTACCACTCGGGGAATAGGCATTTAAAACATAGACAGATTATGGAGTGATATAAAAATGGCATCGGGCAATGGCAGAGCGAGATGTTCAGAAGAACGCAAGAGCTAAACTTCTAAGCTCAATAACATCCACAGCAACAACAAAAAAAAGAAGGTAAGAAAAATAGTCGGAAAAAGTTGCCCATCGTTTTTTAGCAGATGTGCAAGGTAAGCGGGCAAGTTTTAGGGTTGTTATGGATAATTAAAATGTGAACATGCACGTTGCACAGTTGTGCTGTTGACTTACAGCAAATTTTAGTGAATGAATAGAGTTGCCGTTTCTGTAATATCAAAGCTCCATAATTAGTTTCTTGTATGATTTTGTTTGGCCTGCTGGTACAGGGCTCCAGACTAACTTTTTTCACTAGGAGCACAGTGGCCCCCAACTGAAAATTTTAGGGGCACAACCAGAAATTTTAGGGGCGCACACCGTAAATCAACATGCTAACCAAATCTACTAATTTCCACTGTATTACTAATAAGGATCTGTATCGTTAAGGTTTTAATGGTATTACTACTCTTACCCATACTGCTTATCGATCCGGTACTTTAACAGTATTCTTACCAGTTCTTTTTATTATACTTTATTTTATTTTTTTTATAAAAAAAAAAACATAATTAAGAACATAATTAACATTGCTTTATAATCTGAAAAGTAAAATATCCATAGCAAAAGAAACCGCAAAGTTTGAACAAAATATAAAACATCTATGTGTAAATGGACCAGTGTGCAGGCATTCGGAAGGTCTGCTAACATTAATATTACAGTAAAGAACAAACCTACAAAGAAATCTAATAAAGTAAGGAAATGTAAAATAACACTGCATAGTTTTCACTGTATAAATTGATAGATTAATGCTTATAAAAGCTAAAGTTATTAATTCAAGAGATGTGAATATTTTCTATTTGCCTTTTGTTCGATTCGAATTAATGGCTCAATGGTCAGCAGGTTTATTAGACGCTGCCCCTTTAAGACCGATCGAATGTAGAACTAATAATATCATATTCTCCTATTTCTCCAAACTATTTACGCCCATTTAAGATATAAACTGTTAAAGTAACTACTGTCCAATCCGGTCATTTTGACACCGGCTATTTGTTGTTTATTTGATGGTTTAGACGCGCACACGAAGCCTACAATATTAAGTGCAAGTCGGTCCATTTCGAAGCACACACACATAAGCCGCCTTGAAGTTGGAAACAGCGTCTCTTGCGCGGATTATTGTGCATTTAATAGCTCTTTATTATCAAACACATCCCGCAGTTTAGCAACAGTAGAGACTGCAGTTTACAACAATCACTGAATCTGACGTTTAGTTTAGGTTTAAGGAGAAATGACAGCGCAAGGCTGTGAAGGGAAGGATGTCGCGCTCGACTGGACACGGCTATAGGAATAGTTTTACCTCATTCCATCTTTTTATAATTCTTGGAAGCCAAAATCGAAAATAAAATTAGATTAATATCACAGCACATCCCTAAAGTTTAAGCAGACTAAACTTTTGTTTAGTTCTTGGCCATCATCACTCACCCTTTAAAGCTGACTATGGTGTTGTGTTTGCTGTAGCTCCACGTGAGAGAGCTCGTTCGCTTTCTCTCTCTTCTGGATTGCGAATGGCAAAAATACATCACGGACAAATGGTTTAATATTCTCTCATATAGAAACGGCTGGCAAAGATAGAATTTGCCAGACATAACGTCTATCAATTATAATTAGTAAGTGTATTTTCTTAATTTCTCCAGTACCGACAGCAGGCAAATTTACTGGTCGCACATGTGCTACTGGATGTAAAATTCAGTCACACACTCTCAAATATTAGTCGCAAAATGCGACCATTTGGTCGCACTCTGGAGCCCTGTGGTATAAAATGAATTAACGTAACTGTTGTGTTGTGTTGCGTCGCGTCTTGCCACATTCAATGTAGAAAGCATTGCGTTCGTTTGAGGGTGCTTAACTCGCACCAGTAGACAAAAAGTTACCTGATTGTGACAGATGGTCGAATTCACATGACCCATTATAAATTAGCATTATAGTCTGCCATAGCCTATACCCTATAGTATCAAAAAGACCAAAGCCCTCTGATGCAGGGAAGATGAAAAATGGGGATAAAGACAGAGGTAAAGTGATGAAATGAATGAACAGTTTATCTAATTGCATAGTATTAAAGGGTTAGTTCACCCAAAAATGAAAATTCTGTCATTAATTACTCACCCTCATGTCGTTGGACACCCGTAAGACCTCCGTTCATATTCGGAACACAAATGAAGATATTTTAGTTGAAAGCTGATGGCTGAGAAAGGCTTCAGACAGGCCTCCATTGGCATTCAGTACATTGACACTTCCAAGATCCATGAAAGGCACTTAAAACGTCGTTACAAAGTCTATCTCACCACAGTGGCTCTACAATAATCATACAATGCGACGACAATAGTTTTTGTGCGCAAAAAAAAATCAAAAGAACACCTTTATCCAGCTTGTTATTGCCTTCCGCGTGTGTCTCCACGACGCATGCGCGAGAATATGACGTAGCGCCGGGGCTCGGGATTCCATGAAATGCACACTCTAACCCCATTTTGAGCACTACGCCGAGACCTAAAGCACGATCAATGTAGAATCCAACAGCTTAGACACGCGCGTCTTCCTCTGCTCGTAAACAAATCGCTTCTGGGTCATGTGTCCGAACGCCGGATCTGCGTCATATTCTCGCGCATGCGTCGTGGAGGCATACACGGAAGTCGAGAACAAGTTGGATAAAGGTGTTATTTTGATTTTTTTTTTGCGCACAAAAACTATTGTCGTCGCATTGTATGATTATTGTAGAGCCACTGTGGTGAGATAGACTTTGTAACGACGTTTTAAGTGCCTTTCATGGATCTTGGAAGTGTCAATGTACTGAATGCCAATGGAGGCCTGTGTGAAGCCTTTCTCAGCCATCAGCTTTCAACTAAAATATATTCATTTGTGTTCCGAATATGAACGGAGGTCTTACGGGTGTCCAACGACATGAGGGTGAGTAATTAATGACAGAATTTTCATTTTTGGGTGAACTAACCCTTTAAGGTACTAGTAAATGAATGGCAGTTATTTTTACCTTAAACTTTATGCTAACAATTGTGCTGGGTTGTCTAGAGAGGCACCAGACAGTGTGACTTTGCCTTAATCTTGTCAGATTTTTTTAAACGCATGGAATATCAGTTTTGTATTAATGTTTTTACTCTACAGTTGTGTAGTTTTGTGTAGTTGTGTTAAATTAAATACATTTTTATTTATTAATTCAAATTCATATTTAATTTCATTAAATATTCAATTAAATGTACATGTAAATTTGTAATAATAGTCTATTTATATAATAGCAACATTTTATGTCAAATTCAAATAAAATATCTACTACTCAGTTTCATTCATAGTGAAAATATGAAATGTGCCATAGTTTAGTGGAAGATTGCTCCCATCTACTGGAAAACAAACACTTTTGCTAGTGAACACGGTAGTTTGTTATTAATCTTACTATTTGTGTTTAATCTGTCTTTGGTTCTATTTTTGTATGACGTTTAACCATCATCAGCCTTTTTTGTTTATAATATCCTGAACACAATGATGGGTGTGCAGTAACTGTATAACATTTATGGTCTACTTGTATTTGGTTATGGAGTAACTAATAAATCGTAATTGGTGAAAGTATATTGTGTATATTATGTATTTTAGTGTTAGGTATCTCATAGATTTCGTACTGGTAGGTGGACAACGGTGGAGCGTACATTGGCGGTGGGCTATCGGGCCCGCTGGGGGCCTGCGGTGGGGGGTTGGGGGGGATGTGTACTCATAAAGTTTCTTCAAGGTTGGCAGGTCTGTAATTTAATGATGTTTTATTTGTTTCATTATTTATTTAGTTGGATTTTAGTTGCACTTGGTCAGAACTGTTTCAAAAGTAGTTATCTGCATGATGCCTGCTGCCTTTGGGCTCAGTGATGTTGAATTTAAGATTATACAAAAGTTTCAGGTTATGTTTTAGTGTTGGTAACTTGTCCCACACAAACTTAGTAATCGTCCCACATTTGGTTTGTTTGATGGTGGTCACCCTATCTAAATGCCATATCAACCTCGACTAGTTGAACAAGACACTAAACTGATTCTTGATTCTTTCAAATAAACAATATATAATTGCATAAATTGTTCTTGAACTTACCAAAGTATTTAAAGGGGGGTTACATTAAAACATACATTTTAACATAACATTTTGATGTTAAATCCACTATTGATTTATATAGAATTGTTCTATAGTCTATACAGTATTTAATGCAATTATATCAGAAGTAATTGTGATTAAACTACAGGACAAATTAAGAGTTATCCCTTACTTTACTTTTTCAAGAGAAAAGTAATTGAATTAGATTACTTGGTAATTAATTACACCCAACACTGCTTATAAGGTTTTGTCGAACTTTTATATTTAAGACTACATTTTACATTTGAAATGTCTTCCAGAATTCTTCATAATTGATCTGAATTTAACATCACAACAATGGTATTTAATTGTATCTCTGATTACAGACTCGCAGAAAGAGAAGAATCTGAGAGGATCACTGAGAGCTGAAGTGGAGAGGTGATTCATTGATGTCTCAGATATAATCTCTCTGTTAAAGATGCAAAAGAGGCAACTCAAACATTAAAAGGATGTTCAAGATAAAAAGGAGAAACATTTAGAACAATCGCATTTAAAACGCAAATGCCAATTGCTCACAATTGTACAATTGTTTACAAAAAAAATAAATTATATAAAAAAAAAATCAAACATATTTTTCAAGGTAAAAAGTTTTTATACAAATGTCATGAATGTTTTGAGTCATGAATAAGTTTTTTTTAAATAGTTTGATTTTGATCCTCTTCAAGTGTTGTGAAAAGTTCTTCACGTTCAAATTAAAGTAAAACTTTAAGTTACGAATTAAGTTCTAATTGTAATTATCCTGTCAATCATAGTCACAACTGTGTATAAGCAGCAGTCATTGGCTACTAAGATTTCAAGAAAGCAAACTTTAAGGGTCATACAGTTTGGTCTTAAGTTGGAACGACCACATGTTCTAGAAAAATGAAGATAGAACATGTGCTGTCGCAGGTCCTGCTGGGAGGAATTTTACACCAATAATTATATTTATCAAATTAATTATACACTTGTATTTTAAAAAATCCATTTTGCCTAATTATAATTATACACTAATTTTAATTATACACTTGCATTATCAGAGTACTGTGAGTTTGATTTAAATGATTTCTTCTCTCTCTTTGTAAACAGGAAAGTCAATAGAGGCGACATTGTTATTCTTGATTCCTTGAATTATATTAAAGGTAAGTCAATGTTTGTTCTGTTAGAATGAACATATCTGCGCCTTTGCTATTCATATAATGTTAGGTGTTTAATCCTACCTTTTAGAAGTTATTGATCCTGTACAAGAGTAAAACGCAGTGTTAAAGTGGTGTTGCATGTGACGCTCTTGAGATGCCAGTCTGGCATTAGATTGAGGTTTAATTGTGTTTTAATTCCAGGCTACAGATATGAGCTGTTCTGTCTTATCAAACATACTCAAACACCCCATTGCTTGGTACGTAATCTCTTATAACTTGTCTGAAAAACATTTCAGTCTACTATTTTTGTATGTAGTGCATAATTCTATATGCCCTGCAGATGTACTGTTTGACGTCAGCTGACGTGAGCTCAGAATGGAATAAAGCCAGAGAGGCTGATTCTCAGTACACACAGGAAATGTAAGCATTTTTGTTTGGTCACAGTGTGGTGTGGTTATATTAATAATTACGTGTTTCTGTTATAAGATATACACTACCGTTTCAAAAGTTTATGGTCAGTAAGTCAGTATTAACTGTTTTTAATTGACAGTAAGGACATTTGTAATGCTACCAAAGTTTTCTATTTCAAATAAATGCATAAATAGAAACTTGCAGTTATGAGTTATAAAGTCAGAATTGTGAGATGATAACTTGCAGTTATGAGTTATAAAGTCAGAATTGTGATAGAAACTTTCAGTTATGAGTTATAAAGTCAGAATTGTGAGATAAAAACTTGCAGTTATGAGTTATAAAGTCAGAATTGTGATAGAAACTTGCAGTTATGAGTTATAGTCAGAAATGTGATATAAACTTGCAGTTATGAGTTATATAGTCAGAATTGTGAGATAAAAACTTGCAGTTATGAGTTATAAAGTCAGAATTGTGATAGAAACTTGCAGTTATGAGTTATAAAGTCAGAATTGTGAGATAAAAACTTGCAGTTATGAGTTATAAAGTCAGAATTGTGATAGAAACTTGCAGTTATGAGTTATAAAGTCAGAATTGTGAGATAAAAACTTCCAGTTATGAGTTATAAAGTCAGAATTGTGATAGAAACTTGCAGTTATGAGTTATAAAGTCAGAATTGTGAGATAAAAACTTCCAGTTATGAGTTATAAAGTCAGAATTGTGAGATAAAAACTTCCAGTTATGAGTTATAAAGTCAGAATTGTGTGATATAAACGTGCAGTTATGAGTTATAGTCAGAAATGTGATATAAACTTGCAGTTATGAGTTATATAGTCAGAATTGTGAGATAGAAACTTGCAGTTATGAGTTATAAAGTCAGAATTGTGAGATATAAACGTGCAGTTATGAGTTATAAAGTCAGAATTGTGAGATATAAACGTGCAGTTATGAGTTATAAAGTCAGAATTGTGTGATAGAAACGTGCAGTTATGAGTTATAAAGTCAGAATTGTGATATAAACTTGCAGTTATGAGTTATAAAGTCAGAATTGTGAGATATAAATGTGCAGTTATGAGTTATAAAGTCAGAATTGTGTGATATAAACGTGCAGTTATGAGTTATAGTCAGAAATGTGAGATAGAAACTTGCAGTTATGAGTTAAAGTCAGAATTGTGAGATATAAACGTGCAGTTATGAGTTATAAAGTCAGAATTGTGAGATAGAAACTTGCAGTTATGAGTTATAAAGTCAGAATTGTGAGATATAAACGTGCAGTTATGAGTTATAAAGTCAGAATTGTGAGATATAAACGTGCAGTTATGAGTTATAAAGTCAGAATTGTGTGATAGAAACGTGCAGTTATGAGTTATAAAGTCAGAATTGTGAGATATAAATGTGCAGTTATGAGTTATAAAGTCAGAATTGTGTGATATAAACGTGCAGTTATGAGTTATATAGTCAGAATTGTGAGATAGAAACTTGCAGTTATGAGTTATAAAGTCAGAATTGTGAGATAGAAACTTGCAGTTATGAGTTATAAAGTCAGAATTGTGTGATATAAACTTGCAGTTATGAGTTAGAAAGTCAGAATTGTGTGATATAAACTTGCAGTTATGAGTGAGTTATAAAGTCAGAATTGTGTGATATAAACTTGCAGTTATGAGTGAGTTATAAAGTCAGAATTGTGAGATAAAAACTTGCAGTTATGAGTTATAAAGTCAGAATTGTGTGATATAAACTTGCAGTTATGAGTGAGTTATAAAGTCAGAATTGTGTGATATAAACTTGCAGTTATGAGTTAGAAAGTCAGAATTGTGTGATATAAACTTGCAGTTATGAGTTAGAAAGTCAGAATTGTGTGATATAAACTTGCAGTTATGAGTTATAAAGTCAGAATTGTGTGATATAAACTTGCAGTTATGAGTTAGAAAGTCAGAATTGTGAGATAGAAACTTGCAGTTATGACTGAGTTATAAAGTCAGAATTGTGAGATAGAAACTTGCAATTGCGAGAAAAAAAGGTCAGAATTATGAGATTAAATAAAAAATAAAAAGGTAATTGCAGCTTTTTGATGTCATTCTGATTTTTCTCGCAATATGAGTTAAGTCAGAATTGTGTGAATTATGAGAGAAACTTTTGCAATTATTTTATAAATTGTTTATTTTTTTATTCTGTGTCGGAAACAAGCTTCCATAATTCTCAGTGTTGAAAACAGTTTATATTTTTGTGTACACTGTGATTTTTCAGGATTCTCTTTTGCAATCTCACAATTCTGACCTTTTTTCTTGCAATTGCGAGTTTGTCACAATGTCAGAATTATGAGATTAAAAAGTCACACTTACCTCAATTTTTTTTATTCAGTGGCAGAAACAAGCTTCCATAGAGAATAATGAAATGAAAATTCAGCTGTGCTATCCCAGGAATAAATTACATTTTAAAACGTATTAAAGGTGCACTATGTAACTTTTCCGTCCGCTAGAGGTCGCCTATTCAAAACAAAGGCGTAGTTTGATGACGCCAAGTTTGAGACCAGAATCTTGGGACAACACAGCCGGTGGAAAAGAATCAGGATAGGACTCGGGCAGAAATCATGTTCATAGATGCGATTATTAACGCAATTGACAGGCGACTCCCTCACACGTCCCGGTTCCTTGGTTAAAATAGCAATTTTCTCACAATTTAAAAATAGTTGGAAACATTTGGGATATTGTAAGTACTCAGCTGAACAAAATATATAACACTGGCCTAGTGGTTTTTGGCTATTTTACTGAAAAAATGTTACATAGTGCACCTTTAAAGAAAACCAAAAATTTAAAATTGTAATATTATTTAACAATATTCCTGTTTTTTTAACTGTGTTTTTCATCAAATAATTGCAGCCTTGTTGAGCATAAGAGACTTTCAAAAACACTGAAAAATCTTGTCGACCCCAAACTTTTGAATGATAGTTGCTGATGTTATAAAATAAAGATGCTAAATATATTATCTTCATTACCAATCTTTTCTATTTTTATTTTCAGTCTTGATGCACTAATACAGCGTTTTGAAGCCCCTGATTCAAGGAATAGATGGGATAGTCCACTCTTTACTATTCAGCAAGAAGACTCTCTTCCATTTGAAGCCATCTGTGATGCGCTTTTTAAAAGAAAAGCACCACCACCTAACCAGTCCACAAAGAGTGTAAGATCACTAATAATGAATTATGCATGAGTATGAAGCAGCTTTATGTACTTTTGATTGCCTATGAATGGATATTAGAACCTGTTTCCCTCTGTTTTTTTTACAGCAACCGCTTTCATCCAGCAACTTTCTGTATGAGTTGGACAAAGTTACTCAAGATGTCTTAATGGTACGATTTTTTTTCTGTTTAAAAATAGAAAGCTTTCAGAGTCATTCTTTCTGTTTCATTGCCTACAGGTGAGCGTTTATAGATTGCGTTTGCATAGCTAGACCGTCAGTATCAATAGTATGTGTCGTCATACGGGTTGTTTTATGTCCCAGGCTGTTCTTGAGTCACAGAAGACAAGCGTCCCTGGAGATCTCATTTCCATTCCTGGAGCTACGGAAAAGATATCCTTTATTCTTACATGTTTAGCATTTCTCTAGCTTTGAATTTCTTTCTATTAGGGTCATACCAGTATTAGTCCGTTCCAGCCAAAAAAGTAGAGATGCACTGATTGCAATTTTCTTGGCTGATTCCGATGTCTGATTTTTTTTTTTTTGTAGGTGTGACCTGTCGATACCGATTTTCTTTCTAAAAACTATAATTGACCTAACTATTAGTTTTCAAGTAAAAAATCAGTTAATAAAATAAGAACAAATAAACAAAGTGCAAACAACAGCACAAATAAATGCAATAGAATAAAGAGAGATAGGAAATAAACGTGACTTTAAAGGGGGGGGGGGGGGGGTGAAACACTCAGTTTCAGTCAATCTCATGTCAATCTTGAGTACCTATAGAGTAGTATTGCATCCTTCATATATCCGAAAAGTCTTATTATATTTATAAAAGAAAGATAGGCTGTACCGAGTCTTTCCGAAAAAAACAGAGCGGCTGGAGGCATATCGTGTGGGCGGAGCTAAAGAATGACGAGCCTCTGAAAGCTCTGACATCCTTAAACGTGGAGAAAAAAAACGTTATCCTAAATAAACCATGAATATCAATCAGATCAGATTTAGCCATACATACATACAAAGATATTCCACCCTATCTGACGTCACACAGACCCATACTCGAAAAAAACTTTCTGAAACTTGTGAGAAGTATTTTTGGCACAGAAATACTCCATCAAACGTCCAACTTTTTTTTTTTTTTTTTTTAACTTTGTCCATGTTTAGCATGGGAATCCAAGTCTTTAACAGTGTAAAAAGGTCAGTATGCAATGAAACAGCACCCCCCCCCCCCCCCCCCCCCCTCATGTGGGTTTCTAACAGTAGGTTAGTATTCAGGTAAGAAATAGTGGTGCAGGTATGACATCACTTTGTAGGCAAATATGCGGAAGCGAGTTAGCATTTTAGCACTTCCGGGTCCCGAAGTCAATGGGATTTTGGTTAAATGGCTTAAATAAGGTCTGTGGTGAACACAAGCTCAAGACACTTTCACATTTTATTCTGTTACATAAAATACATCAGTATTACCCCACTCGTGATTTTTTTGAAGCTGTTATGTGTCTTGAAAAAGGCAGTTGCTAAAGTGGCTAAATGGGACTACAGAGGCTGTCGGGGAGGTCAAACGTAATCATGCCGAACAGGTAAACTTTTACAGCATCATTATGCTCATAATTGTGCTCTT
Source organism: Gobio gobio (assembly GCF_949357685.1). NCBI lineage: Eukaryota > Metazoa > Chordata > Actinopteri > Cypriniformes > Gobionidae > Gobio > Gobio gobio. Next base: position 48,755,935 of record NC_137115.1, read on the forward strand.
ATTAACTATTCTAACTCAAACGTTATGGTAAAATGTTTTGAGACAACTGAAAGAGTTGTCGGAGACTTGGTGATGTTGAATTTGACCGTGGTGTAGTCCGTTTCTAGGCTACCTTTAGCCTTTTACTTCCGGCGACTGCATTCAGGCGTCAAAAATAACAAAAGTTGTGTTCATCTGTGATAATTATCTTGATGGACAAAACGTGTAAGTATCATAAACTTGTGTTGATCACAGAGCTTGTTTTTTGTAATAATTCAAAAGCCTATGGGAAAATCCTATTGGGCGAACGGACAGTTGGCCTACATAGTGACGTCATACCTGCACCACTCTATACTTCAGAAATTAAAGTAATCAAATGTAAAATTACACTGTATTTTTAAAAATGTAATATTAATGCTTACAATTAAAGTTACAAAAGTGATTCAGTCGAGAGCAGCGAGTGATTTTCTTAGTCTGTTGTTCTTTGATTAACATGACAGACAGAAGCAGGAATAAAGACTGCTGTGTCTTTAAGAGTTTATGCACGGATCCAATAGACTGTTAGGCCAAATAGTTGTTGCGTTATCGCAACTATTTACATTTCGAAAATGATTGTTTAACCCTTTAATGCATGACTGTTTTGCCAAACATTCTTACACATTCGGCTCTTTAGCAACCCGGATCTATATCTAACGTGGATAGATCTATACCTGTCGCGATAATATATAAAACTCCTGATATTTGAGTAACAATTACAGAAGAATAAAATAAAACATATTTCGTTACCTTTTGGAGCTTGGAAGGGTTCAGTTTGAGCAGATGTTTTATACCATCATCACTGTCCTCGTCAGAGCTAATTTCCTAGTACATTCAGCATTTCCCTCATATTCGCGATCTCACGCATATCCTCAAAACTCATTTTCAATGTCTTCAAAATAAATATTTTGATCACTGACCTTCACCAGATCCATCATCAAGTGACAGTGACACTAATATTTGATTGCGTTCAGTACGGTCTCTGCAGTAAATCGCTGAGCCATTTCAAGTTTTGCAGATTATATACATATTATTGTTTTTTTTTTGTCTGAGGTAAATATGAGTGAAACGTCATTTCATCATTGTGTATCAGACATTGCCACCTTGTGGAATAAAGGTGAATTGCACTCATTTCGTCATTATAGATTTATTTATTATTGTGCAGATAAAAAAATGCGTACAATCTTACACACCTCGGGTCGTTAGCGACCCTATACAATTTTGACAAAAAACTAGTGGAAAACAGGCATTCAATTATAATTTTATATTTTTTTTCTTGTTATATTGTTTAAAATGGATTGATTGAGGAATAGTAAGAAGGTTGATGTCTAACCTTAAAAAATGAATGAGGAGGAGGGTAGTGAATGACGTCTCGGGTCGCTAAAGACCCGAGGTATGCATTTAAGGGTTAACTGAATACTCGCTAAGATGGGAATTATGTATTGGTCTTATTAGTTTATTTAAATGCTTAAAATGTTTAAAGGATTAAAATGGATTTAAGGAAATAAGAACAGTAAAAGTCCCAGTTCTATTGTAGTTATGAAGTAAACTATTTGCAAATAATATATATTTTTTTAAAATATGCACACATTCACTCTTATTTTCATCTGCCTAATATGTAAAAATACAAAACGTTTCTTGTCACGTCAAATTCAGTTATGATTTGCATAAATAATGTCATATTTTCAATTCAAAACTGTGAAATTTCATAAAAAAGTAAAGTAGTTTGCATCACTTGATATTACTGTTGGTCGCTGATTGTTATCATCGTTTTCTGATATGAAATGTTTGCTACTTACATCTTAGGATGCACTCTTTCACTGCTATAACTAAAGTGTCGTGTTGGAATTCGCATTAACATTAAGCCCCGCCTGCTTTGATTTGATTGGCCATCTCACTCATTCTGACAGTGATGAGCGCTGTTACAACAACAAACAGAGCGGTGTGTAATGGAGAACAGCAGAGCAGCATCAACAATATCAAGTATTGGGGAGGACAATTTGGCCATTTCTAATTATTCGGGGAACTTGTCCCCCTCAATGTCTATGGTGGTTACGGCCCTGCACCATGTCCCTCTGTAGCTTTTGCTCTGATTATTTTGGGGGTGGAAATGTAATCTTGTTATCGTGCTTTGCTGAGCCACCCATCTGAGCTATTTGATGTTTCTCACTGTGACAACACAGAAATGTCCTGCCATAGACGGGCAAAGCATTAGAAACGATTACTGCATGAAACCAAGATCAAGCCTGGAATTTTCGACTTATGCTCGATTGAATCTTGCTGACAGAATGTTGATCCGTTTAATGCTAACTGAAGATGTGTTGTAGTAATAAACAGGACCTATGTGCATGTGATGAATACACAAACATCAAAGACTGTCATTTCTTTCTGACGCAATTGCAGTGGCCGTCCATTACAGCTTTAGCATAGATATGGAGCAGTGCAGGTGGCCCTTTGAAATAATACAGAATTCAAATGGGATTTATTAGAAGTTCATTTATACTCGGTCTTTGTTGCTAAATGTGCTGGTTGGTCCAATCCACTGTTGAGGCAAAGTCACACAAGTTTTTTTTGTTGTCTATCAAGGGATTTATTTGGTGAATGTGTTTCCATCGTAGTTTGGTCATGTGCATGTCTTCTCAATTGAATGCATTTTTAGAATTGATGCACATCTTGCCATTTTCATGCAGTTTTTTTTTTCAATGCAATATCCCAAAATGTGCATAAAAATGGGTGGATGGAAACACAGTTTTTAGCTAATGTTAAAAACAGTTGTGCTGCTTTATATTTTTTGTGAAAACCTGATACTTTTTTCAGGATTCGATGAATAGAAAGCATTTATTTGAAATTTACACACACAGTTTCTGTTAATCTCATGTTAATCTTGAGTAGCTATAGAGTAGTATTGCATCCTTCATATCTCAGAAGAGTCTTTAGTTTTATCAGATTTATAAAAGATAGATGCGCTGTACCGAATCTTTCAGAAAACAGCCAAACTTGTCGAGACACGAGCATTATCCTTGGATAACTTTCTATTCACTATACGTTCGTGTTGTTGATATTTTATGCACTTACGTGCCGATTGCCAACAAAACACCTGCGGTTTCCACTCGTGACCGGGAACAAACAAACTCACTTGAAGAACTCCGTTACTGCTCTGAGAAAACAAACTGCATCCACTGTTTCCTTAACGCTGGGTTATTTGGGAAGCTGAACAAGGTTATCTTTCCCTCACAACCAGAAACACACTTTTTTAGTGACATTTTTGATTTTGTGATCTAAAAACAAAATGCCAGAGCTGCTGATGGCTTCTGTAACCCGAATGAAGCTCATTTGATGGGCGTGCTCTTGTTCTGGCTCTGGTTGATGTACGCACGTGCTCATCCAGGAGAAGTGCCCATAGATATGTATACGTAGATGCCATATTTGACCGCTCCAGGCATGTCGACGTGCCGCCATTTTGGAACGGTCAACACTTCAGTTGCTGTCATCACTCACATGAAAATAAAGAACAACACTGCGCAGCCTCTGTAAAACCTGCCGCTATTTAAATTCCCGAAGAAGTGGGATAACCTTTCACAGGTGAGAATGTGGTTTGTGCTTTTATAGCCTATGTATTAATGCTCAAGGAATTGAGCATTATGCCCAAGGAATTGTGTGGTAGCTAGATGTAACGTTAAACAAAGCATGGTGGACCGTACGGGGTGTATGCTCATTTACAATCATTTCTATCGCCAAAGGTGCTTACTCCTTGCTTATTTGTGGGAAACGGAGGAGAAAAACGGCGCATACGGCAAGAAAAGCTGTTATACCTTTTATTTTACGTTATTTGTATATTTGTTTCATAAACACCGCATCCGTAGGGGCTGTCATTGTTGTTTCACGGGCTTGGAGTACATCGATCTAGTACGAGTTCATGGGTGGGAAGTCACGGGTTTGACTGACGTTCCAGTGCACTTTCACAGGTAGAAGGTTGGAAAAACAGGTTACGGGGTGCCTGGAACGCGGCATAACTCAATATTACAGGTTTTTAACTACGGTTACTTTTTTATGTTGTGTTAGCTAACGCGTTCTTCATATATTTTTAGTTTGGCAAGTATAATGTTTGGATCTACACAAAAACACGTAACATTTGTTAGTTAATAATGGCTTCTCGGTTCTTGAATTTAAGACACAGTATTCAAGGACTGGAAAGTATGTGATAACAAACATTGGTCTTTGAAAGTGCTTAAATTAAAGGTCCTGTTCTTCGTGATCCCATTTTTCAAACTTTAGTTAGTGTGTAATGTTGCTGTTAGAGCATTTATAATACCTGTAAAATTATAAAGCTCAAAGTTCAATGCCAAGCGAGATATTTTATTTAACAGAAGTTCCCTTTCAAAGCCTACAGCGAACGGCTGGTTAGGACTACATCCTGGTATTTCCTGCTTTAATTACGTCAGTAGAGCAGTATGTCGACTAACCTCCGCCCACAAGAACGCGCGAAAAAGGGGGCGTGGTCTTGTTGCTCCCGCGTGGAGAAGAGGAAGTGTTGCGTTCGGTTGCGTTCGTATAGTTTGTTTGTTGCCATGTCGTCGAGACGCTGTTATTTTCATCCCGGAGTCAAGTCACCTTTGTTTGGCTTTCCCAGGGACGCTGTACTTAGAGATCATTGAGCGCATGGATCCCCGTTATGGTGAGAGGCGTGACCTTTCCGGTAACGTGCGCTCTGCGTGCGCTAAGCTGCTGTCGAATCACAACACGGGAACCGCTGGCACAATCAGAACTCGTTACGTGTTTCTGAAGGAGGGACTTCATAGAACAGGGAAATCTTTCAAGCCGTTTTGAGGACAGTGAAAACAGCGGTATACAGATAAGTAAATTGTGTGAAAAATACTGTTTTTTTACACGCGAAACATGAACACATGTTATATTGCACACTGTAAACACAATCAAAGCTTCAAAAAAACACGAAAAACAGGACCTTTAAACTTGAACTAAATTTAAGAGTAGTTAAAGAAGAGAAACTAGGCAACTTGCTTTTGAATGTTCACAAAGCACGTTCATGACCGGCTTTGACCGTTCAAAAATGGCGGACGGCTAACGTATAGCAGCCCATAGAAACAGTCGCTAATGAGGCATCTACATTATATATATATATATATATATATATAAATAAATGGAAGTGCCCATACAAGGAATTCCGCCCTTTATGACGTCATACAGGGCCATGTTTGAAAAAAATTTCCGGAACGAATCCTAAAGGAGTGCATTTTGCACAGAACGTGATACGTCCAACCCGTTTTTTGTTTTGTTTTATTTTGGCCATGTTTAGCATGAGAATCAGTGTAAATAGTCAGAATGCATGAAATAGCATTAGACCCTCCCAAAAAAACAACATTGCAGTATCATTTAATGTGTTCCTGCTCCTCGATCTGAAACTCCTCTTATTAAATTTGTTAATGCAATGTACATTATTATTACAGCCTATTTTTCTTAACTTGTTCAATACATCGAACTCACGAGAAGTCTTAACATGGTGGAGTTGAGGAAACTCAGACGCCAGTTCATCAGTTACACCAAGATGCATCCAACAGAGAACATTGGACAGATTGCCAATATGTTTGTGCAGTATCTTAATAAGAGTATGCACTAACAGGTGTTTTTTAAATTGTAATTCTTAAGGTCATATTTATTGTTTTCAAGTTGCATTTTTAAGAATGTTTTGAGTGCAATAAAATTTGAATTCTACTAATGTCTTTCTAAATTCATTGGTGTGTTATTATAAAAAGTGTAGATGTCTGGTTAACTGTTGTTGCAAAGAAAAATGGTCTGAATATTAACTTAGTTGCGCAGTGAGAAAACCGGAGGAAATGTCACAAGCCTAACACCTAACAACCCAACATATCACTTTCAGAGATTGTTCCTTTTTCTCTCCATTTTCTCCTCGGTAACAGGGAACATGCTGGGAAATGTTCAGCTGCAGTCTGGATGTTTGTCTTCAGCGGTTCACCGACCTTGAAATGAGCGTAATGTTTGATTGAAGTCAGCAATGCGTACATACAGATGTTTCCAGGCTTCAGACGTGGGCAGGCTAATGAAATGAACCATAAAACTCATCGAGATGCTGACTGTTTAGTGTTTTTCATGCAAGTCTTCTGTTTATGCCTCTGGGCAAATGCAAGTGTTTGGAGAGCCATATTGACTCTTGTGTTAGGGATTCACTGGGGGAATCAGGCCAGCTGTTTGTGTAAAATGTGTAAAATTATTATCTGGTATAATAGGATTTGAAGAAAACATGCACTCCAATAATTTCTGTCATGACCCCTCAGACTCTTTTGCATGGTGAAAATAGCAACATGTTGGTTATGTCTTTTTTTCATGTTTTTCACATTTGTATAATCTTTTTTTTTTGGCACTTTAATTCCACATGAAAAAATATGGGGCATTCACAATTTGTTAAATGTTGAAGCTGATGCTTATGTGTTCAGTTGCATTGCAAGCTGTTCTTTCCTGTTTTATCTTAAACTCGTTACCGAACAGAAATAATCGTTGTAGGACATGACTCGCGATTTAAAGAAGACCTATTACGCTTTTTTTTTTTTTTTTACATGTTCAACTTTCTTTAGTGTGAAATGTTGCTGTTTGAGCACGAAAAAGGTCTGCAAAGATAGAAAGCACAATGTCCTCTCCAAAGGGATTCTATACATCAGAAAGAACCATACAGTGGGGATAGAAAATAATCACATTTTGTTGCTTTGCAGGCTGAAATGAAAACCGACAAAAACTATTTTTGTTTTATTCAGCTGTATACAAACTTGTCAGAAAAAACAAACAAAAAAAAAACAGAATCACTGAATTGGAAAAAGAATCAGCCCCCTCCTAAAAATGACTTGTAAACCCAATCAGGTGTAGTTAATCATCTTCTCAATAGCACACAAAGCCAATTGACTTTCAGCTGTGGTCATTTTGATTAGCTCAGCATGAAACACGCTTTTCCTGAAGCATTTCAGTCCTTGGGAGTGCAACTGAAGAAAACAATCAACTATGGGTGGCAAGGCATTGTCTAAAGATCTCCGGGATAAAGTTGTGGACAGGCACAAGTCAGAAGATGGATACAAAACAATTTCAAAGGCTTTATCAGTGTCTAGAAGCACAGGTAAATCTATTATTAAGAAGTGGAAGGTATTTGGTCCAACACAGACCCTCCCTGGATCAGGATGTCGCTCCAAACTGGATGAAAGAGCCAGGAGGAAACTGGTCAGAGAGGCTACCAAAAGGCCTACAGCAACTCAGAAGCAATTGCAGGAATTCATGACAAAGACTGGTCATTGTGTGCATGTGACAACATCACAAATTCTCCACAAATGTGGCTTGTATGGGAGGGTTGCAAGAAAAAAAGCCACTCCTCAAGAAAGGCCACATGCAGTCACGACTGAGCTTTGCCAAAACGCACCTTGAAGATTCTGAGGCCACGTGGAAAAAGGTGTTATGGACAGATGAGACTAAAATTGAATTATTTGGCCTCAGCGATCTGTGGAATGACTCTGTGGAATGAAAATCTGTGGAATGACTTGAAGACAGCAGTCCACAAACGGTCACCATCAAATTGAACTGAACTTGAGCAGTTCTGCAAAGAGTGGTCAAATATTGCAACGTCTAGATGTGCAAAGTTAGTAGAGACATATCCCAACAGACTAAAGGCTGTAATTAAAGCAAAGGTGGTTCAACAAAATACTGAAACAAGGGGGTGATCCTTTTTCCAACTCAGTGATTCTGTTTTTTAATTTCTTTCTGACATGTTGGTGTTATATCTTTCACTTGGATGTTATAAGTTGCACTGAGTAATTACAGCTGAATAAAACAAAAACTGTGTCTGTCTTCATTTCAGGCTGCAAAGCAAAGATGGCTTCTGTTAGCCTAGAAATCTAGACGCACCATAGCGGCAACAAATCTAATTTGCAGCCAGAGCGTCTAGCAACTCTCCGTTGGCTTGCAAGCTGGAAAAAACAAACTCTAGTCAGGCCAATCACATCGTGTATAGAGTCGGTGGGCGGGCTTAACATAATGACGGCAGAGTTTCGGCTGTTACGTGTACTACTCGTAAACAAAGAAGCTGGCGAACAGCGGTCTTTCGAATCGGCTTTGGCCGTGACTCTGGAAGACTTGAGTTAAGCTTTTCTTTGAGAAAAGAACAAAGAACGGCACTGAAGTCATTCTTAAGAAAGCAAGATGTGTTCGGAGTTTTGCCAACCGGATACGGCAAAAGTTTAATCTATCAACAAGCTCCGCTTCACCTTCTTCGTTGCTCTGGTTGGTTGTGGCGCTATCCTATTGCGTGCAGAGGGAATTTGAAAGACAAGCGTTTGTCCCGCCCCTCGAATTGAGCCCTGCCACTGGTGTGTTCCCAGACCCAACATCTTGATGTGGGTCTGGCTTTTCAGGCTAGGTTTCTGTCATTTTAGGCTGTTTTTATCACACTGATTTCATTTCAACTGTTGGTTTTTTAAATAGGTTTAGTTTTAGTTAGTTATTTGATGGGGTGTGACGTCATGATTGACAGCTTCTCCGAACTTCAAATTTGCAACACAACTTGGTTAGACATATGGCTTTGACTTTATAGTAATTTTAGATTAAAACATTTTTGTAAAATATATATTTATATAAAATAAAAAATATTTAGTACAGTATTTTTAATTTACAGTAAATTTAAACTTCCATAATTTTTTCATACTTTCATATTTTGAATTGCTTTCACTTCAGCAATAATCTCCCGAGTGTCTGCTTTAAAACAAGACCAAACTAGGTCTATATTCCAAAGCATTCTTGAATTACAGCCCTTTCAGTTTGGATAGTGCATTTTCATCTGTATTCTCAAAAAGGGGGGTGACAGTTAAGAGGACAACTATTATTAACACTGATAATACAAAAAAAAAAATATATAAAAAAAAATATTGTTTCTTACAAATCAGCGTATTAGAATGATTTCTGAATGATCACGTGACACTGAAGACTGAAGTAATGATGCTCAAAATGTAGCTTTACCATCAAAGGAATTAATAACACACATATATATGTTACGATATGTTACAATATTTTTTTAATCAAATAATTGCAACCTCTGTGAGCATAAAAGACTTACCATCCCAAACCAATGGTATAGTAATGATGATTATTAAAATACATAGTCTGAGAACTTTGCACTTTTAGGTTTTCTTTTCTCCTTTTCTATACAAATCTAATTAAACATTAATCCACATTAAACAAAATCAGCATTATCTAATCAATCTTGACCCCCATTTACTGTCATTATAAAGCTTGGATTAGCGAGGACATTTTTTAATATCTCTCCGATTTTATTCGTCTGAAAGAAGAAAGTCATACACATCTAGGATGGCTTGAAGGTGAGTAAATCATGGGGGAATTTTACATTTTGGATGAATGAAACCTTATAGCAAGGACCTTCTGCTATCCCTTAGACAAAATAATAATGTCCAGCGACCCTCCTATTCAAAACAATCAAACCTTTTGAACTGGGTCATTTGTGTTAATTATTCTTGTGGACTATATGCAAACATCTGTTTTGTGAAATGACTTATTCAAGGCAGTACTTAACAAAAAGTAAAATGTATGGTCCATCTCATATATTTTTTAAATATTAGCATTTTGCAGATTCTTCAAGGGGTGTGTAAACTTAAAGCTACACTGTGTGCTATTTTCCCCCATCTAGCGGTGAAAAGGTATATGACCATCCAGTGAATATTAGTTTCTCTTCCTCTCAATTCCGATTTCGTTTTAACTCCTACAGTGGTCGATTTAGTCCAAGATTAATATGGCTTCCAGTTCGACCTCGTCCACATTCGACGCGGTGCCATCGAGTGTTAAAACGCGAAAGGCGAAGCTTGAATTTACGGGTATGTCCCTCTTTGGCTAATGTACTTTCAAGATGGAGCATGGCGACCCGCATTCGAACCCATTACCGTTTGTATTTTCAATGGCATATTATAAACTTACGAGAATACTTTATTACTTGAAAGAAGTAAATATACATTAATGAGCACATATATTTTTGAAAGAACTAAATGTTTTTAGCTAAGAATAGACTAAAAAAGTTAAACAGTGTAGCTTTAAGACCACAAATGTATGTCATGTTGAATAAAATATTTAGCATATTCCATTCTCAATTAATAACAACAATTTTTTTTTACATCATTTTATTTAATTTGCAATCATAGAAAATGCACAGAAATATTTTGCATTCCATATTTTGCTTATTCCACTACTACATTTTGGATACAAGTATCCATAATTTGAATTTTAGTGGTTGCATTTAAAAAAAATCTCAATTCATAATTATTGTAACCTTTAACAAAATTGTCAAGTCCAAATGACTCAGAGCATTATTTAAGATATTCTTAAGCAATCTAAAACCAAAGGTGTGAGTAAATTTATGTACATAATTTGTATAGTTATTTCTACTAAAATAAAATGGTTACAATGAATGCATTCAAATCTGTCAAATGTATTTTACTTTAAAAAAAATCACTGCAAGAAAACAATTTTGCGAAATCATCTGAAAAGAAAATATAAAGTTGCGTCATATATGACTTGATGATTAGGGATCTGGCCATGAATCGTCTGATTGGCTGAAAATAGGATGCGTTGGTATCATTATTCACTTTTTTTCCTGGCCACCGTTTTACGCATGTTGGTGTATTTGTGCCGGTCATTCCTGTATAGAAAAAAAAGATAACAGCAAAGGCTCATATGCAGTTCAGAGACAAAAACACCCACAGTTCAACAGGTCACCAACAGTGTGCATGTGCATTAAAGGGGTCATATCATTTTGATTATTGAGTGTAACAGAATAGGTTGACATGCTTTAATGTTCTGTACATTGTTATAGTCCCTCTATCGCCAGTCTGTCTGAAACACACAGGTTTCTACCAAGCGGCAACCTCCCGCAGTTTCTCTTGAAGCCAATACAGAAGTGACTTAGGGCGTTTTCACACCTGAAAGTCCGCACCAAGGTCCGAACCGAAGTTCATGTTTTGATACTTTTTATACATTCGGTTAGTTTTGGTTTGGTTTCACATTGCAATCATGCGAGCGCACTAAAGAACTTTACATGACACACTTACGTCCACTCGTCATCATCTATGTGGGCGGCATCTGGACATTGATTGGTTTGTAAACGGACGTGCGTTTGACGTCAGCGTCTTTGATAAGAATGAATGAACGGACGGACGCATATCACCGCCACTATTGAACAGTGCGCATTGCTTGACTATTTTTATGTTTCGTTACGTTTAAAAGTGGACATTTCAAGCTTTATATACACATATTTCTCATGTTTGTGAGGCAAGCCTGCTGAGTTTCGGTTTATTTGAGACCCGCTCCAGTTCATGTGTAAAGCATGTGATCGATCCCGCGATTATTGTCTGCTATAGACTATTTGCTTCTTATTTATTAAATCCAGGCAATTATCTGATTAAACGTTGATTAAAATCAAGATACAATTTATACAAAACGAAATTCCCATTAAAGAAATGCTTTCTAAGCAAAATCATACAACATTTCGTTCAAAATTATTTCTGACTTTCTGTCTTCTGACATATTGCGCATCTTTTCACTTTTCATAATCAATGTAGCCTAGATTGAATTTAAAAATAACGTTATAATATTTAAACATAAACAGGAACTTCCTGTAAATGGTCTGAAAGTCTGAACCATACAGAAAATGCTTTCACTCTAGAAACGAACCGAACCTTTGTTCAGTTTGATCCGGACCGAGACTACCTCTTTTCTCAGGACCAAATTTCGTCTGTTTGGTCCGGACCGTGGTACGGGGGAGGTTTCACACCTGTAATTTTGATTCGGACCAAACTGAAAAGTCCGAAAATCCGGACCAAACAAGGTAGGTGTGAAAACGCCCTTAAACTGCAATTCACTGACTGGCCGCTAGGGACAGGCTCCAGAAGGGAGCAGAATCTCATTGAGCCCCATGTTAAAATGGCCAACTTTACAGCAGAAAAAAACATGTTTACAGCCTGGTACAAATTGTGGTTTTGGTCTATATAGCTATATTTTGCCCTTCATGACAACTAGGGGTGGGAATCTTAAGGCACTTAATGATCCCTTCCAATTCCGATTCTGGGAGTAACGATCAGATTCCCAAAACTATTCTTAACATACTTTTTTGGTAACTAAATTATCCTGCTGTGTAAATACATGAACTTTACATTTGAACCAAAATTGGAGATACTATGCTTTTTGTTTATAGTTATAATATCTGTTTGACAGTATTGCCATATTAAAAATTATTATGAAGGTTTCTTTCAATATTTTTATTTTATTAACAAATTAATATTCAGGATTAACAAGCTCTGAATGAAACATGGTAAGCCATACAATTGCAAAGAACAATCATTTTTATTTATTTTTCATTTTTTTATCTTCACCCTTCGCCGCGAGTTTGATTGACAGGCGATCTGACCAATCACATCGCCGAATCTGCCGGTTTGTCCGACAAAGCAGTCAGGAGTTGTTTTTTAGATTAACGTTGGTGGACTTGAACTTGAAAACGGTGTGTACGGACGTCTTTCCGCCGTTGAAACATTTCTTTCAGTGTTCATTCTTGTTAATTTAATGCTTATCAATGAACTAGAAGGAAGAGATGATCGGTTCATGAGCAGCTTTAACCGAGGCGCTACAGCAATCACGACACATAAAAGAGCCACATGTGGTTTACATTTCTTAAAAAAAGACAACATTTTAAAGTTGAGACTTTGTTTCATATCATAAAGTCACTTGCTTTGTCTGTCAGCGTGTTGTCAGTGTCCTCTTTGCTCCGCAATGTATTTTCTCTACGTGAGAACGTGTGTATGTGGCGTGAGAGGCCCATGGCGTGTCGGACATAGCAACAGTAACTAAAGGGGTGGGGCTTTGCGAACGGGCAGCATACGATCGTCCGTCTATCAACAGGTTTTTTCTGTTTGGCCAGTGACCGTGCGCGCACAGTTGTGAAGTGGCAGTTTGAATTGAACATAGAATCAATTCTGTATTTTTGAGAATCGATTCTGAATCGTTAGATAACGATGCATCGACCTTTTCTCCCACCCCTAATGACAACTGTGAGAGGGGGTGAATTTTTTTTATAACTCATTCGTTTACATTTACGCATTTGGCAGACGCTTTTATCCAAAGCGACTTACAGTTCCCTTATTACAGGGACAATCCCCCTGGAGCAACATGGAGTAAAGTGCCTTGCTCAAGTACACACTGGTGGTGACCGCTGGGATCGAACCAGCAACTTTCTGCGTATCCGTTCCATGGTTTAACCCACCGGACCACCATCTCACCAGCTCTTTACATTATATAATTAGAGCATAATTAAGGGCGTGGCCACTTTGAGTGACAGGGTGATTGTCGTTTGTCTGCTGTCTGTTAGTCATCACGTCACCTCAGCTCTGCCCACATTCAGCCTCTTTGCCCATTTTCTATTATCCGGGAGTGACACGCGATGACGCGCTGCCAAGATGGCAACGGCCAGCTCGTCCCTACTTTACGCTTCAAAACTGCTCTTCAGAATCCTATGGGTGACGTCACAGACACTACGTCCATATTTTTGTACACTCTATGGTTTCTACAAAGCCGAAAAGCTCAGAGAGCTCTGATTGGCCAGCAGACCCAGTGCGTTGTGATTAGCTGAACAACTCAACCATGTGTTGAAACTGTAACGCCCCTCACCGTAAATAGCAAGCTTCAGCTTCTAATGCTTTTTAAAGCATTTGTTAACACACAGTTGTTTGAGCCCGAGTCGGATTCTGAAAATGCGGATGATCATCAGGAAGCTGTCCTCCGTAAACAAGCAAACCTCTGAGTTGTACTGCTCAAGAACAGATTAATAAATCAATCTTAACCACTGATTCTTAATTTCATCCATTGTGAGAAGGCCAAACAAAGCGGTTTTGCTTTCACTGGCAAGTTGCAACATATGTAACAGGAGGTGGAAGGGAAATATTACACTATGCTACATTTCATTGCCACAGGATATATATGGCACACACCTGCTCATTTTAGCCTTGTTTCTACAGCCCTGTCCGCCCTCCCAGTGGCTTGTGAAGGTGGCTCTTGTCATCATACCTCCGCAACCAACACATGGCTTACCGCTGCAGTATGGCTAGAAGGAGAAAGCAGAACAAGAAATCAAAAATTTTAAGTATATTACACACCAGTGGTTCTGATTGACTTGTAGACAGCAGGGAAAAAAATATCCAAAATTTAAATGCACAATGCAATCATTCCTGCATAGAAAAATAAGAAAAGCAATAGTCATTAAACAGTACAATTTTATATCATTTTGTAGTTTAGTTTAGGTGTAGACACGTCAACGGTATATTTTGGTGCAAATTAATTTGTAACAGAGCTGGTCACTTTGACAGCGAGCTGAATGGAACGCCCACTTTTCTAGATTCAGAGGGAAAAAAACACACCCTCTATTTTTCTTATTCAATGTTTTCAGTTGCACTTGCAAAATATGTCACAAATCTGACGACGTAAAATCGGTTGCAACTTCCGGATCACGCTGACTTTAAAAGCAGGTTCATTTGTAGTGAGGATAAACAGTTTGTGCCGATCCATTTGTTTTACTTTCACGAAAACACCTAAAATCAAAACATTTAAAACCAAAATGATACATTTTCCTACTCAGCCCATATTACTTTAATAATTGAGCATATTGTTGGTTCTAAGCAGTTCTTGGTAATATTAATGCATTTCTAAAGACATTTTTTGTTACTTTCGGATGATAAACTGTGTCATCATTTGATGCCCAATGGAAAATCCGGGACCAGAAGACAAGCCAGATGAGGCTCATTGTTTTCAACCCATTCTTTCTTTGGGATCAAATGTCATGTTTTTGTTTGTCTTTGCAAAATGTGGGTCAAATCCTCTTTGCTGCATCCGCAGCTTTGTAATATTTCCAAAAGGTTTAAACGGGAAGGGAAACCGGCTTAATTTGTCTCTAATTTCAATGCAATATTTAGGTTAAAGGAACACAGCGACTTTTTGGGACTTCATCTTATTCACCGTATCCCTCAGAGTTAGATAAGTTCATACACACCATTCTCATCTCTGTTAGTGCCATAACTCTGTCTGACGCACCACCGCTAGCCTAGCTTAGCACAAAGACTGGAGGTAAAAGGCTCCAGCTAGCCTACTGCTCAATAAGTGACAAAAAAACGCCAACATTTTCCTTTTTCAAAAGTCCCAAAAAGTTGGGTGATTGAGGTGCAAATAATCCTCATCCTGTCGGCCTGACAAGAGTTTCTGCCGCTGACCTGCTCTTTGGCACAATAGCCACAGATCATTCTGGTGGCCAGCTCCATCAGATGGTCCTGATCTTCATCATGGCACAAATCACATGGGTACGCCCGACCACAGCATGGAAATCTGGCAGGAGAGACCATTAATGCAAGACGGCTGCTCTAAATATGAGCCAAGGACATTTTGTAGGTCAAACAAAAGGACTTGGGTGGTACACAAAGATTTCTACAAAATAAACCTCTTTCAGACCCAGACGCTGTTCCTGATAGTTACCTTAGCCACCGGTGACTTTGTTTGTAATGCCTGCAGGCACCTTTTTCAGGTAGGGGTTTCCCTTGCTGAACTGCAGGGTCTCTGTAGCGTCGAGGGTATTGAGCAGCAGCACCTGTAAATTCAGTAAATAATAATAAGTTGTTATATTTATATGCGGTTTTAAACTCAATGCCATTTACAAAGAGAGTCTGGAATGTCCTCAACAACAGGGCCCAGGAACACACACCAATTAACCAATGATTTGTGAAACACCGGAGGACTTTTAAAGTATAGTGCATGTCCCTATATGGGGCAGCAGAACCCACACAGACCCCTGCTGGCCTCACTACACATAATTCCAGCAGCAACCCAACCAGGGGGTCTCCAATCCAGGTACTGACCAGACTTAACCTTGCAAAGCTTCAGTGGAAATACAGGTGCTGGTGATCAGTCAAAATATCGGAGTTACTTTTTCACATTTATTTGACTAACAGCTCTCCTGTCCCTATGTTGAGAAAAATCAAGAGTAAGTTCAGAGGCGTTGTGTGCGAACAGGTTATTGTAGTTCTAGACTAAATCTGAGCATTTACTAATCTCACTTGCACAAAAAAGATTCAGTATTCCTCAAAATGAATAAAATCAGCCAAATGCAAAATCAGAATACTATGCAAACCTCTAATAATAAAATAGAACAAATATTTTTATGAATTTTATCTCACTTTATTGACCAATGTCTTGCTGCTGACCTTAGATGATTGAGTTAAACTATGAGCAAAAATAACTTTATATTTTTTTTAATTTATTGGTGAAGTAAATGTTAAACTTTTTTTATCCTGTCCTATTCTTCTATTATCCAGAATGGCAGCAGCTGAAAGGTTTGTTTGAGCTGCGCCCTCTACTGTACATGCGTGAATTAGCATTTTTACTTCAGCCTGAGGCTTATTATTTCAATTTTGGTGTGAAAGGGTCTTTACATTTGCACAAAAAAAGAACTTTTTTGTTATAAAAAGCAGATAAAAACAAACAAGCCCAGGCCAGGTGAGAAAAAGTAACGCAAAAGTAACGTAACGCATTACTTTTCTTAAAAAGTAACTAAGTAATGCAATTAGTTACTTTTTAAGGGAGTAACGGAATATTGTAATGCATTACTTTTCAAAGTAACTTTCCTCAACACTGCTGGTGATAAATAATCCCTCGCAGCGAGACTAACTCTTGACACGGTCAACGCACAAGAAACGAACTGTACTGAATCAGTATATATATATATGACATGGTTCAGACCTGTCTGATTTCTGGTCTGTTGCTGAATGAGCTGAAAGCGTGCCGCTTCAACAGAAATCCTCAGTTTGGTATGACAATGTTGGCAGTTTTGTTCCCAGGTTTGCCCATAGGTCAGATTCTAGAGAAAATAAAAAAAGTTTGTTGTGTGAAGATTTATTTGAAAATCTAATTATTTGAAAATTATTCACGTTGCAGATAGGCAAGTAAACGTATATACACACACAAACAATATAAATTTGTAATGTGAATGAAATTTTTATCTCCAGTGAATCTTTGCAGACCTGAAATGTGTCCTCCTTGTTGCAGGTAAGGCATCCAACACTGAACTCGGACTCCTGCAGTATCAAGTCAACAGGCACAGCTGCTTTTAGGTCCAGATAGCCCAAAACATCACTGTAGTGGTGCATCATGCTAGGTCTGAAGTCCGCCCTGATATCTGCTCCACATTTCTCACACTGAGCAGTGCAGGTCAGACGCCCGTTCAGGGTCAGGTCAGAGTCCTCTTTACACCTACAAAGGGGAACATGGATATTTTGTGCTCAGTTTGTGATAAATCATTTAAAGAAATAAGAGGCCGCGTTTGCACCTGGTATTGACATCAGACCATGGCGATCTGGTCATAAATATAGGTGTATTTCTAAACATTTACAAAATGTTTTGCGATCCAATCTTTTAAATGAAATTGGGTGAGTGAGAAACACGTGACCACATCTTGATGCGTCACTCCAGAAAAGCAAAGAAGCGCCTTCTCTAGCACACAATCATTCCCTCACAAAGGGTTTTAAACTTTGCCTGGAATACACAGCTTTAAAGGGAAACAATCATACATTTATATGTCGACTTTAAGCTGATTTAGATATTTTTCCATATTTTATTTGCAATTATTGCATATCGCGACGAAGGCTGTCAGAATTTGAAGGCTCCTTCAAATGCGGCCTCCAAATGCATGTTTCCAGTGCAAAGAAGGATACAACAGTTGGATCCTTCACGGCCTTGCCTACCCCAGAATACATTGCGCGCTAGTGACAACAGGATTTTTCAGAGAGAAATTGCAGAATTACACTTTTAAACGCAAGTATTAGGTTTCAACTTAATCAAATATCAGATGATTCAAATGTAAAAATAAAAAATAAAACTTTAAGATGCGATTATATATACAGTTATACACTATATTGCCAAAAGTTTTAGGATGTCTGCCTTAAAATGCACATGAACTTTAATGACATCCCATTCTTAATCTGTAGGGTTTAATATGGAATTGGCCCACTCTTTGCAGCTGTAACAGCTTTAACTCTTTTGGGAAGGCTTTCCACAAGGTTTAGAATTTTTGACCATTCTTCTAGAAGCGTATTTGTGAGGTCAGGCACTGATGTTGGATGAGAAGGCCTGGTTCGCAGTCTCCACTCTTATTCATCCCAAAGGTGTTCTATCGGGTTGAGGTCAGGACTCTGTGCAGGCCAGTCAAGTTCCTCCACACCAAACTCGCTCATCCATGTCTTTATGGACCTTGCTTTGTGCACTGGTGGGCAGTCATGTTGAAACAGGAAGGGGCCGTCCCCAAACAAAAAAGTATTTAGTCAGCCACCAATTGTGCAAGTTTTCCCACTTAAAAAGATGAGAGAGGCCTGTAATTTTCATCATAGGTACATTTCAACGATGAGACAGAATAAGAAAAAAAAAATCCAGAAAATCACTTTGTCTGATTTTTAAAGAATTGATTTGCAAATTATGGTGGAAAATAAGTATTTAGTCACCTAGTGAATGACCTGCAGAGAGCTGGGACCAAAGTAACAAAGGCTACCATCAGTAACACACTACGCCGCCAGGGACTCCAATCCTGCAGTGCCAGACATTCCCCCCTGTTTAAGCCAGCACATGTCCGGGCCCGTCTGAAGTTTGCTAGAGAGCATTTGGATGATCCAGAAGAGGATTGGGAGAATGTCATATGGTCAGATGAAACCAAAATAGAACTTTTTGGTAAAAACTCAACTTGTCGCGTTTGGAGGAGAAAGAATGCTGAGTTGCATCCAAAGAACACCATACCTACTGTGAAGCATGGGGGTGGAAACATCATGCTTTGGGGCCGTTTTTCTGCAGAGGGACCAGGACGACTGATCCGTGTAAAGGAAAGAATGAATGGGGCCATGTATCGTGAGATTTTGAGTAAAAATCTCCATCAGCAAGGGCATTGAAGATGAAACGTGGCTGGGTCTTTCAGCATGACAATGATCCCAAACACATCGCCCGGGCAACGAAGGAGTGGCTTCGTCAGAAGCATTTCAAGGTCCTGGAGTGGCCTAGCCAGTCTCCAGATCTCAACCCCATAGAAATCTTTGGAGGGAGTTGTTGCCCAGCGACAGCCCCAAAACATCACTGCTCTAGAGGAGATCTTCATGGAGGAAAGGGCCAAACTACCAGCAACAGTGTGTAAAAACCTTGTGGAGACTTACAGATAACGTTTGACCTCTGTCATTGCCAACAAAGGGTATATAACAAAGTATTGAGATTAACTTGTTATTGACCAAATACTTATTTCCCACCATAATTTGCAAATAAATTCTTAAAAAATCAGACAATGTGCTTTTTTCCCCTCATTCTGTCTCTCATAGTTATGTGTACCTATGATGAAAATTACAGGCCTTTCTCATCTTTTTAAGTGGGAGAACTTGCACAATTGGTGGCTGACTAAATACTTTTTGCCCCACTGCAGTTATCGTTATAATTATCTTTATAGTTATCATCATTGGTGAATGGGCCTCAATAATAAGAACACTAATGAATATAATAGGTGCCAACACACCTTTGGTGCTTGGCCCCTAAATATAAAATATAATTTCAGTTCTATATATTTTTCAATATAAAAAGGCCAATGCATTTCTCAGAAAAACTGGTGTAGTGATTAAATTTAAATGATTTATTAAAAATCCCCCAATGTGGACAACTATGACATTGAAAATAAGAAAGTTATATCATTTAGATATGTATACTGTTTGAAACGTTTAAAAATAAATAAATTAATAAAAAAAAACCTGGTGTAAACAACAATCTGTCTTCACCACTTGTGATAGGATCACTGGAGAAAGATTTAAATACCAGGCATAAAAAAGGCTAGAGTTCTGATCTCTGATTAACATCTGAAAACTCAAATGAAATGTTTTAGTTTGAAAGCGGATTGAAATTTACCTGTTGCACTTTAGGGTCACTGATATCTGTCTGGCGTCCAGAGTAGCTGTTTGTTCTCCCAGTGTCAGACCCAGCAGTTTGATTTCAGTACCTCTACGTCGCTCTCTTGTTTTTATGTTCTCCACCTGGTGGCCGCCTTCCTCCCCATCAATACCGAGAGCAGTTTCATCTTCGTCCTCCACGTCCTCCTCCTCTACTCCAGCTTCATCATGCTCTTCCTCCTCCCCAGAAGCAACTGTGAGTGACACTATACGCTCAGGAGTGTCTGATTTCTTGGCTGTGTTCTTAAAAACTGTGACCTTGAGTTGCTCAAAAGGAACAAACTGTATTCCAGCCCTCTCTAGGTCAACGTCTTTTTTCAACTGAGAAGAGAGATTTGAAAGTGATTAATACTATATCTAGTCTGTTCACTGTATGACTGGAAGACACTTCCCAGCTCAAATCTGACTGGCTGTTTTATATTCTCCGGGGAGTGCGAGTCTCACCTGTCTGGCCCCCTCAGTGAAGAGTTTTTCCATACTACGGTCCAGCCAGCGCAAGTACGGCCGGAAGAGCAGCTCAACTCTGCCCATCAGCTGATTAGTGGCATGTTTAGCCCTAAGCCATTCCTCTGAGGCCTTCTGCACGTGTCTGCATTCACACAGCACAAAATAAACAGTTATTGATATCAGTTTATATTTGTATGCACAGTATGTGCAATGTAAACAGTTCTTCTCACCTCCCCATAAGTGATGGTAAGTCCTGGTCCTCAGGGACATCCACAGTGAAAACCTATGATACATTAGATTTTATTAGCAAAAACATACATTTTAACATCAAATTTGAAAGATTTCAAAGATGCACACCTCTTGAGGGTAACTCTCAGGGAAGCTGACCATGACGTCCACTTCATTAAGATCATATGGCTGCAAAACAGAAAATACTGTTGACTATAAAACTACTGAAGTACTTGTCAAATCTAACTTTATCTTCACATTAGAAAAACTTTGCAACCACTCCCTTACAACTGATAATTAGCACAAGAAGCTCTTTTGTACGTACGTAAAGTGGTACAAAGGACACAATAAAGGAAAAGTTAATAATAACAGACATTATCAGTGTAGATTTATTAGTATATGATACTATAACTGTCCATATATCCAGCATGCCAGCTATAAGATTTTGCAAGAATGAGGTAAAATCATATAAACATCCTTAAAGGGGGGGGGGAACACTCAGTTTCAGTCAGTCTCATGTCAATCTTGAGTACCTATAGAGTAGCACTGCATCCTGCATATCTCCGAAAAGTCTTTATTTTTATTATAATTATAAAAGAAAGATGCGCTGTTCCGAGTCTTTCCGGAAAAAGCCGTGCGGCTGGGGGCGTATCGTGTGGGCGGAGCTAAAGAATGTCGAGCGCGCGCCGCTGTTACTGTGTTGAGTGCATCTGAAAGCTGCGCATTCCCTAAAAGCGGGGAAAAACTTTATTCAACATAAAAAATGGCTTTTAATCAGATACAGCCATACATCTATGATCCGGAATCAGACCCAGAGGCTGAAGTTGAACAGGAGCAGCAGCAAAAACGACTAGAGCAGGACGTCAACTATGTGGTATAAGTTACACTAACTATATAATATGTTTAGCGGCTTGTGTTATTTAGAACACCATGTCAAGCGCGTGTTACAATGTGTGTGTGTGTGTGTGTGTGTGTGTGTGTGTGTGTGTTTACGCGTGGTTTGTGAAGACATGATTTGTAGTAAGCGGACTGGTTTTGCGCGTCAGGCTAGTGTTTACATAGAAAGAAATGGAATAGTAGCGCATTTGAATGAAGAACCGCGCTTATTTAGTTCAACATATTTCCCCATTCTTTGTGTATTGTTGTACTTTTACTTTTACAATACACAAACATACACATATAGTGGCCAGCTAAACAAATGTACACACACTATACATCGCATGCTCCATTGATCAATACGTGATCATGTTTGGGCTACTTGATGGGCATAGGCAAAAACAGACATTTGAAGCAGTCAAACCTGCGGTTCCAACGTTGGGACCTTTATCGTTGGGACCGCTCCATCCTTCAGTATTAGGCGATCTGAAAATCCGGCGTCGAACTGGGCCTTGTTTATAAAACAATCGGCACCGAAATGCAGGGAACAGACATAAATATTTGCGCAACTCAGTTGTTGATCCGGAAAAGCAAATTCCATCTGTACGAGCCAGCGCTTTGATGGGCGTAGCCTATTGCTTTCACGCTCTCTCTCTCTCTCTCGCGCGCGCTCTTCCGGTAGAATTGTCCGTACGGCCCATACAAGGAAATTCCGCCCTGTTGACGTCAAGCGGACCCATGATCGAAAAAAACTTTCCGAAACTTATGACTAACAGGAAGTACTAATTTTGGCAAAGAAATACTCCCATCAAACGTCCACCTTAGCTTATGAAACGGTGTCCATGTTTAGCATGGGAATCCAAGTCTTTAACAGTGCCAAAAGATCAGTATGCATGAAACAGCATTTCACCCCCCCTTTAATATAAACATACAATAAGTTTGGGGTCAGTAAGATTTTTCTTTTGAAAATAATAATAATAATGTTCAGCTAGGATGTATTAAAATGATCAAAAGTGACAGTAAAAAAAAAACATATTTTTTTATTATTTCAAATAAAAAAATCCTGAAAAAGCAGTATAACTGTTTTCAACATTGATAATAATAAGAAATATTTATTAAACTCCAAATCAGCATATTAGACTGATTTCTGACAGATCATGTGACACCGAAGACTGGAGTAATGATGCTGAAAATTTAGCTTTGCCATTACAGGAATAAATTACATCTTAAAATGCAGCCTTGGTGAGACTTCTTTCAATAATATAAAAAAATCGTACTGACCCCAAAAGTATGGAAATTTCACGAGGACTTTAAAATTATTATTCTAAATAAAACATCTACATTGTTTGAAATATAAAAATCCATTCAGACTTGTGTATCATTCAATAAGTCTGAATAAGTTATGGAAACAAGCATAATATGAAATGAATCCATTCTTCATTCATTTAGCTTTAAACAATCAGATGTATGATCCTGATATTAAAGGGGCACTTCAGCGCTGGGAAGATGAATGTGTATTTAAACTGGGTCATTTATGTAATAGAAATGTGAAATTTTTTTGAATTTGGTGCCTTCTAGACCGCGAAAAGACAGAAAATGTATTTTTGCCTCATGTGGATGAAAGACAACAACTCCCAGAATGCACTTGCTTTGCTGCCCTACGTGGCCACTCCCAAAGCCACTGGTTATCACTTGCCCACCGCGGCACCGCCCCACCGTCGTTTTGATATTCATAGTAATAAAATAATTTTGTTCAGTTAGAGAACAGGCACTACAATTAAAAACTGAACGTGTCTTTTCAATAAAGTGCAAGTGAGCCGAACGAAAGTCACAACACAAATGCAGCAGGAGTCAGATTTCATTCATCACGAGCAGAGCTGAGCTGAGGTAAGCGCGGCATCATTCTCGACGCGTGTCCAGTCTGGCGCGTTTTCAGTTCATGCCTATGGAAGCGTAACTTTCACAGGAATTAATTGAAAAGTTGAAACACTCACTTTGCTCCGCACCGCTCCGTTATTAATGCCCGAGCCGAGCATCAGTGGCCGTGCGCATTTACATTTTGTGAGTGAGATCCCACCCCTATGGGCGGGTTGAAAACATGCAGAACTAGCTCCTTCTACTGGCTGTAGTCTCTAGCCTCAGGCCAAAAAATCCTCTGATGACGCAAAATGACGATATTTGCATCATCTGAGAATTTTTTCCAGAAATAAAATGCATAATTCTCTCGTCTCAGGGGGATATGAGGGAGGAAAGTACCATCATTTGAATATACTACCGGGTTTCTACTGATACAAAGCTTAAAGGGTTAGTTCACCCAAAAATGAAAATTCTGTCATTAATTACTCACCCTCATGTCGTTCGACACCCGTAAGACCTCCGTTCATATTCGGAACACAAATGAAGATATTTTTGTTGAAAGCTGATGGCTGAGAAAGGCTTCAGACAGGCCTCCATTGGCATTCAGTACATTAATACTCTCAAGACCCATAAAAGGCACTTAAAACGTCGTTACAAAGTCCATCTCACCACAGTGGCTCTACAATAATTTTATGATGCGACGACAATAGTTTTTGTGCGTAAAAAAAAATCAAAATAACACCTTTATCCAACTTGTTCTTGTCTTCCGTGTGTGCCTCCACGACGCATGCGCGAGAATATGACATAGCGCCGGGGTTCGGGAATCCATGAAATGCACACTTTAACCCCATTTTGAGAACTACGCTGAGACCTAAAGCACGATCAATGTAGAATTCAACAGCTTAGATACGGCGCATCTTCCTCTGCTTGTAAACAAATCACTTCCGGGTCATGTGTCCGAACGCCGGGTCTGCGTCATATTCTCGCGCATGCGTCGTGGAGGCACACACGGAATACAAGAACAAGTTGGATAAAGGTGTTATTTTGATTTTTTTTTGCGCACAAAAACTATTGTCGTCGCATCGTAAAATTATTGTAGAGCCACTGTGGTGAGATGGACTTTGTAACAACGTTTTAAGTGCCTTTTATGGGTCTTGGGAGTATTAATGTACTGAATGCCAATGGATGCCTATCTGAAGCCTTTCTCAGCCATCAGCTTTCAACAAAAATACTTCAGTCCTCCCATATTCCCATTCTAATAATACTAGCTAACTGTATTCTGCACTGCGAAAGCCAATCCACTTTGCCTGCACTTCAAAAGGATGAGGACTCAGTAACAGTAAGACCGACACAATCATTACGGTTCGTATCACTGTGCATCAAGTGTATTTTTGTAAATTCAGATATGGTAATGGCCGTTTTGTTGTAAGCGGCAGATCAATCACAACATGATTCAGAATCACGTGACTTTGGCGCTCCGAGCCGCTTATTCGATGCGCTGATTCATAACGCTCCGAAGCTTCATGAAGCAGTGTTTTGAAATCAGCCATCACTATACAAGTCGTTATTTCGGGGGGTTTTGCCGCACCAAAAATATTCTCGTCGCTTTATAATATTAATATTGAACCACTGTAATCACATGAACTGATTTAAATATGTTTTTAGTACATTAATGGATCTTGAGAGGAAATGTCATTGCTGGCTATGCAGGCCTCACTGAGCCTTCAGATTTCAACACAAATATCTTCATTTGTGTTTCGAAGATGAACGGAGGTCTAACTGGTGTGGAGCGGCATGAGCATGAGTAATATGACATTATTTTCCTTTTTGGGTGAACTAACCCTTTAAATTACTTAAATACATTTAAGTAGCTTTTATAAACGTACCTTAAACTTGCGTGAATCTTGAGACAAAACAATGGCACTGACATATTTTAAGATCTGTCAGTGCAAGTTGTTTGGAGTTAAAACAGCTCAAACATGCATTTTACTCTGGGACTAGTTTAAGCCTTGTGTGTGAAACCGGGTATTTATGTTCTTTACAATAAATGTTTACCCAGTCAGGGTCTGTGGCTTGAACCGTGACTCTGTAGTAGGTCAGTAGTCCATCTTCTCGCTCCTGCACGATGAGTTTGTCTTTAGGAAATCTCTTCGTCAGCTGAGCGATCTCAGTGGCTCTCAGTTGCTTGCAGACCTCTCCAGTAAGATCAGCCAGTTTGACCTGCTCATGACTTTTAGCTGGTCGTGCGGCTGGTGCGGAAGGCCTGAAGCTGCTCCTCTCTCTCTGGCCGTGAGACTGGTCCTCCACGGACGGAAACTGCTGTGGATGCAAGAAGCGACACCGGTCCTCCATTGCACAAAACCCAGACAGAAAGTAGCGGCAGGGACGCCTGGCTCTCTCATACTTCACAGGAGCACTTTTGTAGCCGGATGGAGGCGGATGCTTCTCTGTACCAGATTGACTGTTTTCTCTCGACTGCTTCTGTTGGTCTGAAGCGTGACCATCTACGTTTCCTTCTTTCTCCTTGTGAGCTGTACCATTCTCTCCTTCTTTCAATGGACCTCCAGCTCTCTGATGAAGAAAGCGGCACCTTTTCCCATAATAGCATCGCCTGCCCTGAGAGTAAAAACGGCAGAGTTGCTGCACTTGACTGGCCTTCTGTGAAGTGTCCTTACTGCTGATCTCAGTATCATGGCTTGAGTCATCCTTTTCAGTTTCAACAGACACAGAATTGGGGACTGGTTCGTCCTCAGGACCCAATGACTGTGAAACATAAATAAAACACAACATTAAAATGTCTTTTATATGACAAAGATATCACTAAACTGCAGATGCAATGCAACATGAAATTTAGATGCATGATGCAGTATTTTTTAAATTCAAGTTGTTATGATTCTAATTGTGAATAAACTAATGAGCCTCTTCAATCTTTAAACCATGTTCCCACAATAATGAGTAGTTATTCACCAAATGACATAATGTGATAATTCTGGTCAAATAGAGTTCAGCCAAAACATGGCCATTAGAGTAAACAGAAAAGGTAACTATTTGTTAATAATTCAACAATAAAACACTACTATACTTGATTGCATAACATTTGTTAATTAGCAGGGCAAAACGGTAAAGCTCTAATGAAAGGGTCAAAATGTGCACTACACCTAACAGCAATGAACAGAACCATAAGAGGCAATCTGCTGAAAATATCAACTTAAAGGTCCCATGGCATGGCATTTTTCTATTATTTTATAATGTTTCCTGAGCTGTACTTATATTGTTAGTATGACTTTTACATCATAAAATGTCATAATTTAGAAATAAAAGGCATTTTTTTCTATACTGCTGTTTGCCCTGTGGCTGAATGCCCTGCTTCAAGGGGCGTGTCTGCTGTGAGACTTCAGTAAAAACACCCACTGTTGTGATTGGCTGACATCTTTGCATTTTATATGAGCGGAGGGGGCGTGGTTTAACGAGGCACGAGCAGGCACGAGTCTGCCAGAGAGACGGATGGACCTGAGTTCACTTCACATCAGTTCTCAGCATGTCTGAACTGTTTTATTAACAGCATATACTTCAGGTTATTAGTCTATTTCTAGTCGGAGGGACTGTCACTCATGTCAGAAAGTTAGTAACTTTAGTAAATTATGGATCAGCGCTGACTGGAGACGCGAACCGTTTAGAACGATTCAGTCCGATTTGGTGAACTGATTCGGTTCACTAAAAAGAACTGGTTCAAAAGAAAGATCGTTCGCGAACCGGACATCACTAATGTACCAGAGATGGAGCTCAGCGATTGCTAACAAAGTTATTTATAGTAACTACTGAGTTATGAGAGCGCTGTCAGTCAGCGCGAGTTTATTGTGTTTGTATCTGAGAGTTCTGAATAAACACGAGTCCCAGTCACACCGAGTCCGTCTTCTCTTCATCATTATTCTACCAACTTTGTAACACATGCAAAGTACCATTACAGCTGTCGAGATGAAGTACACAGCGCAAACAAAGACACAACAGCAGTAATCGAATGTAATCCAGTTTATTGTGGGGAAAGCTGGCTAGCCTAGCCGGATATGCTCACGCTTACCCCCTTCTGCTTAATCTCACGCCGCGTTTGGTGCCTCCGCTGTGGGCCAGATGCAGTACTGGGGGTCGGGGATGTTGAAGGCCGAGCTTCGGCGTGTGTGAGGTTTATCTCTAAAGATGTTGAGCAGAAACTCATGACTGTATGCACATTTTAGAACCGATAGCGACGAGGACGTACAAAAACACTGACTCACAAGATATAAAACACGAAAACACTGTTCTGTCTGGAGAGAGAGAAGCCGCATTGTGTGCACGAATAATAAATAATTAGCTACACATCAGAAATCACTGATCACAGATCAGAAGGAACTGAAAAAAGACTTCTGTTTTCATTTGTACATCCAAACACTGAGAAACTGCCAGCGTTCACTCGTTCACAAGTAATGATCTCTCGACTCGCGTTTGCATGGGCGTGGCAGATTCTCTGGGCGGAGGAAAGGGAGGAAACCGTTCCTGCTTGGACGTCAAACCAGGAGACTTCAGGATTGGCTCGTCTGGCCTGTCATTTTCTCAAAGGCAGAGAGAGACAGCCAGAACTCGGTTTTACACCGATCAACATTTCTATCCACTTGGGGACAATATTCAGGCTAGGGGAACTCATATTAATGTTGAAAAACCTCATAAAATGAAAATTTCATGCCATGGGACCTTTAAAACCTTATCACAGGTTTCCCTGTTAACAAGCATTAATAAACCTACTTTGCATTTACATAGCATCTGAACGTGAACACTGAACTCACTCAAAAGCAGGTTCTACAGTTCATTCATTGAACTGGTTATACCGATTCAATAGTTAACTTAAAACGCTTTTGAACAGGGGTAGTCTCGTGTAGCCAGTCCATAGACCATAAAAAAATATGGATGACGTGACTCCATTCGCTTCCGCTGAAGGAAAGTGAAGCCTCCGGAGGTCCGAATATGACAAAATGGGTCTCTGCAGGATAGTAATAGGAGTTACCAGATCAGTGGGCGAGGCCATAACAGAGGGGCGTTTTCCACTGTTACCTGATTTGTAAAAAAAATGGACAGACAACTTCAAATTAAACCCCGCGGCTCGTGACGACACATTGATGTCTTAAGACACGAAACGATCGTTTTCTGAGAGAAACCGAACGGTATTTATGCAAATATATCAGACGAACGCTTCAGCTCTCCAGACTGCCATCACTTCCCGTAGGGGAGGTCAAAATTTTGGCCGGGTCATAGATATATACATAGATACCTCATTAGTGCCTGCGTAGATCATGGCGTGGATCGCTCGAATGAGGTATCTATGTATATATCTATGACCCGGCTGGAATTTTGACCTCACTACTTACTCTAATATAATTAGACTCCATTGACAAGCATTATTTGAGTGACACACAGCAACGGTTGGAGTTAAAAATCTTCATTTGTGTTCTACTGAAGAAACGAAGACACCTACATCTTGGATGCCTTAGGGGTAAGCAGAAAAACATCACATTTTCGTTTTTGGGTGAACTATCACTTTAAGGTTTATTTTCAATTAATTTAATAAATAATACTTATACTACGGGGCTGTTGAATGCTTGAATCTGATTGGCTGACGAACTTTCTAAGGTGTGCAATTATTTTTCACAGCAAAAGTAGTTCCAGGCAGGAACTACATTACATTTCCATATCACTGCGCCAAATGGTTTGTTATTTCAAATGTCTTTACAGCTGACAACAGCAATCTATAATACAAAAAGGAGAATAGTTTAATTTTCTTCTACTAATTGACATAGTTTGCCAAGCCCTGCCTAATAACATCAAACAAAAAGCAAGCATTAATATAAAAGAAAGAACACAAACCTTCATTGTTAACCTTATAAAGAATATACTGTATCATATTTAATATGTGATTTTCAAAGCCTCTAAATTATTAATGTGATTTTTTTGTAAGAATGTATTTTAGTATAATTCTAAAAATGTCCACCTTTTGCTGTGAAATCTTTGATTCTTTTTTTGTAAAGTAAATGTAAGAATAACTTTCATATTGTTAATATTTCCATATGACCATTTACCGGGCTGAAGCAATTAGGTTTACTACACAAAAAGATCCTGAACAGAACAATCATGTTAATGATTACCTTACCTTTATGTTTTGACATCCACAATTAAAACTGCAGAGCTTTAAATCGTAAAACTAAGCATTTTTAACATATTGACATATTATTGAGAGAAATAGAGTGACAACTGATATTTATATGCATTTTTCCTGCTATACTTATATCTGATTTACATTACAAGCTATCAGAATTTCATCTTATTTTGTGGCCATATAAATGAGCACTAAATTGCTAATTTTTACTCAGTTTGGGCCTCTGAATTTTTTTCTCCTAGAGTTTGAGCTCCATATTCTCCTATATATCATACTATATGGACCATAAAAGCATGATGTATCAAATATGATTCAATAAATAAACCACATTAACTACGTTTTTAAGATTTCTTTCAAATATAACTTATTTCTGTCCACAGGTTCAATAAGCAGTTCCATTTAAATTTACAGTATATACAGGGTTAATATTACTCCGTACAAATGTAATAGATTACACATTAATGTAAACATTTGCAATAGGTTTGTAAAAGGTGTAATTACATGTTTGGGCTGATTTTTCGTTGAATTTACACCGTTTTGACCAGTTAGTGACGCAAGAGGTGCTGTTTCGAGCCGAGGGTTTCGAAGCACTGAATCATTTAGCGAATCAATTGCTTTATTTCATTCAAAACTTCGAAAAGCTTAATTTCTCCCATCACTAATGTTCATGTCGGTACTGATTAACACGCTTACTAGCTGTGTTAATTATGTTTTATTGATAAAACTATGATATTCAAAATGAACCTAATCATATGATTCTTCGAAAAGGTTCAATTTACGATTCATTTGAGGAATCGAACACCGCTAACACGCACTTTGGGATCAGGAAGTGTTGCTAAACTGAAAGTTTGACTGTTTAAAATACCATGTTGTTTAGTATTACTCATGTTGGCGTTAATGTGATAGTATTCTGAATTAAAGCACTGATCAAAATGTGTGGTATTTGTGTTGGATGTCACCTAACAGATTAGCCACTAACCTGCTCCACACCCGCACTTTCAGACTCCATTAAATCGGATAGCACCTGCAAAATGCAAACTGTCCAATACTTTAGTGATTATTCCTGTCGCTCTGTGTCGTTAACGTTTACGTTAGCATAAGCACACGAGTTTCTAGGATTAAGAGGAATATGTTGCATGAAAAAAATGAAACAAAACGTAGTCTTCCTCCAGGGGACGCTTTGCTGGCTCAAAAAGTCCAACCGCCCGTTGACGCGCATTCAAATCCCAATACGTTTTTTCCATTACTGGAGACATTTCCACACTAAAAAGCCTAATCGTTTGAATTTTTTAATTGTTACCTGAAATAATATCATTGATAAATTAAAAAAATCTGCTCAAGTAATGATTTGGAAAAAAGCTGGATGTAATCACGAGCAACTGTGATTCGTCCAAACTGACAGCGCGGAAGAAAGTAACATGTACCACGTGACACCGTCATCTATATTCTTCGGCACCGTTCTGGAAAAGGAGCGTTTCTCTTTCGGGCAATGTGGCTGGTCCTCTGGATGATAAAAGCGGTCCTACATTACAGGAAACAGCGACAGGGACGCCCAGCTCTCTCTCTCGCTTTACAGGAGCATGTTTTGTGGATGAATGGGGGCGGATGCTCCTCTGTACCAGGCTGGATGCTGTCTCACGACTGCTGATGCGTGACCATCCACATTTCTTTTATTTTTCTTGGTGAACTGTATAATTTTCTCCCTTTTTCGGCGCGTTTGCAGCTCTCTCTCATGAAGAAAGCGGCTTTTATTCCTGTTTTTCTCCTGAGAGCACGATTCCTGCACCGTGACGACATCATAATTAAATTAATAATTTGGGAATAATGACAGTGAGAACTGTTAATCATTGAATTAAAAAATATTACACGGTGAAGAATTGGATATTTGGCCCAATCATACCTGACCAATCAGAGGCAACGTATGGGCCAAAGCCACGCCCATTTAAGCTGCTTTATTCTAATCGCCATTCTATTTGTTTATTTTTTTCAATGGTTTGAACTTGACGTCGTCGACGCCCTCTTGCTTTACGGAGTAGAATGACAACATAGCATTTCTGGGCAAGTTCTGAGCAATAAATTCATATCCAAACTGTCCTAAAAACACATATTTGAGTCTTAGAATGTAAATAAATACATATATTACGTTGTGTAAAAAATACACCCCTAAATAATTGACAAACTGAACGAGTGTATAAATATTTCAGTACAAAGTCATTAGATATCAGATACCTGTCCTGAGCCACATGAAACTTCCAGGAGAGAGGGAGCTAAACACGAGTTTTATTTGCTGCTGAAGTGGGCTAAATATTGAAAATGGCACTAGTGCATGCTGTGTTTGAGACTATTTGGGAGGCCTACCAGACAAAAGACTCCGTTTTGCAGCCTATGTGGGACTATGTGCGACTCAACCACTCTGAAACTCTTCGGTCTCCTCTCTTTCCTGTGATTTTGACCGTAGCGTCGTATTTCGTTCTTTGCGTACCCTACCTAGTCTGCGACTTGGTGGGACAGAAGTGGCCAGCTATTTACCGGTACAAGATCCAACCCGACAAGCCGCCCACAACTGCAATGCTCCTTCACTGCAGTGGAGTTACTCTTTATAATCACCTACTTCTGGTGTTTCCTGCAGCGGTGGCGCAGTGGTTGTGGAGACCTCCCGTTCCTCTTCCCGAACGAGCACCTGCATTGCTTGAACTTGCAGGTGGGGTGACTGGAAACCTTCTTCTCTTTGACCTCCAGTATTTCATCTGGCACTTTTTGCATCATAAGATCCGCTGGCTGTATGTGACTTTCCATGCCATCCACCATAATTACTCTGCCCCCTTTGCTCTGGCCACACAGTGCCTCGGTGGATGGGAGCTGGTCACGGTGGGCTTCTGGACCACGCTCAACCCCGTCCTGTTGAGGTGTCATCTGCTCACCACCTGGATGTTCATGGTGGTCCACGTGTATGTATCAGTGGAAGACCACTGCGGATATGATTTCCCTTGGTCCACGTCTCGTCTGATTCCATTAGGTGTCTATGGAGGTCCGAGCAAGCATGATGTGCACCACCAGAAACCTAATACCAACTTTGCACCCCATTTCAGTCACTGGGATAAACTGTTCGGCACTCATGCTGACTTTAAGTTTGCTAAAACTCAGTGATTAACATGCATGCCTGCAAATGTATAGCCTATTAAAAGTGCATGTTTGTTTGCTTTACAGTTTTTGGCATTGACAGTACAAAAAGCACGATTTAAGCACAAATAAACAGTAACACTTTATTTTTAGGATTCAATTCTCGCTATTAACTAGTTGCTTATTAGCATGCATTGTACTGGGATATTGGCTGTTTATTAGTAATTATAATGCACATATTAGTGCCTTATTCTGCATGACCTTCTACATCCCTTAATCACATATATATATGTATAACCTTGTACCTTGAACCTTGTACCTATGTACCTTAAACGCTACAAAAACTACTTTACTAACTATTAATAAGCAATAAATTAGGAGTTTCTTTAGGCAAAAGGCGTAGTTAATAGTGAATATGTTTTCCCCATACTAAAGTGTTACCAAATAAACTAAAATCAATGCAATGTACATACACTGTAGATCATTTTAAACCATCATCATAAAATAACTTAAATCTTATGTTAATTTAATTTGATTTGGTAAGATATTCTGAATTTGGAACTATTTACGGAGAAATTAGTTGTTGCCCCAGAATTGTTCATTCTGGTAAAATCCTATATAAATATATAAAAATGTAGAATTTTATAAATATATACATTTTTAAAACACCTTTATACAACCGTTTAAACACTAGTATTACATATGAAACATTTATAAAAAATTTCAAACTTAAAGAATGTATATATTTTAAAATGATGTTACATATTTTGTTTATTATCATAATTCTTAAAGCTTTATTATATAGTAACCTAGATACGATATGATATTTAATATACTTAACTTTTATGTTAGATGCAATTAACATCACTAATACATATATATATATATATATATATATATATATATATATATATATATATATATATATATATATATATATATATATATATATATATATATGCTTATTAGGGCTGTCAAACGATTACATCCAAAGTAAAAGTTTGTTTACATAATGTGTGTGTGTGTGTGTGTGTGTGTGTGTGTGTGTGTGTGTGTGTGTGTGTGTGTGTGTGTGTGTGTGTGTGTGTGTGTGTGTGTGTGTGTGTGTGTGTGTGTGTGTGTGTGTGTGTGTGTGTGTGTGTGTGTGTGTGTACTGTGTATAATAAGAAATATGTGCATGTATATACTGTATATATATTTATATAATTTATATAATATATAAATATTTTATATATAAATATAAAGCAATTTTACATTTAAAAGTATCAATTCCCACTGCAATTGCAAAATGAAGTAAGAAATATAAATGTCCATTATATAATGTATACAAAAAAAATGGAAAATTGTGTTCTGAACACATAGAAAAGTGTCCGTTTATATGAATTGGGCTAAAAGGGCAATACATAGAAAAGGGAAAGGGAATTTACCATGTGATATGCATTTTACAATGATTAATATGTGTATTGTATATTTATATTATTTTAAATTAATATATGTTCGCACCACCTGACATTTTCTGGGTGGTAAAATCTGAAATCTTGTTTAATAATGAATGAATGCTGTCTTAAAAGCTGTAAAACCAATATGAATCAACACCAAATATTTTTTGGCCATAAAAATGCATTTTAAAACTCTTTTGCTTAAAATTATAATTGTTTTATCTTACAAAAAAGTATTATTTTTCTTATTTGTCATTGACTCATAATGCAGTACACATGTAAACACAAACTTTTAATAGTTTGACAGCACACACACACACACACACACACACACATACACACACACACACACACACACACACACACACACACACACACACACACACACACACACACACACACACACACACACACACACACACACACACACACACACACACACACACACACACACACACACACACACACACACACATTTCTCATCAAATTCCTTCAAGACTAAATTATCTAAGCAATAGAACCAGATGTTTGTAAAGGAAAATATGTAAATCAAGATTTTTCAAAATCATTTTTTGTTCCTCTTACATGGTAGAAAGACACTAAACCAAACATGGTTAACCAACCACAAGAGGAAAAAAATGTAGAAAGAAAAAGCCCCTCAACCTTAATATAGTTTATTAAAGGAAAGCAGATTTGCATATGTGTGTAGACTCAAAATAGATTGCACTGCATTTACCTCTAATTTATTTCAAAGCTGGATGTTTATTTCTCTCTATTATATATATTTTTTTGCTAGTGCACATTTTAATATGTAATATTTCAAGGGATATTTGACCTTGCAAACCTGCAGTCATGTGTTGTATGCATGTAGGCTTGCCATTGATCTAATCGACTAGTGGTTACGCAATTCAATGATGTAACAGCAGGTGTCAGTAAAGAGATTACTTTGTTAAATCCCTTTGTGTAACTCTTGCATGTGAACCTACTTATATTATTTGTTTTGGATGGTAAGAAAAGTTGCAGTTCTTTGCCGTTCCGTTACAAAGGATTATTAAATGAAGAGTATTTGTATTTTTTGAAGAAAATGTGAGTGGTGCTTGCATGTGAAAAACATGACACAGTTTTAATCGATGCTTTGTTAAATCAACCGCTTCTAATAAAAATGTATTAATAATATAACGTCATGCCCAGTTATTTTCCTCCCTAAAATTCATTCCTCTCTCTGTCATAATCTAGGCTGCTCGCTAAATTTTGGCACAGCCAATGAGAGTGCGTCAGCTGACCGCTGTGTGGCGCTGTTCCCAGATCAGCAGATCAAACACAGCAGCAGTGGTATGGCAGCCAGGAAACAGACAGCCATCTTATAATCTGCAGCCTGTCTGTTTTATTTGCAACTCAAACAGCTTTATTCCATCTTTTAATAATGGGTCAGTGTGGGATTACCTCGTCTAAGACGGTCCTGGTGTTCCTGAACCTGATATTTTGGGTAAGTTTGGGGTGTTTGGGACTGAATTTTGGGAGTGCGTCAGTGTTGTCAGATGGACACATTCAGGGGTCGAGCAGCTGCATTATTACACACACTCCTTTAAATCAACAATTCCTTCATACACTCTGTTAAAATACAACGAATACTTTGCTATATTTGATATGGAGATTGTGTTTATATTGCATTATTTAAACGAACTGCTCGTTGCTGCGTATTGCAATGTTTGTTTACATATTCCACAATGATTCTACCTTTAAGACTTTTTACTGGATAATAAACAGTGACAGTATAAAATGACTGTTATTAATTTGTTTATTAACCTTGTATGAGTTGATGTTCTTGAAATAGCCAGCCAGCTTCTTTGTCTCCTTTAGCCAACGAGCAGGACAAGTTTTATTGTTTGGGATGTTTAACCTATTCCCCAAAAAATTGTAAGCAATCCTAATAGCAGTTTCCTCAAATTATTTCATTATCACACAAAACAACAAGGAATGTCTTTTACAAACAGTTCCTAATATGATTTAGATAAACCCAACAACTTTATTTTCTTTAATAACTGTACTCTAACATTATTTCAATGTAATACAATTCGAGTTTATAATATAATTAAGTTTTGATAAGTTAAATAAGAAGAAAATCGTATATAAAAGATAGTATATAATTATATTTTGATTAAGGATTGGTTCCAAATGGAAATGTACTGATATTAAAATACCATTTTCATGTTATAGTTGATATTTTTGTCTCTATATATAGTTTTGATCACTGTCAAACCATAGTTTTGATGTTGATGCAAATTTAGGCATTACACTAATATAATGTACAATATAAAATAAATAACCATTTATAATAAAATGTTAAACTATTCACTTTTAGGATCTGCAATCGAATATTTCTGTTTAAATTTGTAACGATTATTTTGTTCATAATATCAACAAACTAACTTGTGATTTTGTGCGTTCTGGGTTTGACAGAAATAGGGCATTGGGGGCAAAGTTTTAAATTGAGCAGTCGGATCTGTAGAAACACTACTCCACCTACTTTCCTTGTCTTTGTGCCTTTGATTAATCTCTTTAATCTGGGACTGAATGAAGTCTCCTCTTGGCAGAATGAGGTAGTATGACACTATCGTGTTCTTTTTTTAGGGATCAGGCTGCTTTATTAAATCCCTTTTCATAATTCTAGAGCCTGAGAGCTGTGCTACATTGATTCAATGGAGGTTGTACTGTTCTGTTGTAAATGGAAAGACCAAATCCCAATAAAACAAGTTTTTCCTAAAATTCCCAGAGCTCCATGCATGGAGGATACAGACCACTTATTTGTAGCCATTTGTTTTTACCATTCATTTTGGTAACACTTTATTTCGATGGTCCAACTTTAGACATTTTACTAACTATAAGTAACTTTGCAACTACATGTCTATTAATTCTCATTAGAATATTAGTTAGGGATGCACAAATATGAAAATTTTGGCCGATAGCGATTCATTCTTTATGTTTGAAAGACGATAAATCTAAATCCAAATTTTATATAATTTTTGAGAGCCTGATTACAAAAAAAAAGTCTCACTATTAAAAACCAAGTCACAAGCACACAATTATAATGTTCTTTTCATTATAATTTTATGTAGCCTATATGACGGACTTTCACTGCACATGTTGCACTTAACTGTATTTTCCTTTTTGAAGTGGTTTCTATCATATTTCAAGCAATTCAAAACCATCATGGCAAACAGTGCACTTTTGAAATGTCTCCGCTGAAAGAAATAATCCATTATTTATCGTATTTAAAGGGTTAGTTCACCCAAAAATGAAAATTCTGTCATTAATTACTCACCCTCGTTCCAAAACCCGTAAGACCTTCCTTCATCTTCGGAACACAAATTAACATGTTTTTGATGAAATGAAATCCAAAAGATTTTTTAATCTTTAGGCATAGATTTTTTTTAATCCTATAGGCAGCAACATCATTGCAACTTTCAAGGCCCAGAAAGGCAGTAAAGACATCATTAAAATAGTCCATGTGACTCCAGTGGTTCAACCTTAATGTTATGAAGCGACAAGAATAATTTTTGTGCTCAAAATAACAACTTTATTCTCTTCAACGTCGCTGCTGACGTAGTAAAACCAGTACAGCGTTTCCAGCTTCTACATCAGAACGCCGGCTCATTATTGGCTAGCTCCTTCGTCAGCATCACACGCATACGTCATGGTGCTCACGTGAACAGCATCGACCAATAATGAGCCAGCGTTCTGGCGTAGAACTCGGAAGTGCTGCAGTGTTTACACTACGTCAACAGCTATTGAGACTGACACAGATGAGAAGAAATTGTTGAATAAAGTTGTTACTTTGGGGGGGTTTTGCACACAAAAAGTATTCTCGTCGCTTCATAACATTAAGGTTGAACCACTGGAGTCACATGGACTATTTTAACGATGTCTTTCCTACCTTTCTGGGCATTGAAAGTGGTAATTACATTGCTGTCTATGGGGATTTAATCCAAAATATCTTAATTTGTGTTTAGAAAAGAGTGATTAATGACAGAATTTTCATTTTTGGATGAACTAACCCTTTAATAGATCAGTTAAATGTTCTTATTGGGCATTAACAATGAACATATATAGGCCGATACAGATATGGTGGCCTATTTATATCGTGCATCCCTAGTAATTGCGCTCAAAAACGTTGACTCTACTCTGACCAGCTGACATAAAGCATTCTTTCAATAAACGGAGAACAAATTATATCCAATTATGAAGTGTTTTCTGTGTTGACAAATCTTTCGCGATGTTCTAATAGACGGTATTCTCACACAACGCGTCTGCTAATGTCCGATTCACAACCTAAAGACTCCTTTGAATCAAATAATTTTAACAACTGGTTAAAACAACTGATTTGTTAAACTCTGAACTCATTAATCAGTGTATCATTTACTCACAACACCTCTGACATGAGAACACAAGTGTGCTTACCCAATTTAGCAAGAGTGGTTAGTGAGAATTCGTTTTAATTATCCACAGTATTTCAGCTTATTTATGTTGACAATGTATAGAAAAATAAATGGCCTAAAATCATTTACTTTAGGCTGGAGTGAGGTGTAACCAGAACAAAGTTGTTGTTAGCTAGCTGATAATTTTATTAAATTGTATATGGCTGAATTTTTTTTATTTTACCTTTTAATATTGATATGATTATATACCAAAACAATTATCTGCAAATAGTGTTAAAAAAAAAAAGAGATATCAAAATAAGATAAATAAAAACTACAAAGTGTGTGTTGTCTGTGTGTGTGAGTGACCATGTCTGTCAGTCAGCCACCACGAAGACCCTTTTTGACCCAGAAAAAACCCTGATATAGTTATGTCTGTTGTGGAGAATAAAAATAAAGTGTTTGACGATATTAAACAGTCTACTCTAATGAGAGAGTTAGCCAACATGTAGTTGCAAAGTTATAGTTAGCAGAATGTGGACCATCGAAATAAAGTGTAACCTTTATTTTGTCCTGTCTAGTTTCCTTATAAACTGATGATTATGAACTTTTCTGTGTGTTGACCTTCAATGTTGGCTCATGATTTTCTTGTTGGTCAGCGTTCCAAATACTTATGTTTTGAAAGTCAAACAAAGTGACATGAATAAAGTTGCGTTTGGCTCACTTTTATTCTGATTTACTCAGATTTTAGATTTTCTGTGAAGAGTACTGCATTCAAATCAATTGAAATTTGATTTTCGGTTGTATCTTACTCATACTGATACTGACATATCTCTTGGCATGAAATCATCATCATCATATCATTCCAGATAAGTAACTCTCTCTGTTCTCTCCTTCTAGGCCGCTGCTGGCATCCTGTGCTATGTTGGAGCCTACGTGTTCATCACGTACGATGACTATGATCATTTCTTTGAGGATGTGTACACCCTGATCCCAGCCGTTGTCATTATTGCGGTCGGAGCGCTGTTGTTCATTATTGGACTCATTGGATGCTGCGCCACTATTCGAGAGAGCCGCTGCGGTCTTGCCACGGTTAG
Organism: Gobio gobio; assembly: GCF_949357685.1. Lineage (NCBI taxonomy): Eukaryota > Metazoa > Chordata > Actinopteri > Cypriniformes > Gobionidae > Gobio > Gobio gobio. The sequence goes on from NC_137115.1 coordinate 48,795,673, forward strand.
TCAACTATTAAGTTCCCAGCACTGCGTTTTAGTGTTTTGCTTCAAGGGATAGGTCACCCCATAATTATCGTAATCTACTCTCTTCGAAATAGATACTTTCTGATACTTTTATTCCGAAAGGATGCATTAAATTGATCAAACTGACAGTAAAGACTTTTTAATATCATGATCATGTGACACTGAATGCTGGAGTAATGATGCTGAAAATTAAGATTTGACATCACAAGAAAAGAAAATACATTTTAACATGTATTAAAATAGAAAACCAAACAAAAAAGTTATTTAAATTGTAATATTTCACAATAGTACTGTATTTTTGATCAAATGAATGCAGCCTTGGTGAACATGAGACATCTTTAAAAACATTTTAACCAGTTTGTTGCTTTTGACAAGTTGAGGCGATACATGAATGGATATGATAGTTTCACGTTGTTTATACATCTTGCTTTTCTTGCATCCCTCTTTTACAGTTTGTCATCATTCTTATGCTGGTATTTGTGACTGAGGTGGTTGTGGTGGTTCTTGGCTATATTTACAGAGCAAAGGTAAGTCCTGAATTCAAAGGAAGGCCAATATTTATAGAAATAGGAGTGCCTGCATCTCTTTTGTTTTTTATGTGAAAGCCCTCTCACACCCTTAGTTTCAGGTGTTCAGAAGTGGCATGCACCTGTCTTGTGTTGTGCTGTCCTGTTTGAATAGCAATGCACGCTTTGACATAGACTAAAATATGTCTCCTCCTACATAAAGAATGGCACTAAATGTAGGAGGAGACGTCTTTTTAGTCTGTGTATCAAAGGTGGATGTCAGAGTCAGAAAATAAGGGGGTGGGGGGTGGCTGTGATGCAGTCAAAATGAATAAAAATTCCACTCTAAATTCAAAATATTATAAAAAATCATTTCATGATTTTTTTTTTTTTTTTGTGTATTTATAACATCTGATAACTTAATATTACACAAGCAAGGGTGCTGTTTTTCTGAATATCAGCCTGTTTGCAAATGTGATATTGATTTTATATTTCAATGAACAGGAAGTTCATATTTAAGCGAATTACATCTTAGACAAAACATTATACATTTTAGCTTTATTTTGCCAACAAAAATATTTCCAAAGCTACAGCAGAACCGTTGCTTGTCTCCGAGCAACAAACAGTGGTGTTTTGTTCCTGACTGAATCCACGTTTTCAAGAAATCTGTTGAGGAAATAATTCAACGAGTCACTCACTTGCTTTGTTCCTGAATGAATCAGCCGTTCGGTTGAATGAATGACTCGATGACATGCTCATTACAGTTTTTTTTATTCGCTTTGGTACTATTTTCACAAGTAAGGTGTACATTTTCAAAACTCATCGTACAAAAATCCAAACTGATCACACTTGTAACACAACAAGTCATTCTTTCAAAATCTGATGTAATGCTTTCATTCACTTGCACATATTTTCAGTCCACATAATCACTGTTTCAAACACAAGATTATTGTAATATGTAATGAGAACATTTGGTTTAATCACCAAAACACAACAGTGTGATCTTCTTTCAATTTAGTACTTTAAACAATCAGTTCATCCAACAGCAAACAATGCAAGATACATGTTTCAAATCTCCCTCGTTGCTGAATTATCTACAGTATCTACAGTAACACAGGCTACATATTCCTCATTAGAAAATACACTTGCATTACCTAACTTATGTAATTGAATCCAATGATGTTTGTAATAGTATTCAGTGTGTTATCAAAAAGGTGTGATAAAGTTATGACACAGCCATGAGGTTCTGTGCTATAACAGAGTTTGCTGCCCATACATGTTCTCACATACATGTTCTCACTGTACCATATGACTGAATCTACTGTAGTTGAGCTTTATAAGGGTGAGTTACAGTAATGTGGCAATCTCTACCATGGTAATCTGTTTACAGTATCACATGGCATACATACTGTAATGTAAAATTCTATATTTGATACCATCTGTCTCCCTTCTTCTGATTTCTGATCAATCTGATGTTACACCGTCATTGACTATTTCCACTCCCTTATACTCTATTCTGCTCTATTCACAAATTGAAAATATTTCTGTCCCACTCTCCATAGACATTATGATTTTTATACTGTTCGAAATCTATATTCTTTCCCCTTACACTACACATCAAAGAAACATTTCTGGATTTTCACATTTTCAAAAAAACTCATTCTCTATGATTTATAAGCTTGACCAAAAAATGTCCCTGCAAGGAAAAGGATTTAGGATATTGCTGTCTTTTTGTCCCCATAATGTAGAGTTTACCAGACCACAAACACACACCTTATAATCTAAGGTAAATCGCAGAAAATTTAAAAATAATTCATTTCATATGGTTATCCATTTTGGAAATTGCAAACAAAGTAGAAACTATGTTTATATAATCAATATATATAGAAATCTATTGGTGTACCAAATGATTCATTGATTAACCATTAAGATCAGTTGGATTAAATAAAAGACAAATGTATTAAACTGAACGAGAAGAGATGCAAATCAAAAGTTTGATAGTAAGAGCTTTATGAAAGGCAGTTACTGTGAATGAAACATTTATAAAGATGAAACACTTATTTTGTGTAGTGAAAAGGATACTTTGTGGTTTTGTGTATTGTACTAACACAATTGAAAATATGCTGAAATGTTTGAAAAAAGTGCACTTTTGATGATCTGTTGTGATGTTAGCACTATGAGTTTCGAAAATGTACACCTTGCTTGTGAAAATAGTACCAAAGCGAATAAAAAAAACTGTAAGACGGCGACTTGCTGCCACCTACTGCCGGTTTTAGCTTCATTTTTAAAATGTATATATTTTTTAATTACTTATTAAAAATGTTATTTTTTAAAACACTATCTCAATATTTATGCAATTGTAATAGCGTAAATACGTTCATGCCACCTCTGAGCTGCAGTACAACTAAATGCCACTTCAGATCAGTTCTGTGCCACCTCTGTAGTGCAAACATGGCTTTTGTTTATGCGTTATTTGATTGGTAACAGCTCTATAGTGTCTTGTTATTCTAATTTATATTAAATATAAGAATTTTACATAAAAGAGGATGCATTTATTTAATAAGGTTTAAAAAATTGCCCTAGAAATCAGTGTAATGGATAGTTAAAGGGTACATAACACACACAGTTTCTGCCAATCTCATATTAATCTTGAGTACCTATGAAGGATGCAATACTACTCTATATCTCCGAAGAGTCTTTAGTTTTATCATATTTATAAAAGACAGATACGCTTTACCAATTCTTTCCGAAAACAGCCGAGTTCATGGAGGCGTGCAGTGGGCGGAGCTAAAGAGTCACGAGCACACACACATGAAATACATCATGGCATTATCCCTGGATAACTTTTGATTCACTATATGTTTATGTTGTTCACATTATATACATTTACGCGTCGATTGCCAACAAAACATTTGATGCAGTTTCAACTCATGACCAGGAACAAACAAACACACTTAAAAAACTCTGTTACTGCTCCGAGAAAACAAACTGCATCCACTGTTTCCTTAACACTGGGTTATTTGAGAGGCTAATCAAGGTTATCTTTCCCTCACAACCAGAAACACACTTCTTTAGTTACTGTTGATTTTGTGATCTAAAAACACAATGACAGCGCTGCCGACGGCTTCTGTAACCCGAACAAAGCTCGTTGATGGGCTTGCTCTTGCTCTGGTTGATGTGTGCATGCGCTCACCCGGGAGAAGTGCCCAAACAAGCAATTGCGCCCTTTATGACGTCATACAGGGCCATACTCAAAAAAATCGAACCGAAACATATTAGATTCCTGAAGGAGTGTATTTGGCACAGAAAAACTCTGTCATACGTCAACTTGTTTGAAATTTTGGCCATGTTTAGCATGTGAAACCAACTCTTTAACAGTGTAAATAAGTCTGAATGTATGAAATAGCATTAGACTTTAATGTCTGTCACTTGTGAATATGTTTCTAGGTAGAAGATGAGGTCAATCATTCCATCCAGAAAGTGTATAATGAATACAACGGCACCAACACGGATGCACCCAGCCGCGCTATTGACTATGTGCAGAGACAGGTGAGACTGCTTTATGAGATGGACAAAACATTCAGTTATTGTACTTTCAATAAATCGGTTCCCGACCCTAATAAAATCACCATAATGTTGTAAAGCTCCATTGCTGCGGCATCAGCAACTACTTAGACTGGAAGAACACCAGCTGGTTTAAGGAGTCTAGGAACAACAGCGTGCCACTGAGCTGCTGCAAACCCAACGTGAGCAACTGCACCGGCTCCCTCTCCCGTCCCGGAGACCTCTACCCTGAGGTGAGAGGAGTTATGTGTGCTTGTGAGTGTAGCCGACGAAGCAAAGGAAGTCTGAATGAGATGTTAATATATCCGTTGAACCACCTTAGGGATGTGAAGCCCTGGTTGTGAAGAAACTGAAAGAGATCATGATGTACGTCATCTGGGCCGCTCTGACGTTTGCTGCAATTCAGGTATGCTGTTCTGAATTATTTTTTATTTTTTTTGGTCTGACATTATCTTGTATAAATAGTGAAATACATCTCAGGTAAAATATGTCTTTAATTTCTTTCTTTTTTGTGTGTGCAAGTATAGTGCTGTTTCAGTGTTATTAGTCATGAAAATGCTTAGACTTATAACTGTTTAGTAGAGATGCATGATTAATTGTTACATTTTCAAACACCCATGCAATCTTATTCCTAAATGACAGCGATTTGGCTGTGTCTATTAAGCCTTTAACAAGTACGATCACATTTGAACATTCAGATCTGCGTTCGCACTGCCGCTGAGACCGAGTGAGCAGTTGTCATGTATAGGTATGAAACAGCTTCTTTTCGACCGACCACACAGTATCATTATTTCTGTTACAATAATTAATATTATCACAGAAGTACTGGGATAAAGGTTAATAGTGTGGATATAAACACTGATGTCTATGGAAGCGTCCCAAATCACCTTTTGAAAGGGACTTGACGCTGCAAATAAAGATAGCCAATAAGAAAAGTCAGTTACATCATTACGCCAGTAGGTGGCGACATGTTACATGTACATTACATGTCATTTTCTTTAGTTGTCTATTCAGGATCATGGAAGAATCATTATCTTGATTTTATTTTAAACAAGAAGTTAAAGTTGCAAGTTTAGCATGCATTTGTGAGCACTTTAACATGTTGCTTTAACCCTCTGGGGTACTTCAAAAATGACCCGAAGCGTTTTATAAAATTAAAAAAATTGGTGACTTTATTGGTACTTGGTATATGAACACCCAAAAAAATTGGGGACAGGATTTGAAAAGTCTAAGTGGTCGAAAAAAAAAAGTCACACTCAGGACCTTCGGGTCAAAAATGACCCCCATAGGAAATGAATGGGAAATTGGCTTTTTTGTGCAGACAATCTACAAATCAGCCAGGATGCTGAAAAAAAGGACTCAACAGTGAAGAGGTGAATCTCTAAAACATCAAGAGTGCAAAACAGACAAAAAAACTCACACACACACACTTATACACACAAAAACAAACGCACACTTCAAATGACCATTTAATATATAATAACAGATTCTCAAAGACTATTTTTGTCATGTTTTTTAAATGGTAATTTGAAGTGCCAGTTTTACTTTATAATACAGTCAAACCTGAACATTGCATTAGAAAGAGAACAAATAGAAAGCATTTTGTTACCCATTGTTACTGACAACAATGTTATTCATTATTATTTGTTATTCATTGATTTTATTTCACATATTTTCACATTTCTCTGTTACAGTTTCACCAGTCTCTTATTTCCCTATATGTGTTTGTGTGTGTGTGAGTGTGTCTATTTTGCAACCTTGATGGCTTACAGTCTCATGCTTTCATTGCTGTACACTTTATTTTGATGACATTGATGAATAATTGCTTTTATTTCATACATTTCCCAAAATTAGCTTTTGGAATGATGCGCGTTAATTTGTGTGTGCGTGTATTTTTGTGTGTGTGTTTTTTTTGTCTGTTTTGCACTCTTGATGTTTTAAAGATTCACCCCTTCACTGTTGTTGTTCACTGTTTTTTCTGCATTCTGGCTGATTTGTAGATTGTATGCACAAAAAAACTAATTTCCCATCCATTTCCTATGGGGGTCATTTTTGACCCGAAGGTCCTGAGTGTGACTATTTTTTTTACGACCACTTAGACTTCTTCAAATCCTGTCCCCAATTTTTGGGGTGTTCATATACCAAGTACCAATAAAGTCACCAAGTTTCAAAGCTATGATTTTTAATTTGTTTTTATAAAACGCAAGATCCACTATAGTGGTAAAAATGTGCTATTGCGTGATAAAAATGCTAAATGTGTCCCCCGGCTGGAACCGATCTCATTTAAAAAATTGCTTTCATGAGGCCTAGGCTTGACTCTAAAATGAAATACAGCTTTAATGATTAAAAACAAAATTATATATATATCAGTGTTTCCCACAGATTAGAAACCAATTTGTGGTTGTGGGCGGGCGGGCGGGGTATTTGGGGTTGGTGATTGGCACAAATTTCGATTTATTTGTTTTATAACTTAAAAATAAGTTTGCCTTTTTAGCACTATTTCAAACTATTTTAAATGATATTTGCTCACATTCATTAATATTCACTTGTGGGTGTGCTTGTATAAGTATCATTAAAAATATTAGGATGCAAGTTATTAATGTTTTAAAATTTCACATTTAAAGAAATCTAGTGTTTGATGGAAGCCATGTTAATCTTGGACTAAATCGGCCACCGTAGGAGTTGAAACGAAATCGGAATTGAGAGGAACAGAAACTAAAATTCACTGGATGGTCATATACCTTTTCACCACTAGATGGGGGAAAATATCACACAGTGTAGCTTTAAGCTTGTTGGCTGGTTTTTGGAGTAGTGGAGTAATGGAGAATGAGGGTACATAGGGCAAATCGGACAGCGGTAAGTTCATTCATCAGGGCGCGGCTCTCACAGTGCGTTGAGAGTACACAGTCTGGTTGAGTGAGAGAACGATTCAAAAGCATAAGGAGTTTCTCGTTTGCTCTCGAAATGCTCTCGCGGGACTTTGCTGTCATACGCCGATCGGGCATCGAACAAGCATATTCTCCAGCGCGTACATCTACTGTACACTTGTTATTGCGGTGCATGGTGGGATTGAATGAGTGCACTCAAAAACGTCCACTATTGTTTCGGACACCACTACAAATGGATGTTCACTCAAATAGTGCCCTATTTAAGGGTATAGGGGGCGATTTCGAACACAGCCTTTGTCAGGCCGCCACGGACACGCCCTTCAGCGGAAACTCAAGATCTTAAGGGCTAATTTTCATTTTAAAGGGTAACTAAACCCTAAACCAACTTTTTTTAGTTAATGATCTGTAATACTGGGGCTTTATTAATGCTGTTCATTGATTCGAGTAAATGTTTTGACATTTGAGTATAAAGTGTTTTAATTCTATAAAATATGGTGTAAAACCGCCAAAGTGCTGCCCTCTTAAGGTTGAACGCTGGCTACTGCAGTTGAATTTTCCTATTGGACGTTGTGGTACATCGTGACGTAGGATGGTACCTCCAACGGCTCACTATCCGCGCCCCTGGCGCGAGCTCACCACGCCCTCAGAACTGTTTCCCCCAATCACATGATGAGAACGGCTTCACTCCAGTATGAACTGTCATATTACATGAAGTAAACATTATGAATGAAACTCACTTGACACTTGCTTTAACATTGTATTGAAGAAAATACGGTTGAATAATGCAGTTGTCAGTACACGTCAGGCTTTTCTTGCGATATTATTGCCGCCCGTCATGTGTACAGATCATTTTCATACATGAGACGCGCTTTCAAACCCTGACACGCAAGTGGTTGCCGCGGACGCAGATAGATTAGGTCAGTTCTCTTGCGCGGCTGCTTCACTAGCATCGTCGGCATCGGGAGTTAACGCAGTTTGAGCAGCGGCTCGCATTGATAAGGCTCCGGGTTTGTGTCTGTTACAGACAATCCACCCTCCTCCACTTCAGGTGAAGGTAAGAGAAATGACCGCTCTGTTGCAAAGCTGGCGTCACTCCAGTCATTCTCCATCTTTGCGACTCGCGAGTCTGACAGCTGTCAATCAATCCGTCACTGCGGGTCTCAGGTGCACGCCCTCCGCTCAGCCCCGCCCTCGGTTTGTCCCCTCTGTGTCCGCCGGGCTCTGCCCACTTTTCCAGCATTTTTTGAAAATTGCCAGTGGGTGGAGTTAAGCTCTGAGCAGGGGTTTAGTTACCCTTTAAAGTGAACTATTCCTTTATTTCCTTTTTATATACTTAAAAGGTGGTTCTTCAATGAAGTAAATATTATACATCTAAGGGGTTCAGCTGAGAACCCTTTGCTTGAAACAATAGTACACACTCTTTTCTCCCCGTCAGACAGAGTTCAAGCACTAAAGCACTCGGCAGCGTCAGTGTGTGCTTTTGTTGCCCTGTGGCCGCTGAATCACAGACTTTGACATTCAAACTGTTCCAAATACCCTCTGGGCATAAAGGCAAATCAGACAGTGTCTTGGCAAGGCCAGCACATGCCCGTGACTTGCACATGATTACTGACACAGTCTGCCTGAATTAACAGCAGGAAACAGGGCAGTAGGTTAGGTTGTTCTTGGCAAACTTACACCACATGTTCTCAGGGGTTATTTGACTTGGTTTTCCCTTTCATTTTTTTTTATCACTGTCTGAACTTTAGATTAAATTTGTCGGCGTCCGTGTGAAGAAAGTCTCTCACATTTATAGACCTTTGTCACAGAGGCAATTTGACATTAAAGCTATAGTATTGCAAGCATGTGCATTACCCGCCACAACCTTTTTGTTACCATTTGTTCTGAAATAGAGCGGCTGTGTGGCACTTTTAGTAACATCAGTGCAGTAATTCTAGACGCTTCTGGCTTATTGTGTGCTGAGGGCGGGCAGCAGTGGTCTCATCTTCCTTTTGTGTCCATCGTCTTTCTCTCCGTATGCTAGGCATGTGCAATATATATTGGTACCATAATGGTTATCAGATGATATAAACATTTTGAGAGATTTATTTAATATTGTTCAACAGTTTTTGAAAAGCTACTAAAGTCATTCAGTCAAGAGTAGTGGGTGATTTTTCTGTTTCTCTTTTATTGTTTGATTCATATTAACAGCATATATAGCAATAGGTGTCTTCACTTTAATACACAGATCTAATATACACATGCCCTTTCTTTCCCTGCTGTTTACGTTCAGACAGACCGATTGTGTTAATGTGGACTTTGTGTTTTTGACATAACCTTGTGTGTATTTGACAGTTTAAGCGCAATAAGACATTGAAGAGAAGTTTAATACTTACGGGACGCTCCATCTGACATCCAGCTTTCTGTGTGCGTGCTTCAGCTGTGTGCGCTCAGAAAACTATATCAGAAGTTTAGACTGAATGGCTTTAAAATGAGATGATAAACTTTCATGATGGTGAAGAACTAGGGCTGTACGATTAATCGAAAAATAACCAAAACCCAACATTCAGATCCTCTAACCGACGTATTTTTCCCATGTCGGTTATTTCGGTTTTCACGTGACTCCGCCCCGTCAGTCACATCAAGTGCAGTTTTCTGGCACACAGAGATGCAGGAGCAGTTATCTGTGTTTATAGATGCCCAGAATCACTATAGTAACTACATGTTTTACACAGTTTATACAGGTCAGTTTATTGCTGTTCTTATAGCCTACGCGCTGACACACACACACACACACACACAGAGAGAGACGGCGCGCGCAAGCCCCGAAGCCGCTTTCACTTTCGTGCTCATAAAGTTTGTCAAGTATGCGTTTAAAGGCTTGCCAGTTTCAACATTTAAAGCGATTGTGCACTATTCAAAAACAACAATACGGAAAACTTATCCGTTCAGTGCTCAGCTTCTTTCTGTGACACAGAGCCGTGTCGCGTCTCTGATAACGCGCGCGCGCCCTGAAGGCAGATCTTTCACCTGCGTCCTCACAAAGCTTGTCATTTGTATGTGGTTTAAGCCCTGCCAGTTTGAACATTAAAGCGAGTTTCGACCATCAGATGTGTATTATGTTGAACTAATGCCTGATATTTTGTGACAAACGAACACTCAGACAGAAGCTCGCACATCCCGTGAAGATCGCACGCAGAGGAGCACAGAAAACGCAGTGTCAACGTCAACGCCGTCCTGTGACTAAAGTAAAGTCACTGAAGTAGCTCAGAAACTCAACCGTTATAGGCATACATTTTAATACCTTTTGAAGTAAGTACAAACCACAGCTTAATAATGAATAGAGACGGTATGAGTAATTCACACACAATCACTCTCTCATTGATGCATTCAGATAAATGTAATCTAGGTCTACTACTGTGCTAATGTATCTGTATCTGATGTACAACAAGCAGAAATCTGCCCCATAGACAATAACTGCTGAAAGAGAACCGTTTCCTTCAAGTGTTTTAAAATCACAAAGAAATGCACTTTTTCATTAGGAAAAAAAATACAACCTTTAATAGTAGAAAATATTTACAGTACAAACCTTATCAGTGAACTTACTCAAAACCTTATGAGGGCATAAAAAAAAGAAGCAAAATAATCGTTCATTAATCGTAATCGAGGTCAAATGTTCAATTAATCGAGGTTTTTATTTTTGGTCAAATCGTTACAGCCCTATGAAGAACTGCAATGTCACGTGACCGTGACCATGAAAGAGATGATAATCAAAAGCAAACAGATGTTTTAGTTTTTGGCAGAGTATCCGAGGCACAAGCTGTACAGGCTCCGCCCTCTTCTGGAAAGCAGGGCGGGGAGCAGCAGCTCATTTGCATTTAAAGATGCATGCATGAAAACAGCATGTTTTTCCTTCCACTGGGCATTTACAACATGGTACAATAAATAATCTTTGGGGTATTTTAAACTGTCACAGACAAATTCTGGGGACAAAAAGGGGCATAATATGTCCAGCTTTTAGATGGATCCTGATGCTTTTGTAGGTTGAGTTGAATCTGCAATCTCTGACCCAGTTTGTTTGCTGGCTTTCATGGCTGCAATGCGCTGTGTTTTCCACCAACTAGCAACCCGGGGTGTCGAAATACTATTTGGGTAAATTGGCAGTGGGTGGGATCACACAGACCAAAAAAAAAACACACATTATAACACTGAACATGCACTTTAAAGTAGAATAACCGGTTGTAGCATTGTTTTTCTGAGAAACAAGTATGTGAACTTGGCATGTTTACTAAATCTCTTAACTCCTTGGCTGCACCAAACACAGGAGAAAGGATGTTTACAAAAAAGAAAATGGTACCCAACCCCTGCTTTTTTCACACTATTTACAGAAAAAGGACAACACATGCCACAATAAAGAAATAAAGAAACTAGTGGAGAACTAAACAGTGACAAAACGGGTCCAAATGAGTACTCTTTACAAAAACAGTTTTACAGAACACAAGAAAACTAAATCACTAGTCACTCTCTCAATACAACACGCCAACATCCTACAAAGGATGCTCCTCTCCAGTCAGCCAATCCCAGGGTTCATCTCGGAGCAATCAAGGCAGAACCACCTGAGGTCCTGTTTACATGTGGTGTTAAGATGCGTTTTGGTCGATCGGATCACAAGTGGACGACGCTAATACAGATGTAAACGGGGTCTAAAACGTTTTGAGCTTGTCCACTTTCAACCATTTCCAGAAGACGTCGAAAACACATTTGTCTGGATTGCTTTCATAGTGTAAACGCACATGATCAAATGTGTTTGAACCGCCACAGAAGACCGCCTACTTACCTAATGCGTAAACATTATAGGAACTTTGTTGGCTGGAGACCCCAGTTTGATTTGAAGATGAAAAACGTCCCAAGCACAATGTTCTCTCACCATTCCTGATTTCTAACACGCACTCAAACCGTTCGGCTTGTCTTGCGGATATTAGAGCAGAAACGAAAGCTGCTGCTCTGTATGTTTTTAGTTTAGTTTAGTTTATTAGTTTATAATGACGTGGACAGTCCCTTTTTTATAAAAAGAGCAGCTTTAGCCTCTACGGCTAATTTCCAGCTGTAGTCCCCGGCCAGTTGTTAATAGGCATACATCAAGTAAAATAAATTACAATTATATTTACAACAGGGCTAAGCAAGATGGTGTAAGATGTACAAATGTGTGACACACACACACTTGAGGCAAGCACAAACAAACAAGCACCAGTTGCAAAGACAAACAAACAATACAAGCACAAACAAACAAGCACCAATTGCAAAGACATAAAAGCAGTTCATGCATTAAAACAGTTCAAATTTGCGTACAAAATAATCATACAAAAGCCACATTGAGACACAAGACCTAACATTGAGGCAGGCAACAAAAGTCTAATGGCAGCAACATGACCATGTCACATCACAAACACATCCCATCTGTCAGATTAATGTGTGCAGTTATAATTGTCGGACAGCCAGTTTTTAAGGTGTGTAGTAAAGGAGGAATACGTATGTATTTCTTTTATTTTAATGGGCAATGAGTTCCAGTTTCGTATTGCTGTGACAGAAAATGATAATTGACCAAATGTGCTTTTCCTGAATGGGATAAGAAGGTCCCCTCGTGTAGTGCTTCTGGTGCTCTGACTGCTATTATTACGTTGGATTATGAGTGAATTTAAGGGAGCAGGAGCAGTATTATGGAAGATTTTATAGACCAGACAGATATTTTTATATTTGATTACATCTTCCCAGCTTAGCAGTTTGTGGTTATTAAGAATAATACAATGGTGTGAACTGTTAGGCTTCTGGTCCAAGACTTTAAGAGTTTTTTTAAAAAGAATTGCTAATGGTTTTAGTGATAATTTGTTAATTTGTCCCCAGCTTGTCAGACAATATGTTAGATGTGACATAATCATGGCATCCAAAAAATAATTTGGCAGCATTAAAAGTAAGTGCATTTCTAATATATCTAAAATTAGCTAAGATAAACTTGACCCTATTGCACACTTTCTTAATATGTGCTTTAAAAGAAAGATTAGAGTCAATAATTACGCCCAAATACTTAAATTGTGGCACGATACTAATGTTTTGACCCGAAATTGTTATATTTGACACAAGGTTACATTGCCTCTTTGTGAAGAACATTCCCACAGTTTTATCTACATTTAATTGGAGACACGAACGATTTAGCCAATTGGTGATCTGATCCATAGCTATGGTCAGTTTGGCAGCAGCCAGATGTTTTGTTTTGGCATGCACATAAATGACAGTGTCATCCGCATACATTAGTGTATTAATATCAGGGCAAACTGATGGCAGATTATTAATATATAGACTAAACAAAAGCGGGCCAAGTATAGATCCTTGTGGTACGCCTGTGAATAAATTAAGAGCTGATGAACGATGGTTATTCACAGAAACATATTGAGTTCTACCAGTTAAATATGACTTGATCCATTTAATTGCAGAAGGAGAGAAATTAAAAGTAGAGAGTTTAGCAAGAAGGACCTGATGGTTGACTGTGTCAAAAGCTTTACGAAGGTCTAAGAACACAGCACCGACAACACCTCCCTTGTCAACCATTGCTCGTACAGTCTCTAAAAAGAAACAGTTAGCTGTTTCTGCAGAGTGATGGGCTCTGAAACCAAACTGCATCGGGTGAAGAGTAAATGGACTATTATTAAGGAAAGAGACAAGCTGCTCTGATACATATTTTTCAACAACCTTGGAGACCACAGGTAGAATACTAATTGGACGGTAGTTAGATATGTTCAGAGGGTCATTTGACTTAAATATGGGAATTACAATTGCAGTCTTCCAAATAGTTTTTGGAAGACTTTTCCGTCGTCTACGGACACGTTCATATGTAAATTGCGTGAGCTTATTTCGGCCATTAGATCGAACGATCTGAAAAAACACATACGTTTACCCGTCCATAAACCTTCCCCTCGGGTTCAGGACAGAAGTGGTTGAAAGTGGACAAAAGAGACGGGAATGTCTCCCTCGTCTACTTGTGTTTCAGTCGATCAAAACTCATTTAAATTATCATACAGTAACAATGTGGGCATTAGATTAGTAATTAGATCAGGAATTTAGTTTATGTGGTTAATTTAGTTTACTAATTAGTTTTATTTGGATATTTAGTTGAAAAACTCAGCCCCGCCCTCAGTTGTCCCCTCTGTCTCCGCTGGGCCCTGCCCACTTTTCCATCATTTTTCAAATATTGCCAGTGGGTTGAGTTACCCTTTAACTCAAAACTTATTTTTTTTCCCCTCTAGATGCTGGGAATGCTGTGCGCTAGTGTGGTGCTGTGTCGCAGAAGCCGGGACCCGGCCTATGAGCTCCTTATCACTGGAGGGACGTATGCATGAGAACACCACCTAGCAGACAGACTCTCTCTTTTCATGCACGCACAAACAGTCTCACACACACACACACACACACACACACACACACACACACACTGGGCTCAGGGTTCTGTCGGTGTGAGGTGGCACACTGGATATGCCCTAATTTATCTCTTTCTACACACCTCACACAGGGTTTGCTCACACAATTCACTGGTGATGGGTGAAACGAAGCGCATTATATTTATTTATACAGTATATGTCACTGAAAATGACTGCATTTTAATTTAAACCTTTGTCTTTCTCTAAAAGGCGTTGGGCCAGACTGCAAAATGGTGAACGGCCAGTTTTTAATCCCGTTGAGAAGACGTTAACACATGTATCGATAACACTTTCTCTTCCTTGTCTCTATTATATGGAGTGGAAGACGCTGTTATTGTATGGAATAATATGTGGAATGTATGCTTTCCTCATTTGTTAGTTTGCACTATGTGTACGGTTTAGTTCTATATTACAAAAACCAAGGTGGTAAATAGCTGGGATGGGGAAATGATGTGTCCGCTGTCTCAGATGTCACCCATCACCAGTCCGCTGCTCAGGGACAGTGGCAGTGTGAGAGACAGGTCTGGATTGACCACACAATATTACTTGGCATTATGGGTCCAATCGTACAGCTAAAGTAAACTGTGTTCAAAATGGGGTTCACACCGGGTTTACATGTAAAGTGTAAAGAGGTTTGGGGGACGCTCTACATGCACTACCTTAAAGTTACCGAACGTATATTCTTTTCCTCCTTTTTCCGTTGCTTACAGTGTGAACATTTACTAGTCTAGTAATATATCGTTTAAAGTTAGTTTGGATAACGTGTAGGTATGTAGAACAGGGTCAACAGTGTATTAGTTTCAATGAA
The DNA here is from genome assembly GCF_949357685.1 of Gobio gobio. Taxonomy (NCBI): domain Eukaryota; kingdom Metazoa; phylum Chordata; class Actinopteri; order Cypriniformes; family Gobionidae; genus Gobio; species Gobio gobio. The sequence continues at coordinate 48,810,905 of NC_137115.1, forward strand.
TGTACATAGGGAGGAAAAATTGTGAAATAAGCTTGCAATTTCGATCTAAAAATAAATGTTTCATAAGTTGACACCTATATTGTTTCATTTCACTGATGTTAATCATTTCTGGCTTGAATGTTGTGGGTGTGAAATTGCAACATGCAGGTACTTTAAAGCAAGACTTCACAGAAATACAACCAAACTGCCAAACTTACAACCAAAAGTAAAACGGTCACAAACGGGTAAAAAAAGTGTGACAATTTAAAAATGGTAAGAATTTTTGTTGTAATAAGTTAATTCTACAAAAAAATATTACTTGTATAGTATAAAAGGGACTTGTATAATATAAATTATACATGCATAATATAAATTATATTATTACAATTAAAATAACTTTTCTTTTTTATTTAATTTATTTTAAGTTTATGAAAATGATTTATGAATAATATTTTATAAAAAAAAATTTTTTTTGAAACATGTTGAATTCTAAAACTTCTAGAAAATCAAAGCCATACATCTAAACAGGTTGTGTTTCAAATTTGAGGTTGATATCTCAAAAAATGAGCTCAGTAAGATTTTGTTTGTGCCAACTTTTCCCCATTAGATGCCAGCAAAACTCTACTAATGCACACAGCGGTTGGATTTGTGATTTGCAATTGAGTTTTTCTCTCAAATATTACAAGCACACACCCGCGCACACAATTTTTTCATTACATACATACACACCACACTCTGACATCTATACTAACGCACCCACACAGTTACAGCTGCATAATTTATCAAACTGGCTTTATAATATGCATAAACAGAAAACAGGAATAAAGTGAGTATTTGCTTTATACACCAAACCTGAAAAAAATGGCACCATCTGGTAAAAAATAGTAAAAAAAAAAATACTTTTGAAGCCTTGCCAACAGAATGAAAGCCTATTAACTAAGATTGGACCATTTTATAGTTAAAGGGTTAGTTCACCCAAAGATGAAAATTCTGTCATTAATTGCTTACCCTCATGTCGTTCGACACCCGTAAGACCTCCGTTCATCTTCGGAACAGAAATGAAGATATTTTAGTTGAAATCTGATGGCTCTGAAAGGCCTCCATTGGCACAATGCACGGTACACTCTCAAGACCCTTAAAAGGTACTAAAGACGTCGTTACAAAGTCCATCTCACTACAGTGGTTCTACAATAACTTTATGAATCGGTGAGAATAGTCAGTGAATCAGTGAGTCGAATCATGATTCGGATCGTGTGTCAAACCGCCAAACTGCTGAAATTTGGCGATTCAAACCGCTGATTCAACTCACTGATTCATAACGCTTCGAAGCTTCATGATGCCGTGTTTTGAAATCGTCATCACTATGTAAGTCGTTATTTAGGGTTTTTTTGCGCACAAAAACTATTCTCGCCGATTCATAAAGTTATTGTAGAACCACTGTAGTGAGATGGACTTTGTAACGACGTCTTTAGTACCTTTTAAGGGTCTTGAGAGTGTAAAGTGCATTGTGCCAATGGAGGCCTTTCAGAGCCATCAGATTTCAACTAAAATATCTTCATTTCTGTTCCGAAGATGAACGGAGGTCTGACGGGTGTCGAACGACATGAGGGTAAGTAATTAATGACAGAATTTTCATTTTTGGGTGAACTAACCCTTTAAATGGCAATGGGATTAAAAATTGCAGTTTTAATGGGATTCAATGGGGACATTTTTGTCCAAATGATGCTAAGAGGAAGTATTTTGTGTACCTAGTGCAATTGTTTTTTAAGGAAATGGGGGTGGAATATTACAATAAAACTACACACCTGTAGAAAATGTTAGGCAGTTAGCATTACCACAGGCAAAGTTATAAAAAAAAAAAAAGCCAAAAATGTCCATAAGGATGCACAAGGGTTAAGGTAACATAGTTACATTGTACTTAGTCAAATAAGTACTGAGTAATATTAATTAACTACATGTACTTACTATAAAGTTAAGGTTTGTTTTAGGGATAGATGTAACTATGCACAATTTACTGTTATTAATATAGTAACTAACATGTAATAACGTGTAACTACGCCAACTTACGCCAAAGTGTTACCATATTTTACATAAAACAAATCACCCTAGTTTACATTTACTTAATTGACACACAGTAGTGACTGATAAAGAAAGAAGTTGATCAATAAAATTAATGAACTAAAGTGCTACTGATTAACCATATTACCATGTGATATTCCTTGTCAACTAAAAACGCCATCTGTCTCCTAAACGCTACATTTTAGGAACCAGTGGCTTTTTTTCTGGAGCTCTGCAAGGCTCCTAACTTAACATATCGGAGCACAACTATATCATTCATGGCTGTTATCCCACTCTTGAGCAATTCCATAGAGCACAAGGACGGATGTTCAAAGATTCCTTGTCTGGGGGCTTTCTTCAGTCAGCGGGGCTGAACACTTGATAGCATAGGACAGGGTCAAAGTTCAGTCCTTTCCCAGGGAGGGGGATGTGTGCCATCTGCTTGCAGTGTTGGTCATGCTTAGTCACATGCCTTCACACTTTATCTAGACGGGGGAGTTAGATCACTCCGTTCTTGGATCCCTTAATAACACCGCATTTGTGAGCTTTAGTGGCAGGTTATTAATAGTAGACAGTTGAAATGCAATTAATGTGCCAGTCATGTGGGTTTCCCCGCTATCGTTATACTTGCTATAACTGAACATGACCTGAAACAGGATCTGTGGAAAAGAGGAATGTGAAACCTTTTAACCCGATACCTGATGGAGAATTAGCATGGTGTTGGTTTGCTGTGCATGCTTCTCATGTGTACTGCTTGTAAAAAGGGTAGAATTACTACACTACCATTCAAAAGTTTGGGGTCAGAACATGTTTTTTTTTATATATATATATAAATAAAGAAATTGTAATTTATTCAACAAGGATGTATTAAATTCATCAAAAGTTACTTCAAAGATATTTATAAAGTTACCAAAGATTTCTGTTTCTAATAAATGCTGTTCTTTTTAACGTTCTAATCAAATAATCATAATTAAAAGTATTATGGTTTCCACAAAAATATTAAGCAGCACAACTGTTTTCACCATTGATGATGATAATGTTTCTTGAGCAGCAAATCAGCATATTAGAATGATTTCTGAAGGATCATGTGACACCGAAGACGCGAGTAATGATGCTGAAAAACTGTTATTTTATTTTACATTGTAATATTTCACAATATCACTAGTATTTTGATCAAATAAATGTATCTTTGATGAGCATACAGGCCCCAAACTATTACGGCAGTGTCTTTTAAGCTTCCAAATTTCTTAATATTTAACAGACCTTGACAGTGCTAAACATTCATGTGTAGAAATAGCCTAGATATCCTTCCCATTACAAATATGAGTCCAAACTCTGACTGAGAAATGCGTGAAACTTAAAACTTGAGGTTAAGGCGAAGAAGGCCGGCCTGTTAAAACTTTAAAATGTTTGCGTCAGGGTAGTTTATCTGAAACAACTGCCTTTCAATGCCCTTGGAAAGTTAAAGTATTAGAGCCACAGAGTCCAAGTCATTACCCAAATTAAATTCAGTCAACAGCAACATGATGCAATGATCATTACACAGCTTTATTGTTCATTTTATGCCATCCAAGTGATACATGCAAAACTATGAACTTAGAGCTATATTACGGAAGACAACCTTTCATTTGGTTGGAATTCAACAGCTCATAAACATACTTTATCCATAGGAAAATGAAAAAAATAAGATAAACATGAAATTCTTATGCAATCATTTAAGACATTTCTCCTTATATAAAACCTTTTTGGTTCCGTTGGCAGCGCTCCGACATGTAGCGAGAGGTTGTGCTTTGGGCGACCCGAGGTCGAGTCCCGGCTCATGGACCTTTCCCGATCCCTTCTTTATCTCCCACTTCGTTTCCCATCTTCTCACCAGCTGTACTGTCTAAATAAACGGCAAAAATAAACCTTTAAAATAAAGGGTTCTTTAAAACGGAGTCAAAACCCCTAGGGTTCTGTATTGAACCCCATTGATATCTTTTTTCTAAGAGTATAATTGTTAAAACGCTATACGACCTTTCCAAAAACTGAATTCGGTGGCGATATCTAAATGTACATTGTCACGGTCTTCTCATAAACTAATCCTTGGCAAGTTCGTAGTCATCTCTTCTACATTCTTATGCTATTTATTCACAATAAATAATTTTCTAAACTTTCTAATAAATATAAATCTCTATCTCAACAATACTGGTAGTCCTGTATAATAACCAGTTTTTAATATACAAATTTCATTTACAACAATCCATCAAGATTTTCCGTATGGACGTGCTACTGCATAGATGCAGAAATCCTCCTCTGGGACACTTCATAAGGAGTGGCCTTAATAACTCTGCTATTAGAGGGCGTGTAAGGACATGGCGAGCCGTTCCAGTGTGCTCAAGTCTCTTAGTTCATATCTTGGCCAAGTAGGAGCCTGGCACCAGCCCAGTCTGGCCGTCCCTCTCCACCGTCCACCAGCCGTCTCCTCCCTGTTCCACCACGAGTAGCACTTCCCCCACAGAGATGGAGAGCTCATCAGTGCCCTGCGGACACAAGAGACCCTCATCAAACTCTATTAAACATTTCCACAACCGTATTGACATTTTTCTTAGGTAACCGCTAGGTCAAAATCAAATGGACATTTTTTAATTTGGTAACACTACATGAACTAACAATAAAAACTACTTCTGAAGCATTTATTAATCTTACTTAAAGTTCATTTCAATATTTACTAATACATTATTAAAAGCAAAAGTTGCATCTGTTAATATTAATGAATAGTTGTATTAATTACCTTTAACGAAGATTAATAAATACTGCTAACAAATGTATTGCTTATTGTAATGCCTTAACTAATAAGACCTCATTGTAAAGTGTTACCAACTTTAGTGAAAGATAAAGATGTGAGTCTCCAAACGTTTATGCCATAGTGAATGCAAATTCTTACTATTCTCTTACAATTGTAATCATATTTTCCTAGTTTGTTTGTTTTTACCTGGGCCACGTAGTCGTAGAGAGCCTGGAATGTGCCGCTCTGAGGGCCGGCACTG
>NC_137115.1:48820970-48924300 GCF_949357685.1 Gobio gobio
AGAAGATATTTTGAAGAATGTTGGTAACCAGACAGTTGACGGTAGCCATTGACTTCCATAGTATGGAAAAAATGTTTGGTTCCCCATATTCTTTAAAATATCTTCTTTTGTGTTCAGCAGAAGAAAAAAACTCATACAGGTTTGGAACAACATGAGGAACATCAACAGAATGTTCTTTTTTGGGGTGAACTATCCCTTTTACTAAAGTGAAGATGGCTAGAATTTTAAAAACATGTAATGTGCATTTGAAGTTGTAATAATAATTGTAATATGTACCTGATGGAGGTGCTGATGGCTGAATACAGTCATTACTAGTCTTTGAGCCAACGGCGCAGTTGCCTTGCAAGAGATTTGAAAACCTTTCAAAAAGAAAATGGTCACAGCGTAAAAATGTGTAAACAGGACATTAACATTTGATGCAAGATAATCCAGATAAGAATCATTGGCAACACTTTATTTTACAGTGTGTTTGTTACATGTTACATGTAGTAATAACTATAAATTATGTATAATTACATGCAACTAAACCAAACCCTAATCCTCCTAACCCTATAGTAAGTACATGTAGTTCCTTAAATGTATAACTACAGTGTAACAAAGACAAGGGCAGATTTAGATCATGTATTCACTGATAACCACAAACACATTAAACAATTAGTTTGTGCACTTTTATCTGTTATTGCACAGAGCTCAGCCTTGTGTGACACATCTGCTAGCAGCTTTACGTCTTATTTATCTCTAAAAATAGTAGTTTCCATTGATTTCCTCTTTGTCAGCATGGCAAATACACGTGTAGTTTTTACACATTGACATACGGACCCAGCAGTGGAAAACACACCTCTTTATCACACCTCCTCCGAAGCGCGCGATGCCATTGCTGTCCATTGTTTGTTCTCTGTCATAATAGTTCTCAAACACAATGGGCGCTACGGACACAGATGGCAAGTTTCATTAAGCAAACCCTCCTCAGAATTTCTTCCGAACTATATCATCAAAACATACGGTTACTGGACTGCACCGCGTCATGATGACTGATGATTTGGGAAGTTTAACACAATAACCCGGTGGAAACAATAGAGAAAAGCACTGACCTGAAGGAGTGGTGCCGGTACTTTTCGTCTTGATGAAACTGTTTATGTCTTCCGTGATGTCACACATTTCTAGAGCGGTCCTCACCTCCTCATAACACTGAATACAAATTACCAATAATTATTACAGACATTTCATGGTTGATGATGGTGAAAAAAATATATTTGTGTGACAGTATTTCTGATTTATGGAGTAATTTCTTACTGATTTATACCCCTCTGTATAACCTTTAACACTTATATACAGTATGTCAACAAAAAATTTGAACCTGGCTTTATCCAATGTTCCGATTTCTGCTCTGGAAATTTATGCAAATTCATGCATATTTAATCCGTGATGTCACACATTTCTAGAACGGTCCTCACCTCCTCATAACACTTGAATAAAAATGACCAATAATTTAACAATATGGCCAGCACTTTATTTTACAATTACAGAGAGGTCTAAAAATCTGAGACCGCAGGTGAAATGCTTCTAATTAGCATTTTTATTATTTAATGCCACATTTTTATTACGAAATATTGCCCTTTTGCTTTAATGACAGCAACCTAATGATGTCATCCAGCATGATTTGTTTACATTTAACTAATATAAAGAATAATACATATTTCCTACTCATTTTACATCAGAGCATTTCGTTATTTTAAGGCAAGAATCACAGGTAAATAAGGTCATTTTTTTAGATATATATCACTATAAACCGTATGTAGCCCCGCCCCTTTTCAGCACTGCTCGTTGTGTTCTGTCTTCCGGTTTGTATTTCCACAGAATGAAGGTAAGATCTTACGGATTTATGAATGAACCGCTCGTTTTAAAATCTTCCTGGGTCTACAGACATTCATTATGACATCTGCTTTAAACATTACAATGCTCATGTCACCCCCTTTTTTGAGAATACAGATGAAAATGCACTATCCAAACTTAAAGGTGAACTATGTAGGATTTTTGCAGTAAAATATCCAGAAACTACTAGGCCAGTGTTATATATTTTGTTCAGTTGAGTACTTAGAATATCCCAAATGTTTTCAACTATTTGTAAATCGTGAGAAAATTGCTATTTTAACCAAGGAACCGGGACGTGTGAGCTATGCGTTTGAGGGAGTCGCCTGTCGATTGCGTCATATCTGCGTCACCCTCGGTTTCCGGTTTTATTCAGTGAAACACTTTACTCTCACTGCATTGTGAACAAGTGTCATAGCAGCCGCCGAGCGAACGTCATAACTTCCTTTTCAACACACTCAGATATATCTAATACGATAAATAGAGCTGCGTTACCTCATATACTCATGACTGGAAAAGAGGAAGTGGCGCCAGCAACCGTGTCATAATAAAAGTCCCGCCGGCGACTATGCCATAATAACAGTCCCGCTCTTCAATCGCTCCTGCGGCCTTGCTCAGCTCCACAACACTCGCTCCTGCTCTGCTTCACTACAGTAATGTTAATAATCGCATCCATCAACATGATTTCTGCCCGAGTCCTATCCTGACTGTTTTCCACCGGCTGTGAGGTGAAGATCACATGTCCCAAGATTCTGCGCTCAAACGTGGCGTCATCAAACTACGCCTTTGTTTTGAACAGGCGACCTCTAGTGGACGGAAAAGTTACATAGTGTAGCTTTAAAGGGGTGTAATTCAAGAATGCTTTGGAATATAGACCAAAGTTTGGTCTCGTTTTAAAGCAGACACTGCAGATTATTGCAATTCAAAATATGAAAGTATTGAAAAGTTATGGAAGTTTAAATTTACTGTAAATGAAAAATACTGTGCTAAATATTTTTTGTTTCATATAAAATATGTATTTTACAAAAAAAAATTTACTCTAAAATTACTCTAAAATCAAAGCCATATGTCTGTGGGATTACAAATTTAAGAAAGTACATTGTATTTAGCATTTAAGGCATAGATAATAATTCTGGTGTTTTTCCAGCAGGAGATTCCTGCCGGACCTGTTTTCAGACTCTCACCGTCGTTGCCTCTATGCGTTTGAATAGTTATGCTGATTAGGAGTAGGATTGGTGATACTCTGTCTGGGTGGGTTTTCCCAAAACCTTTAAATTTAATTTACATGCTTTGTTCAACCTCAATGTAAATCCCTCCCCCTTTGGAATGTATATAACCTATCAGGTATGCTGTTTGAGTTGGACTGTTTTCGGACGACCTGCAGCACAGAGAGTTCTCATTAAAAGAATAACTTCGGTTTGATCCCGAAGTCTCCTGGTCTTCATCTTCTGAGTTTCCTACACTTTAGAAGATAAAAGTTCACAACATGTCTAACCAAGTTGTGTTCCAAATTTGAAGTTGATATCACAAAAATTTAAGTTTAGGCGCTATACCAAAAATAGCCAGTGGGTGTCATTCAAATTCCATTTATTGTTTTTTTAATGCATTTTCCTGTAAATTTCTGTCCAAATATCACTTCCATCACAAAACAGTCACCAAATATGGACCCTTGAGACTCAGACCTTTCTGACAATATGTGTTTTGTCAAGATTAGAAAAGATTTTGATTATAAAGTAGTTAAAATAATTGTTGTAATATGAAACATGACACCGCCCACTAGGGGAGGAGCTCGCTAGAATGATTTAGAGTAACGTTTCCATGGTAGCACAATGACGATTTCAAAACGGTTTTCACAGGATTCACTTTGAGTTTGTAAGCTTTCAAATGATACCTAATTTATGATAATTACTTACATATATGATACGAAAAAAAGGCAATCAAAAAAAGAGCACCAGGCGTGCCACCTATGGGACGCTGACAGTTAAGGGGTAGGGTTACTTCAGTGATTTAGCATTAAGCTTTGTATCAGTAGAAACCTCGTAGTATATTCAAATTATGGTACTTTCCCCCCTCATGTCCCCCTGAGACGAGATAATTTTGCATTTTATTTCTGGAAAAAATCCTCTGATGATGCAAATATCGTCATTTTGCGTCATCTGAGGATTTTTGGCCTGATGCTAGAGACTACAGCCAGTAGTAGGCGCTAGTTCTGCATGTTTTCAATCCGCCCACAGGGGAGGGATCTCACTCACAGAATGTAAATGCGCTCATCAGGGTATCTGCAGGTTTCACCAAGTCAAATTTAAGACTTTTTAAGACCTTTTTAAGACCATTATGAATTAAATTTAAGACCTATATACCATTTATCTGAAATAGAAATAAAAAAAAGATTTTTGAAGGATTATGTGACTCTAAAGTCTGGAGTAATGATGCTGAAAATTCAGCTTTGAATCACAGAAATAAATTGCATTTTAAAATATATTCAAATATAAAAAAAGTTATTTTAAATTGTAAAAACAATCACAATAGTGTTTTTGGTGTATGTTGGATCAAATAAATGTAGCCTTGGTGAGCAGAAGAGACTTCTTTAAAAACATTTGAAAAATCTTACCGTTCACAAACTTTTGACTGGTAGGGAGTGTGTGTGTGTGTGTGTGTGTGTGTGTGTGTGTGTGTGTGTGTGTGTGTGTGTGTGTGTGTGTGTGTGTGTGTGTGTGTGTGTGTGTGTGTGTGTGTGTGTGTGTGTGTGTGTGTGTGTGTGTGTGTGTGTGTGTGTGTGTGTGTGTGTGTGTGTGTGTGTGTGTGTGTGTGTGTGTGTGTGTGTGTGTATATGTATGTATATATGCATGTATGTATGTATATATGTATATATAATTTTTTGTGAGATCAAAATTACTGATTTTGTGGTGGTCATTTTCAGAAATTTGCATGTTTTTTTTTCTTTCATAATTAGGATGCCACATTTACCATATTATGTTAGATGCACAATAGTCACACATGGCAATAAAACAAACAAAATGTTTGACAATAGGACAATTAAATACAACTTAAATATACAGATACAAACAGTGCTTTAAGTTTAGGTAGGCTACTGTTTGTTTTTCCCTGTTGTTGTTGTTTGATTATTATTAACGACACAGACAGGAGTGGGTATATTGGGTTGCTTTCACTTTAAGACCTACAGAAATGCGCCTAGAAATAGAACACATTCAGTGCACTGCACAGAATCCGCAGCCAGTCTGACATCTGTCCGTGTGTCAGTAGCGAATCAGTTCGGGGTTTACACCGCTTTTTTTAGTGCTATCGGGCATATCATACTTTTATTTGGTCATTATGCAAGATCGCAGGAGAGAAAGATTTGCCTTCGCTTTCACAATCACGCGAACTGGAAGAACTGAAGATGAAGAATAAAATATGTTTGATGTGTCTGTGGTACAATCCGAAAGAGCCTCGCGCCAATAACACGAAAGCTGATTGGCTGCAATATAAGATGCATGTTGGTCTCATTTGTAGTTGTAATACAGCAAACTATAGTTGGACTAGCGAAAGAACGAACTACAACACACACACACACACACACACACACTAAAGCGCTGCATGAGCATTTCATTGAGCAAGAGGTAGCGTTACATGGACGTAGGAAAAATTAAGACCCGTTTAAAATTATTTACCTAGAACTCAATACTTCAGCGAATTTAAGACTTTTTAAGGCCTAAAATTTTGATTTTTAAATTTAAAGATATTTAAGACTTTTTAAGATCCCCCGGGTACCCTGGCTCATAACGGAGCGGTACGGAGCAAAGTGAGTGTTTCAACTTTTCAATGAATTCCTATGAAAGTTACGCTTCCATAGGCATGAACTGATAACGCGCCAGACTGGACACGCGTCGAGAATGATGACGCGCTTACCTCAGCTCTTCTCGTGATGAATGAAATCTGACTCCTGCTGCGTCTGTGCCGTGACTTTCGTTCGGCTCACTCACACTTTATTGAAAAGACACGTTCTGTTTTTAATTGTAGTGTCTGTTCTCTAACTGAACTAAATTATTTTATTACTATGAAAATCAAAACGACGGTGGGGCGGTGCCGCGGTGGGCAAGTGATAACCAGTGGCTTTGGGAGTGGCCTCGTAGGGCAGCAAAGCAAGTGCATTCTGGGAGTTGTTGTCTTTCATCCACATGAGACAAGAATACATTTTCTGTCTTTTCTCAGTCTAGAAGGCACCAAATTCAAAAATAATTTCACATTTCTACTACATAAATGACCCATTTTAAATACACATTCATCTTCCCAGCGCTGAAGTGCCCCTTTAACTCTACAATAAGTAAATCCACTTCACCAGCTAAATACTCTTCGACAGCGATGCCATAGAAATATACAGAGCTACCGCAAAAACAGAAGTTCAAACACACAAAAAAAGAAGTTGAAGTGTGCGTGCTTGTTTATCTGACACATAAGGTCTACACTTCCCCACTTGATTAATCACAGTACATTTATAAAATAATTGTGTATTACAGGTTATCAGAAATGGTATGTTTAAATATGCAAATGAGGCATTATCTAATTAAATGTGCACTCATTTGCATATATTTCCAGAGCGGAAATCTGAACATTTGATAAAGCCAGGTTACATTTTTTGTTGACATTGTATATAAGTGTTAAAGGTTATATATAGGGGTATAAAGCCAAAATCTCAAAACTGACCAGTGAATTAAAAAAAAGTCGAAAATCTATATTTTGAATTCGCCTGTATGTAATCATGTCTGTAATTATTATCAGTGTTATCTTTGAAAAGCTTCATTAAGTAATACTGACCTCATCATCTTTGACACATTGCATGGAAAAATGGTTACAGTGGACCCAAATAGCATTTCTCAAAATATTAATACGATCATCTTCCTGCTGCTGGAAGACCTGGAGAAACACACAGAATTCAGCTTAACATCATGATGTAAATACGTCTGTGTGCTCAGAAGGAAAATGACACAGACTGAGCCAACCTACCATACAAGGCATTAAAGGGACAGTTCACCCAAAAATGAACATTTTCTCATAAGTTGTTCCAAACTTGTATGCGTTGGGGTCAATGAGGTAAATCAACTGTCTGGTTACAGACATTCTTCAAAATATCTTCTTTTTGTGTTCAACGGAAGAAACTCATACAGGTTTAGAACAACTATTGCTTTAAGTAGTAAATGTTGATTTAGCCTTTTCCAAACTGTCAGTGGGACACATGATGATCAGAATTGGTGTTATATATATACTTATTTTCTCTTATATGTCTCTTTTGCAGTTTAGTTTAGTATTTGTGGTTTGTGGTACATAGTTGGTAAAACACAGAGAAAAGGGAAGTTCATTTTTAGTATCTGATGTCCTATGTGGTTCACAGCTTAAGCAGAAAGATATTTCTGAAGGACAGCAAACAGATAGACGAGAGAATGTTTCTCTTTACCTCACATGTGCATTCATGCGTGGTTTCCCATTCCTGACGAATCTTATCCATCTGCTCTATGTTTGACATGTACTGTTTCTCTGTCAATCGGGAACAAGCATCAGCCTCGTTGCATTTCCAGCAATTGAAATCTTGTTTGAAATTATTTGAATTGTGCATCTTAGACGTTACCAGCGTCACTGAATGTGTTTCCGGTTCAGATGTACTAATTGATCATTTTTGTATTGCATGCAGATGTTGCGATGTGTGAAAGCAAAAGTGAATTTCCATTCTCACCTGCATCCGCGGCTGCATCCCTGCACTGTTTTGCTTTGTTTTGCGTCTGTTATGGCATAGAGCACAACATTGGTTCAAATATATCTACACTCTACAAATGTACTCAGTGTAATAAAAAAAATGGCATCAAACAATATCACTAGCCTTTTTAGCAAAATGTAAAATGTTTACAATTATAAGAATTTGGGGTCATTAATGTTTTTCAAATAAGTTTTTTTGTTTAGTAACATTATGGGCCCTATCATACACCCGGTGCAATGCAACGCCAGGCGCATCGCAGTTGTTCTTTGATAGTTTCAGCGCAATGCAGTTATCATTTTCACATCCAGCGTCACGTTGTTTAAAAAGCAAATGCACTCGTGCCCATCTGTTTCGGCCATGGGCATGCTGGTCTGAAAACATCAGGCGCATAGTTGGCGCGTAGCTATTTTGAGGCAACTGAAAACGACTGAATTTGCAGTATTTTTAGTGTTATTTAAAGGGCACGTTAGTAATATGCGCCTATAACGCGCGTACACTCTGTTTATTACACACACAGGGATGCGCAGCAGCACACATACATTTTTAAATGTTAAAAATAAAAGGATTCCAGAAGCGTTCAGTTTTTCCGCTCGCAAATTCCGGCATGTAAATAGCAAATCCGCCATGGTGCAAGTGCAACTGGGCCCGTATTCATAAAGATTCTAAGAGTCCTCTCAGAAAACTCCTAACTTAGCTTAAAAACTTTTACGTAGGAGTCTTAACTTAAGAGCTATTCGGGACCGATCTGAGAGCAACTCTGAGCAAGGAAAATACAAAAACTTTTATCTTAGTGAAGAGGCGGGGCTGACCCCGTTGCTACTTATTACACAGTCTTTTGAAGACTGTGATTGGTTGGTTGTCCAAAAAGGGGAAAAAAGGAGTGCTTTTAAGTATAGGGTCTATTCTAAGCCTTCACTTTGAAATTACAAGCGCAAATTGTTCTATTTTACCGTTCTCTCTTACTCTCTCTCTCACACACACACACACACACACATGTTGGGTTTTCATGTTTTATGGGGACTTTCCATAGGCGTAATGGTTTTTATACCGTACATACTGTATATTCTATCCCCCTACATTGCCCCTGCCCCTAAACCTACCCATCACAGGAGACATTCTGCATTTTTACATTTTCAAAAAACATCACTTAGTCTGATTTATAAGATGTTTTCCTCATGGGGACCTAAAAATGTCCCCACAAGGACGAGGATTTCGGATATTGCCATCTTTGTGGGGGCATTTTACCATAACGTAGGGATTACCAGTCCACACATACACACACACACACACACACACACACACACACACACACACACACACACACACACACACACACACACACACACACACACACACACACACACACACACACACACACACACACACATTATATATGTATATAAATCCTTTTATTATTTACCATGCTGTTAATTTCCTATAAGGTATTTGATTGGCTTAAAATTATAAACATTGTTCCACTCTTTCCAATTACACTGATTGCTGGCATGTCTATTTAATTGGTGGATTGAAAATTGGGTTTAATGCAACAAACATGATCCCTGCACAATCTAATCTATAGCGTCTTATTAAGTCACTGTCATCCATTGTCTGCAACACATTTCTTCTCCCTCTTCGTCTTTCTGCCATATTCTCCGCTGCTAAAGAAACTCTTAAGCCTCTTAAAAGTACTCGTCCGTGCTCCTAACAAATTTGACCTTAAGACCTCTTTTAAGGGTTAAGACGCTTTCTGAATAACTTGTTTCTTTACTAGGATTTTTTAGTTAATTTTAAGAGTAAACGCCCACATTTCTGAGAAATTTCTTAGAATTTTGTCACTAGGAGCTACTCTTTGCATTAAGATTCTTTATGAATACGGGCCCTGGTCTTTAAAGGGAATGGGAGATGAGACTCTGATTGGTTTATTGCATGTTACACCCAAAACACACCAATTACTCATTAAAGGGGTGATGAATTGAGAAATCAACTTTCCTTTGAGCCTTTGGTATATAAAAGTTCATCGTGATATAAGAATATTCTGTAAGTTTCAGAGCTTAAAATGTCCCTGTTAGTCAAAGAAAAGCTTTTATAGACACCAGGTCCAGAAAACGAGAGCTCTCAGAATATGTCGACCACTGACATAGTAGGACACAGAAGCACCGCCTCAAGCCCGCCCACCGACTCGTGAAGCTAAATGGGTCGAGCAATAAACAGGCGTTTACTTCCAAGTCTTCAGTGCGTTTTCAGAGAGTCTCAAAACCAGTGCAGAAAATAGCCTATTACCTATGTAAGAATGCAAAAACCACGCAAACGTCATTAGTTGACCTCAGACAACAGTATAAAAAAAAAAAAAAAAAGCCAGTTCATGACACTTTCTCTTGTCTAAGTTGTAATATTTGAAGACGCCACAGAAATTCTGGCCATAATAATCTCATAATAATTTTACCTTTTCAGATTGTTTAGGGGTGACAGTGGGTGTACTGTTGAGCTTCTCGGCAGCCTGTTCAGCTTCATCAGCCTCTTTACACCTCTGTTCATACGTCCTTTTAGACTGGGAGAAGCAGAGAGGTACACGGTTATTATGGCACTGCTCACCTAGACTTAAATCTTGACTCTAAGCTGATGATTCTCACTCTATGTCATGAAAAGTCACATAAAATGTGAGTATAAACGACTTAAAAATGGCTATTTTCATGTAATCTGACTCAACTGCTTTCACTGACATGTACAATCTGTTTCAAATTAATGGACTGATAAATTATGAATTAATTCAATGTACAACCACCATGAAGCAACAGGAGGACAAGACACAGGAAACTAATGGAAAACTAAACTTCCTTTTATATAATTAATTTTGCTGAGATCACATCACATATTTATACTTCCTCCAAATACTGATTCTTCTGGCTATTTAAAAAAACACTATAATATCATAATCTCCATCATTTTTATGTGATCAGACATGACATCAGATTCCCAGTATTGCTAAATAGAAGAATGCAGAATTTCAGTTGATTTTGTCTTTAAGATGGTATGATAGTTCTGAATTGATCTCATATTTATTGAAGCTTGTTTCCACCACTGAATACAAAATATAAGAGGTAATTGATACTTTTCTCAGAATTGCGTGATGTAAGCTCGCAATTCCGAGTTACAAAGCCAGAATTGCGAAATTCAGAAAAATCTTGTTTTTCTCAGAATTGGACTTTTAACATGCAATTGAAAATGTATATCTCATTATATGCAAGTTTACATCTATAAACTTGCAATTGTGAGAAAAAAAGTCAGAACTGCAATTGCAACTTACAATTACCTTTTCCTTTTTTTTATTCCGTGGAGGAAACAGGCTTCCATACATATTTAATATACAAGTAACATATCAGAAAATCAGCTTCCCAATCTTATTAAAGGGATAGTTCACCCAAAAAGAAATGTACTGATTGACTCACCCTCGAGCCATCCTAGGTGTATAAGACTTTCTTCTTTCAGCCAAACACAAACAGTTATATTAAAAAATGTCCCAGCTCTTCCAAGCTTTATAATGGGAATGAATGGCTGTCCTGATTTTGAAGTCCAAAAAAGTGCATCCATCCATCATAAAAGTAATTCACATGGCTCCAGGGGGTTAATAAAGGCCTTCTGAAGCGAAACGATGCGTTTGGGTAAAAAAAATATCCATATTTAAAACTTCATACACTAAAATATCTAGCTTCCGGCAGACGGCCTACGTAAGTTGACTTGCGTACAATTAATCCGACATATGACGACGTAGGATGTGGGAGTAGCGTAAGATTTGACGCCTCTAGCGGGTCAAACAAATAGGCCTGGGCAACAAACTTTTCTCAGACATTTCTCTTTAAAAATTCTCATTTAAGACTTCTAATTCATGATTGGTGTTTTGTTTTGCTCTATCCTCTGCTCTTCTGCATTTGTATATATACGTCATACATCGCTTCAGGGGTTACTCTTTCGCTGTAAATAGATGCGTACGGCCATCTGTCGGAAGCTAGATATTTTAGTTTATAAAGTTTCAAATATATTTAGCTTCAGAAGGTGCACTGTGTAAGTTTTAGCGGCATCTAGTGGTGAGGTTGTGAATTGCATCACCCACCGCTCACCCCTCCCTTTCGAAGCACATAGAAAAGCTACGGTGGCCGACACAGGACAAAGATGTCATCGTCGGAGACAGCAGAGAGTAGCTAGCGCAATGTAGAGCAGTTTGTCCGTTTAGGGCTACTGTAGAAACATGGCGGCGCAAAATGGTGACTTCGTTGTAAGGGGACCCGCGGTGAATGTAGATAGAAATGGCTCATTCTAAGTTATTAAAAACATAACGGTTCATTATGTAAGGTCTTTATACACCACTGAAAACATAGTGATGTATATTATATTGCATTTCTGTCAATAGATCCTCATAAATATTACATACTGCACCGTTAACCCCCTGGAGTCGTATGGATTACTTTTATGATGCACTTTTTTGGACTTCAAAATCGGGACCGCCATTCACTCCCATTATAAAGCTTGGAAGAACAATTATATTTTTTAACTCCAATTGTGTTAGTCTGAAAGAAGATAGTCATATACACCTATGATGGCTTGAGGTTAGTAAAGGTCCTTTCACACTGGACGCGATTTAGATGCGCAAATAATTTGCGCGATGGTTTAAATTTTTTATCAGCTGTTTGTGTAATGAAAGCTTCCACACCGAACGCGAATGTGCTGCGGCGAAAAAACAATGTTTTTTTTTTTCCCGTTTCGATGCCGATTTTTTAACACTCGCAGCGACAGAAAAGGCTTAAACCAATCACATACAAGGAAACAAAGGTAACGAAATGTCCAGTTGATGTCATTAGCTACTCAATCAACATTAACCTTTGCCAGGTATCACATTTCTCACGAGATTACAGCTGTACAGCTGCAGCTGTGTTTGCCCACTGTAGGCTACAGACAACGATATCATAGCCTTTTTTTTTTTTTTGCTTTTATTTTGTTCAGTTTAGGATTAACAAATAATAGTTACAATGGAAAAATAATATATACACACATATATAGTAATATATACACATACATATGCATACATACACACAATGATATTTACCAATAAAATAAAATATATATAAAAAAATATCAGGCATACATAAAAAATACACTAGATGCACTAAAGAAGGATAAACAAAACAGAAAGAAGGGAAAATAATAATAATAATAAATAATAATAAAAAATAAAAAAAAAGGCAAAGATATCATCAAAGATATGTTTTCTCAGCTGTCGCCGCAAATGTTTTGGAATGTTTGAGCTCTGAAACGTCACAGACGTCACAAACTCGCGTCGCGGCTGATGTGAATGGTTTTGACACAAACTATTCGCACACGAAATATTTGTTTTTCCGCTTCGCTTTTTCGTTACGCATCTGGTGTGAAAGGGCCTTAAACCGTGCAATAATTTTGGGTGAACTATCCCTTTAAGAAAATTAGGACATGAACCGGTGCCTTAAAAAAACCTTGTTGGAAAAATTATAATAATAATAATAATTTAGCTGGTTCTATATATGAAGCACTGGCAGAAGGTTCTATATAGGACCTTTTTTCCCCTAAGAGTGCAGGGACAGTCAACCTTGTGCTTTTGTTATGCTTTTGAACAATGGTGGAAACTCATGAACCAAAGTAACTACCTTTAATTTAGTGGTAATAATAACCCTCATGTTTAACCACTAAGTCAGACAACCACCTTGACAGTTCCTGAATGAAACAGATCCCCTTTCACTCGTTTGTTTATCAAATCAAACTGGTTTTTACAATGCAATATGTTAAAGGGTAACTTCAGTGTTTTAGCATTAGGCTTTGTATCAGTAGAAACCCGGTAGTATATTCAAATTATGGTACTTTCCCCCCTCATATCCCGAGAGAATTATGAATTAGAATTATTTTATTTCTGGAAAAAATCCTCTGATGACACAAATATTGTCATTTTGCTTAAATGACCCAGTTTAAATACAAAGCTTAATGAACTGACAAAATGTAAAATGTGTACCTTGAATGCAATGTAAGTCGCTTTGGATAAAAGCGTCTGCCAAATGTATAAAAATGTAAATGTAAATGTAATGCTAAATCACTGAAGTAACCCTTTAATACTGAGTAACTTCACCCTTCAATGTCTTCTCAGTGCTAACATACGCCTTTGCTTTCTGCATTTGTCTGATGCACCAAGACAAACGGAAATGCATCTTTTTGTCTTGACAACAGCAGTCTGTTTCAGGAAATTGCAAATATATGAGGAACAGAGAAACCCAACATTGATTAAACAGAGCCTGTGTTGATTGGAGTGAACAGAAGTGCGCAAGTGAGAAAGAAGACACTTCTAGTAGAGAAGTGAGACTTCCTGAGGTGACAGTTACAACATTTTGAAGGCCCATCCCCCTCCCTGCCCTGCACACTAGCTGCAAAGAAGTTAGCACAAGCACTAATGATTTAAATCACTCTCATTTCTCCCTTCCTCTTCCTGATATTCTGCTTTCAGCCTTTATTAGGCAAATATAGAATTCACTGAGTAGCCAATAAAACTGAAGTCACTTCAATGACTTAAAGCAAGTTAGACTCACCTCCATGGTTTTCTTATATAATGATACTTTGATCTTCTGAACCTTTTCCATGACCCCTTCAAACTGCAAAAAGAGGAAGAAATCATCCAAATTCTGCTTGTGCTTTATAGGTAGCACCTATTTTAATCAAGCAAGTGCGTCAAGAAGCATCTTGGTTTAAGCACAAATACCGTTACTATTTATTTGCCGCTGTTAGAAAGTAGTTTGCGGTTCTGCAAATTCAGATTAATTATAGCACCTTTTTTCGCTGCTCCTTCTGTCGCTCTCTGAACTGCTCCATTCGTTTCACCTCTTCTCGTAACATCCCAGAAAGCTGAACGTGCAAATTTCCAATGTTCTCCATTTCTAGCAGAGAAAACAGCATATTAATCAGTGATGTTGAAGGTATGGGTTTAGTAATATTTACTAGTATAAACTAGTAGCTGATTAAATTTAATCTGGATTATGTAATCAGATTTCAAAAATTATATACTTGTAACTAGATTATATTATACTTTAAAATACTCATACTCAGACTACAGTTACATTTTTATTGATAACATAACTACTTAATATTCACAAAATGGCAGTAAATTATTCATCATTTATTGATTCTCACTAATCCTTTAAACTGTCCTCTCTAAAACAGCATATTGCTTATTTATGTTAAGTAAGTCAGAGGCCACACAGCATACTAAATAAAATATTCAAATAATCAATAAAAAGTTTTATTTTGATTGTTTTTATTTACAAAATGTAACATTCATATGGTTTAATTTGTTAATACCATTTCATAAACGTTCAAACCTTCTGCAGTTCCTTCACAAACCCTTTTAACAATCTAAGTTCATGGTCTGAAGCTCATGGTGCAGGTGCACTTAGGGCGTGTCTGAATCCACTTTTGCTAGTTTAACGACGAAAAAAAACGGTCCTACAGGGTTGTACCTAGTCTCTTAATGAGTCATGGGTGTGTTTTGGGTGTAACGTGCAATAAACCAATCAGAGTCTCATCTCCAGTTCCCTTTGAAAGCCAGTTGCGCTTAGCCTGACAAGCCAGACCCACAACAAGATGTTGGGTCTGGGAACACACCAGTGGCAGGGCTCAATCCGAGGGGCGGAATAAACGCTTGTCTTTCAAATTCCCTCTGCACGCAATAGGATAGCGCCACAACCAACCAGAGCAACAAAGAAGGTGAAGCGGAGCTAGTTGATAGATTAAACTTTCGCCGTATCCGGTCGGCATAACTCTGAACACATCTTCCTTTCTTAAAGGGTTAGTTCACCCAAAAATGAAAATTCTGTCATTAATTACTTACCCTCATGTCGTTCGACACCCGTCAGACCTCCGTTCATCTTCGGAACACAAATGAAGATATTTTAGTTGGCTCTGAAAGGCCTACATTGGCACAATTGGCACGTTATGAATCAGTGAGTCGAATCATGATTCGGATCGCGTGTCAAACCGCCAAACTGCTGACTTTGGCGATCCAAACCGCTGAATCGACTCACTGATTCATAACGCTTCGAAGCTTCATGATGCCGTGTTTTGAAATCGTCATCACTATATAAGTCGTTATAAGACGTCTTTAGTACCTTTTAAGGGTCTTGAGAGTGTAAAGTGCATTGTGCCAATGGAGGCGTTTCAGTGCCATCAGATTTCAACTAAAGATCTTCATTTGTGTTCCGAAGATGAACAGAGGTCTTACGGGTGTCGAACGACATGAGGGTAAGTAATTAATGACAGAATTTAAATTTTTGGGTGAACTAACCCTTTAAGAATGACTTCAGTGCCGTTATTTGTTCTTTTCTCAAAGAAAAGCTTAACTCCAAGTCTTCCAGAGTCACGGCCTAAGCCGATTGGAAAGACCGCTGTTCGCCAGCTTCTTTGTTTTCAAGGAGCACGCGGAACCGCCACAACTCTGCCGTCATTATGTTAAGCCCGCCCACCGACTCTATACACGATGTGATTGGCATGACTAGAGTTTGGTTTTTCCAGCTCGCAAGCCAACGGAGAGTTGCTAGACGACCTGGCTGCAAATTAGATTTGCTGCCGCTAGGGTGCGTCTAGAGTGTATGCGCGTTGTGCACCCGTCTATAGGCACATATTACTAACGCGCCCTTTAAATAACACAAAAAATACTGCACTATTGACTTTAGACCAGGTTTTTTGTTGGTCAATGGTGCAGTCGTTTTCATTTGCCTCAAAATAGCAGCATGCCAACAATGCACCTGAACACACCTTGTTTTCAGACCAGCACACCCATGGGCGAACAGATGGGCGCGAGTGCATTTGCTATTTAAACAACGTGAAGCTGGACGTGAAAATGTTAAACTGCATTGGGCTGAAACTGGCAAAAAACACCTGCGTCACATTGAGCCGGGTGTATGATAGGGCCCGTGATGTTTAATGCACTTCATGTTGTTGATGACTAATTTTCAAAAAAAATGTATCTTTGTATTTTATATCACTATAGTATGGTGGCCCAGTAGTACAAAAAACAACGAAATATAAAAAGCAAACATAAGTTCACAACACAACGAAAACAAGCCACAACACAACGGAAAAGCCACAACACATAAATCAAGCCACAACACAACGGAAACAAACCACAACACAATGGAAACCAGTGTTTCCCACAGATTAGAAACCAATTTGTGGTGGCGGGCGGGTGGGCGGGGGCATGGGGCGGGTGGAGAGGATGGGTTCAGTGATTGCCACAAATATTGATTTCGATCTTGATTCAGTCTCAATTCATATTTATATAGCCTACTGTACATATAAGGAAAAATAAGTTTAACTATTTTAAACTTTTTTTAAATTATATTTGCTCACATTCAAATAATATTCACTGTTGTGTGCTTATATAAGTATTATTCAAAATATTAGGATGTAAGTTATTAACTTTTTAAAATTTCACATTTAAAGAAATCTAGTGTTTGATAATGTATAAAAATGTATTCAAATGCAACACCTAAAAATAAGTAAGAAGATATGATCTGCAATACTTTGAGCAATTAGATACATATTATTTATTAGTACTGTATATTTATTAAAGAGCCATACAGGCCTCTTTGCATTGGAATTCTTTATTTTAACCTTAATTACTACACTAATTGTAATATAAATAATACAAAATATTTTAAGTGGTCATTAATGAACCACAATTATTGCACAAAATAGTAGGCCTATTTAGTACCAAAAGATATCCTCAAAATATAAATGATCCTGTAAATGTGGTTGACGTAGTAATCAATGCACACTATGCTGTACTGTACCAAAACCTGCTGCAAACACCTGTACAGTAAAACTGTTGTGTATCCGCGGCTTAAGCTATTCAAATGTATTGACAGCGCGGGTTTGTTTATACTATATATTTATCTATATTGAACCACGTGACAGCGCGCGTGCCGGGAGATGAGAGCAGGTCGTAACCTATTTTTTTACAGTCTATGGTCGTAACTCTGTTTTTCAACGCCTCTGGCTTTAACTGTTACACATTAGCACCAAAACGCTAAATGCGCGGTAAAGTTGCCCCTGTTCTATAGAAACGGTAATCTTACAAAGATATCAATACCACTATTAGTTTTAACAGTATGTAGGCTAACCATTGTTCATCGATATGAAATATTATTTTAAAATCACCTACATGCATTATAGCTGCATATTTATGCTCGAGTAATGGAACGTCTGCCAATTCCACCAATTGGTTGAAACGTATAATTTGTATGAATTAAAATAGCTTTTAACATTTAAAAACAGACATGTTAAAATTCCACAGCATAATTGTATTGGTAAAACTGACTTAATAATGCACAACACAACATTGGTTAATTTAATTCATACAAATTATATGTTTCAACTTGGTGGAATTTTCAGACGCTCCCTTAGCGCAGTGGCAGCGGGTCAAAGCGTTCTCGAGTATAAATATGCAGCTATTATGTACGTAGGTGATTTTGATTTGATATTTCATGTCGATATACAACTGCACACTTAAAACTGATCGTAGTGTTTAAATATTTGTAAGATTGGCGAATCTATAGAACAATGCAAGGAAAACTAACTTTACAGCACGCAGAGAGTCCCCTAGTGGTCGGGAGCATTTCCGTTGTGTTGTGGCTATTTTGTTGTGTTGTGGCTTGATTTCGTTGTGTTGTGGCTTGATTTTGTTGTGTTGTGGCTTTATTTTGTTGTGTTGTGGATTTATTTCGTTGTGTTGTGAACTTATGTATGCTTTTTAAATTTCGTTGTGTTGTGCACTACTGGGCCACCGTACTATAGTACAGGATTAACCTATTCAAATCTATGTGAACTAGTTAAGGCTAAAAGTTTAGTTAAAAGTAATCAAGTAGTCAGATTATATTACTTAAAATGTGTAATGTAATAATTTATATTACTAACTTCCTTTTTGATTGTGTAACTTGTATTCGGTAATGGACAACAATTTGTTGTAATCTACCCAGCACTGTAGTATATTTAGTATGTTTTATAAATGTATATTCTATGTGTGTTGTTGTTTAAACTTGTTTGACTAAACTTAAAATTTTAAGTTGTGTGTGTGTGTGTGTGAACACTTGGCGAATAAGGCTCATTGTGATTTTTAAAGCTAACTAAGCAAATTATCATTGGGGGTGGTACTTACGGACTTTTAGTTGGTCAAATGATGCCTTCAAAGTGCTGCAAGACCAAATCAACAAAATTAAGATAAGATTGATAGATTTATGCTCAAAAATATTGATTAGTATGCAACATATTAAATCCAGATGACAATGTATATATAAATAAATATTAAACAATACAATCTTTGCTTACCCAATTTCACTTTGCCCCCCTGTCTTGCGTGCAATAGTAATCAATTCCTTGCCGTATCTTTCCTCTGCCATCGCCCTATGAGCAGAGGGATGTATTACGTTAACTAATACAGCTTTACCAGACCAATGCTAATCAGCATACCTTGTAGAAAAGAATTGAAATATGCAGTTTCTAGTGTTACCTCATTTTTAAGAGCTCTTCCATATCTTTGCAAGCACGTCGCCCATCACATAGCCTCTGGATAAGAACATCATATCCAGTGTTGCTGGTGAATTCTGGGCCCTGGAACCAAGATGATTAGATTTATCCAGTAGCATAAAACAGCAACAAGATTTAGGTTATGTGGGACTGTGCATTCATTAATCCTGAATCCCGGGAAAGTTTCTGGCCTCTACTTGTAGTTCATAAAAATGAGACCTTATTAGCAGTGGTGGACGAAGTACACAAATTAAGTACTTGAGTAAAAGTACAGAAACCCTAAAAAGTACTCCTTAGTATTAAAAGTAAAAAGTACTGTACTAGACACACAGATAGAGTTTAAATAGGATACATAATGTGGATTACATGCGTACCAGATGTGGGCCGGATCTGGGCCGACACTATGTTGCTGTCTGGGTTATTAGTATGGTTGAAGTAGATCATCGAAGATCAGCAGCGAAGAAATTGGTGAAAACAGTGTGATTACATACATAAAGTATATTTGTGTAAATCATTTTTTTTTTTTTGCATTTTACTGTGTTTATTAATTTTGAGTAATAATGAATAAGTTTTTTTTTTGCAAGTGACGAGTAAAGGCCTGCTCACAGTTAGTAAAACTAAAGTAACCATCATGTTCACACATCGCACACACTTAACACATCTGTTCACATGTGTGCACTTACTGTATGATATCTCTCAACATGGGGACAGGAGAGCTGTCAGTCAATGATTAGAAAAAGTAACATGCATTACTTATTTGAAAAAGTAATCTGATTATGTAACTCACATTACTTGTAAAGTGTTACTCCCAACAGTTTATTAAGATTATGCAGACAATTAGATCAAGTATCTTGATCATTTTTATTACCAAAACTTGTCTTTACAACTAGCTACTACTCATAATTACTGATAATTCAATTGTGGAAT
Source organism: Gobio gobio (assembly GCF_949357685.1). Taxonomy (NCBI): domain Eukaryota; kingdom Metazoa; phylum Chordata; class Actinopteri; order Cypriniformes; family Gobionidae; genus Gobio; species Gobio gobio. Next base: position 48,841,102 of record NC_137115.1, read on the forward strand.
TTTTTTTATTTATATATATATATATATATATATATATATATATATATATATATATATATATATATATATATATATATATATATATATATATATATATATATATATATATATATAAACCAGGAAAAACAACACATGTGCTTGTGTTGACAATAAACACAGCCTACAATAAAACGTCACATAGAGCAAAATGTGCAAACGGGAGTAAACATATAGTTTTATATTATTTGAAATTGCTACGGCAGTGGGGCATTAATTTGCATTATTTTAACGTTATGTTTAGTTTTACATAATACCTACCCAATTCAGACGGTGATACACGAATGCGGACATGTTCACACATTCAAGCATTTCGTATTTGACAGTCATGACCTGAATGTGATCCTCAATTACAATAATAAATCCTAAAATTTGGCATTAGTAACTTCCTTTTTGTGCGTCTCCCGGATCTTTACTCATATTGAGTCAGTCAATTCAGTAAATCGCTAACTGGAGACTCGCTCTGACCGGATCATTTGAATCAGTGAGTTGTTGACTCGAGAACAGATGCAATAGAACTGGTCCAATTCATGACGAATCGTTCAGTGTGATTTTGCGAACCGATTCAGAAAAGAATCAGCTCGTTCACGAATCGGACACCGCTATCGAGTCTCGGAGCGATTTCTTCAGTTCAAATTCAAAACAATGAAAAAAAAAAAAAGTATGGAATGTAGTTAAGTAAAAGTTTCCCCAAAATAAAAAATACTCGATAAAGTACATCAAATACTTCGTGTCTTCCAATGCTTATTTGAAGAGTTGGTATCTATGCAAAACAATAATATGTGAGAGCCTGTCTGAGATGGTTAAACAGTTTAATAATTGACTCTGTGATAATATTATCAGGGAATGCTAATAAAAATGAACCCTATTTTCTTATATTTGCAACTAAAAGTAAACGACAGTAGAATTTTGACTCAAGCTGGATGCACCCCTAACACTGAATAGCACTCGCGTGGCTTTACATGCAAATCAACCCAGAAGTTGCCTTGTAGATAGATCCTCTGACAACAAAGATCAAAGCTAAAAAAAAAAGGGTAGAGTGGGCACACAGTCAGTCGTTCAACAGGAAGCACACAGATGATCATATCCATGACACGACGACAGAATGTCTATATATAAACACTACACCTCAGGATGTAGAAAATCATTTTGAGAAAGGCCTTTCTTAAAAAAAATGTTTGTATCCAAATCTTACAAAACATTCTTCATTGTAGAGAACATTTAAGTACTGTCAGTACAAATCTAACTTAAACATGTTAAGAAATGGAAACAAGTACAGATTATTAGGGGTGTATATCGTGTCACAATATATCGAAATACAAAAATGCAACAGTATGTATCGTGGATAGTGAGTGACGATGTGTTGTGCATAGTTCACACAAAAATGAAAATTCAAGTTTACAGAGTTTGTGTCAGTACTACATTACACTTCTCCATAATGTTGAATATAATGTATAATAATGCAATGAGGTAATATTTGTAGGTCCTGAAAATGCCAAATGTCTAATGTTACCACCAGTAAAAAGTGGCCTGAATTATTTTAAATAGTGACAGAGTGCAAGCATATTCGTCTAAATTAATTATGTATTTTCAGTTTCAGAATCATGCATATTTTTATTCTTATGTCACTGTTGCCCTGTGCATTGTGTTGCCAGCACCAAGTCCAAGCCTATTAATTTCCACCCCCAATGTAATTCCAAACCTAGCATGTTAATCAACAGTACATTTTTTGTGGTGTTGTAGATTTTACCAAAAGGTTGTCACCTTTTACCAAATGTCTTGGAGTATCACAATAATATCGAATCTTGATATGTAGCGAATCGTGACATGAGGGTATCATTACACCCCTACAGATTAATAGTAAACATTTTCTAATATACAGATGCAATAATTCCAGTAGCACTTTATTTAACAGTCCTGTTTCGCATACTGTGACACTAACTAGGTACTACTAACCCTGAACCTTAACGTAACCCATGTAGTTACTTTACACTACTCAGTACTTTAGTGGGTAAGTACATTGAAAGTGCATGTGCTGTAAAATAAAGTGCAACCCTAATTCCTGATACAAATGAATAGAAATGAGAGTTCACCAAAAATACTTTGATTTAATAAGTGGTCCAATGCATTCATTAGGCGAGGTTTATACACATTATTATTCCACGCTGTCAATCATCATATGCAATATGGTTAACATCAAGCATGTCAGCCCTAACGGACAACATCATTCAATGTAATCTGTCAAAATATCTCAACTCGTTTACTTACCCAAAAAGAATCTTTGAATTGTAACGGTGTCATTCTGAAGACAGCTTACAACGGTAAGAACGATACAAAGCACACAAAAGGAAACAAAGACGGAATTAAGAAAAATGAAAGAAAGAGTTGACAATGCCACACGCAGGAAACCACCGTTTCTCAGCACTCGCTTGTGTTCAGGTTTGACTCAGATAAGGAAGTTCACTCCTGTAATGTCAATGACCACAGAGAGCCTGCCCAACAGATAATATGCATGCATTCAGCCGCCATTTGAATACTAGATGGATGACGCGTCTGAAACAGTGGGCTTTTGGAAAATGTAGAGTCAGTCTTCTAGGTGTTGAAGAGGAGCCATCTAAATCATCTTCAGTTAAGTAGTTTTAGTAAATCAAGTTAAATAAAGAAAGACGTTTGAATATCTTTTGACTCCAAGCAACAGTAACTGAGTTTCATAACTACCGATTTGCTAAAAGAAAAGTGCATGTTACACAGCTTAGTTCAAATAAAAGGCAATATCACAGGTCAAAACAGATAATGGCATTGATCAAAGTACCAGTCGCATGTCATCTAATAAAATGAACGTAGTCTTTCTTTGTGGCACCATACGAAGTATTAATAAAAGGCTCCATTACAACTCATCATGTGGCACATGGAGCTGTCTGCCGTAATCTGTCACTTCACTGTTCATGAAAGTGTCTTGGTTTTTTAAAATCTCTGCCTCTGAGAGCCTTTCATCCCCATCTTGATCCATTTCCTTGATTAGATGAATAGCCTGTATTACAATCAAGAAACAAAATATATAGAATATCTTGTTAGATGTAAAAAAATAAAATAAAATAAAAAACAGTGTATGATGCAGCTGGATGACACATTGACACACTGACTCACTTCTTCTCGTGCCGACCCATAGCTGTTCGGAGCAACCCAGCGGAGCTGTTCATCCCGGTTGAGTTTTCCGTCCTTATCCTGGTCATAGAGATCTTTAAAGCGCACTGTTTCCTCAATCTCCCACTGCGAGGGCTCGTCCTGCTCTTAAACACAGACAAGCAAACGTATGTTTCTGATATTTATCTACCACAATCCTGGACAATATCTAGTAAGTTCCCATGAATCTGATTTCAAATGATGCCAAATGTGTATGATGTACAGAAGCACAATATATCAGTTAAAGGCTGATATTCGATTTTTTTTTATGTATTAGTATTGGTCCATATTTAATTGTGCATGCTTATTTTACATATTCTAATCTTTAAAAAAAAGAAGAAGAATTTAATAACACTGTCAAATGTAAATAGAGCTGCACGATTCTGGATAAAATGAAATGTTATAGAGATCACGATACTCCAACAATTTTGAACTGACAATTAAACAAAATAACGTGATTTACTAGAGATTCTGACAAAATGTTAATTGCTGCCATCTATTTAAAAAAATAATGATGTTGGTTGTGCTCGCCGTCGGTGGGGCAGTGGCTCCAAGACCCAGAGAGTGATATATGTCCAAAAACTATAAAATTGATTAATCATTATTATTATTATTATTATTATTATTATTATTATTATTAATAATAATATTGTTATTTTTATTGCTGTTATTGTTATTATTACTACTAATACTGCTGCTGCAACTACCATTGCTACTATTATTATTACTATTATTATAACTACTTTTACTACAATTATTATTATTTGGAATGTTTTAAATTGTTTCGAAAGTGATTTCTCAGTCAGTGACCCCGTATTCATAAAAATTATTAAATAAATAAATAGTGAAGTCACTGTTTATTTTATTTTTTATATATATATTTATTTTTTCTCCCCCAAACTGTGTGTATATGTTTGTGCCTTGTCTCTCACTTTGTATAAGCAGCTGTGGTGTTAAAAAAAAATATATATAAAAAAAACGTTTGAATGAACAATTCACTTGTTTCATTAATAGATGAATCAGCTTTTTTGAACAAATCTCTTAAAGGGATAGTTCACCCAAAAATGATGTCATTAATATCATTAATAAAAGCCTAAATTGAATCTGTTGATCATATAAAGTGATCGAGTCTCTTCAGAAAATGTGGACTAAACTGTCAAACACGAGAATGAACCTCATTGGTTCTTGCTAAAGCTCAAACGTGCTGCGTAACACAAGAATGAACCTCATAGAGACAGAGCGTATTTAGGCCACGCCCACACCGGGGGGGGGAAACAATCCAACGCTCTCCATTGACTTTGCATTGCGTGAGGCTGCCTCATTGTAATTTCGGACTTATAACAAAAAACAGAACAATGTCTAAAAGCTGATATGTGACAAGGTGTACAGCAAACAAGCTAAAAAACACAGAAATAAGTTTTTATAAGCTGTCGAACCAAAAAAACGAACGTTTAAGAAGATAAAAGTGGATACAGGCAATACGAAGTGAAGCTTCAGCAGGAAGAATGGGGAAATTTTGGGATCCTGACACTCAGTATGCCTTAATATGTCGATGTGTGAAGTAAACATTTTGTCACTGTTAAGTCAAATATCCAAATGTCCGTTTTATATATTATATTTACTGTCGCTGATTACGTTCCCCTCTCGTCGTCGTAGTTCTCAGTGTAATATAACCCGCGCGCTCTGTCTCAATGGCCTGAATCCACTTTTTTGTACTTAAACGCTCGTTTTTTGGGTCAACAGCTTATAAAAACGTCTGGGTTTTTGCTTCTGGGTTTTGTTTAGCTTGTTTGCTGTACACCTTGTCACATATCAGCTTTTATACATGGTTCAGTTTTTTGTTATAAGTCCGAAATGACAAAAAGGTCGCTTCACGCAATGCAAAGTCAATGGAGACGGTTTGATTGTTCCCCCCCCCGGTGGGCGTGGTCTTCAGATTATGACGCGTGTCGCTCTGTCTCTATTGGTTATTACACGTCAAGCAAACATGATTGAGCTTCCGTTTACCACAACTGGGCTGCGTTCATCCCCGACAAAACATTGCAAAGTGTTTTTTTAGATGGAAACGGTGGAGCGTTGAACACCCTGTTCTGATGAAGCAAGAGTTGAAACTATGGCCATTGTGTTCTTTTTGAAGAATTTTCTGAGCCTGATGAAATCGATTTAAATATGTGTTTAATACTGCAAAACGCGCTCTCTGCAGTCACTGCCCTTGCCGTCCAGAATAAAAGAGAACATCCCCATCCCATTTAATTAACTTTTTTATTTCCTGGTAATCAATTCTAATTTAAATCATTTTATTTCTAGTTGTTACTTTTTAATACCATGTATTTTCTTTTTCATTTTTATGTAAAGCACTTAATTACCATTGTGTATGAAATTTGGTATATAAATAAACTTGCCTTGCAATGAAGCTAAAAATATAAACAACTACATCATCATGTTTATATGCTATATTTTTACTATAAAACTCTTACGACAATCACGTCTTTTAATATCTTCAATTGTTGCGTATACTGAGCTGCAGCGGACACAGTTTGAGCTTTGAACGTGCCCGTCTTGATAAATGTTCATTTAATATCTGTTCATCATATAAAGCGATCGTGTTTCTTCAGAAAATTTGGACTAAACCACTCCACTCATATGGATTAGTTTTATGATCTCTTTATGAACTTTTTGAAGCGTCAAAATGTCAGTTGTGTAGCTGTCAATGGAGGGACAGAAAGCTCTCAGATTTCATCAAAAACATCTTCATTTGTGTTCCGAAGATGAACGAAAGTCTTACGGGTTTGGAACGACATGAGGGTGAGTAATTAAGGACAGAATGTTCATTTTGGGGTGAACTATCCCTTTAAATTAATGATTCAATGACAAATTCATATTTTTAACAGTCACCGGTCGCCACCTGGTGGCGTGACAATGCAATTGAAGCAATCATTGAAGCGCCAAGTTACTTTCAAAAGGTGATTTGCTTTATTTTAATTTGTAGACATCAGTGTTTATATCCGAACTGTAAATTTTGATAATCGTATTATTTGTAACTCAGAAATAATGATACTGTGTGGTTAAAAAGACTGTTTGTGTCAAAGGTTTAATAGACACAGGAATCGTATAATTTAGGAATAAGGAATAAGATCACACGGGGTGTTTGAATCAAGATTGTGATCTTTTAACGATTAATCGTGCAGCTCTAAATGTAATGTTTAGAAAAATAATTTTCATATTGTACATCAAAATGTTGTGATGGCAAAGTTCACTATTAATTCACTATAAATGATTTAGACCCGGGGTTTTAATTTCTCATCCCTGTGTGAGGGACCCCTATCCTAAAATGTATAATGCATCTGTATTTATAAACACCCAATTTATACACAGAAAAAAATATTATTATAAATCTAAAATTATTTTCAGTTACATTATTATATATTTTCTTCTACCAGTGTGTACTGTTATATGTATTATTTAATTTTTGTTTATAGTTGTATTATTTAATTGTAATAATTTTTTTTATTTATTTATATTAATACATGTTTTATATTTTATTTATGTTAATCTATGTAATGTAATCTATGCAACAGATTAATAACTATTAACTACATTTATTATTTAAATCACATTATTTATTTATTTAGATATAATTTATTGCTTTACTAATTTATTTTAATCTTTTTTTCTTTTCTTTTTACAGTTTTCTCTAGTCTTTTCCTTGCAGCCCCTGGTTTGAAAAACCCATTTGAAAACCCATTATTAATATAATGTAGAAATTGGATGATTTTTCATTTGTATTACAACCCCAAATCAGAAAAAGTTGGGACAGTATGGAAAACGCAAAAAAAAGAAAAAAATAAGTGATTTCTAAATTGACTTTGACTTGTATTTCATTGCAGACAATATGAACACAAAATATTTCATGTTTTGTCTGGTCAACTTCATGTCATTTGTAAATATGCATCCTTTCCTGTCATTCAGACCTGCAACACATTTCAAAAAAAGTTGGGAGAGGAGCAATTTAGGGCTAGTAATGAGGTAAAATGGTTAAATAATGATGTGATTTGAAACAGGTGATGTCAACAGGTGATTGTAATTATGATTTGGTACAAAAGCAGCATCCAAGAAAGGTCTAATCCTTTAGGAGCAAAGATGGGCCGAGGATCGCCAGTTTGCCAACAAATACGTGAGAAAATTATTGAAATGTTTAAAAACAATGTTCCTCAAAGAAAGATAGGAAGAGATTTGGATATTTCACATTCAACAGTGCATAACATAATTAAAAGATTCAAGGAATCTGGAGGAATTTCAGTACGTAAAGGACAAGGGCACAAGCCTAAGCTGAACAACCGTGATCTCCGATCCCTCAGGCGGCACTGCATCAAGAATCGTCATTCATCTATAAGCGATATCACCACATGGGCTCAGGACTACTTTGGCAAACCTGTGTCAAGTACCACAATACGTAGTTACATCCACAAAGACAGTTAAAACTGTACTGTGCCAAAAGGAAGCCCTATGTTAACAGTGTCCAGAAGCGCCGTCGACTTCTCTGGGCTCGGAGGCATCTGGGATGGACCATCACACAGTGGAAACGTGTACTGTGGTCAGATGAATCAGTATTTCAGGTATTTTTTGGGAGGAATGGATGCCGTGTGCTCCGGACCAAAGAAGAAAAGGATCATCCAGACTGTTACCAGCAACAAGTCCAAAAGCCAGGGTCTGTCATGGTATGGGGTTGTGTCAGTGCCCTTGGCAAAGGTAACTTGCACTTCTGTGAAGGCACCATTAATGCTGAAAAGTACATAGAGATTTTGGAGCATAATATGCTGCCTTCAAGAAGACATCTTTTCCAGGGACGTCCATGCATATTTCAACAAGACAATGCAAAACCACATTCTGCACACATTACAAAGTCCTGGCTGCGGAGGAAGAGGGTACAGGTACTTGACTGGCCTGCCTGCAGTCCCGACCTGTCTCCAATAGAGAATGTGTGGCGCATTTTGAAGGGCAAAATGCAACAACGAAGACCCCGTACTGTTGCCCACCTTAAGACTTGTTTGCAGGAAGAATGGGACAAAATTACACCTGAAACACTTCATCACTTGGTGTCTTCAGTCCCTAAACGTCTTTTAAGTGTTGTGAAAAGGAATGGCAACATTACAAAGTGGTAAATGCTTTACTGTCCCAACTTTTTTTGAAATGTGTTGCAGGTCTGAATGACAGGAAATGATGCATATTTACAAATGACATGAAGTTGACCAGACAAAACATGAAATATTTTGTGTTCATATTGTCTGCAATGAAATACAAGTCAAAGTAAATGTAGAAATCACTTTTTTTTTTTTTTTTTTTTGCATTTTCCATACTGTCCCAACTTTTTCTGATTTGGGGTTGTAGTACAACATCAGTATAATTACAATATACAGTTATTTATCCCAACATAATCATACCATTTGCCTGGAGATCTCCAATGAATTCACTCATGCTGATGAATCCATCTTTATCCAAGTCATATTCAGTCAGCACATCTTCAATAGCAAAATCCTGCGGAAAATGCAATCACACAGCACATAGTCATGCATGGACGTTTAATATCGAATCATATTTCTGATTTATTGCAGCTTCATTTTACACTTACAGCCATGTGGTCCACCTCAGATGGATGAGTAAATGCAAGGAACTCTGTTAAGTTCAGGCCAGCTGTGCCATCCATATCAGCAAAATCGAAACGTCTTTTTTCCTTTGCATGGAGCTGCGAGTGGATGAAACCATTTTTAATCAATCACGCAACAGTTTCCATTGCCGTTTCATAACATGAAATGTTAATGAACCATGCAACATACAAATCTAAGAGACTCCTCCTCTGGGTCCTCAAGTACAGCACCTTCATCCACTTCCACAGTATGACCATGCATGACCGTGTTGTATTCGTCCCAAGATACCAGGCCATCATTGTTGGAGTCAAACTCAGGGAAGCGTTCCTCAGCATCATCCAGCGCATATCTCCTGTACACCCTCTGTATCCATAATGTGATTTCCTCTAGAGAAGCAACAGAGGATGCTTTTTAATTCTAACATGCACTATTGTTTAAGAGTTTGGGGTCACAAATGAATCCTTTTATTCAGCAAGGACACTTTGAGTTGATCGAAAGCGACAGTAAAGACTTTCACAATAGACCCTTTTCACAGACTGTGATGACGCATTTTAACAGTCATCAATATCGTAAATCCTGCAACGTTTTTTTGTATTTTCATTTTTTTTAAATGTATGTACATTTATAACACTAATTAGGGGCCAAGCACCGAAGGTGAAATCGTTAGCGTTCTTATTATTCTTCTTCCACTCTTGAGTCTATGGCAGCCCATAGAACCGCTTGCGGGAAAGTTATGACACAGATAGAGAATAGTCCCAACTGTCACTATATAAAATTTTGAGTCTCTAACTTAATCCCTCTAGTGCCACCACCTGTCCAAAGTTGCACTCATGTTTATGCTAATAACTTTTGAACCATACGGGCTAGAAACAAAAATTTTCCCTCAGATTCCTTAGCTCAAGACGATTCGATTTCACCCTTTTCCGTCATGAAAATGTTCCCGCCATTTTGAATTTTCCGAAAAAACCTACTTTTGCGAACTCGTCCTAGGCGGTTCGTCCGATTTGTCCACGAAAATTTAATCAGATCATCTTCAGACCATTTTGACAAAAAGTTATGGAATTCAAGTTGATTTCCTCAAACAGTTTTTCTGCAATCTCTGCAATGCTTTACTCTGCAATGCTTTACCGTATTCAAACCAAACTTGGTACATGTCATCACAAGTAACATGCCGCGTTTCGGCGCAGCGCCACCTACTGGTCCGGATATACACATTTTTTTAATATTTGCTTATAACTTCTGAACCGTTTGTCCAAAAATCAGAAAAGTGGTCTCGTTAGATTCAGGATGGCATGCCAAGTCGTCTGATATCCAATTTTACCATATCGGCCATTTTGGCTGTCAGACATTTTGAATTATGTGCTAAAATGCTGTTTTTTATGAACACATGAACGGAATGTTACGAAACTCGGAATGGGTCATCAGCACGATGCCCTGAAGGAGCCTGAGAAGTTTCAAAACAACACCACCTAGTGGAGAATTTCAATTTTCTGAATTTCAGAATTCTCAAATGTTTATAACTTTGGGTGTGGTTGACTTATTTTCACGGTAACTTTTTTCGTCTCCTGAATTCTTGCCAAGTCCAACGATACCAGACTTGCCAAGTTTCGACCTATGGTTTGTGCAGCATGGAAATTTAGCGCTTAAAAAACGTTAGCTGATATCTTCGAAACCGCTAGTCCGATCAAGACGAAACCAGCGTCAGAAGTTCGGAAACATAGGTCGATAGCTAAAAAAGCTTTTCTCCGGGGAAAAAAAGCATTTGGGGGGTAAAATATGTGTTATTTTGGCAGGGCTGGCAGCTAAGAATCGCATTCCTGGGTCTGTATATCACATAATTGGGGTCGCTTCAACCCGCAGACATGGCAACACAGTGCAGTTGAGTTCTGTTGACATTTGACAACTAAACGTTATACGTCGCTCCGTTGCTCTGATTGGTTGTAGGTCTATCCAATTGAGGTCTTTCCTGGTTCGGTTGAAACACGCCCCATAATCACAGCCCAACGGAGCAGTATCGGACTCATATTCTGACTAGAATTGAGTATGACGACGTCAGGCTAGTGTCAGTCATTTTTATGTGTTTTTTTTCTTATAAATGTCTATAACTCCAAAATGAAATTAGATATTTTCACCAAAATTGACACACACATGTATGGGCTCACTCCGAGGACAAAAAAAAAATGGTGGGATTGTGGCTCTTGGTGGCGCTATAATTAAACAAAATATGACATTGGCTCTATACAACTCAATGTTTTAATGTGGGGTTTTAACAATTTTGCTTAAAATTGTCTTCAAATATCTTCACTCATTTTTTCAGTTTGTCTGCTGCTAGCTTCCTTGTTTGCTTCTGTTGCGCTTGGCCCCGTTATTGCTGCTTGCAGCTATATTACTTTGTATTAGGGATGAAACGGTATGGAAATTTCACATCACGATTATAGTGACCCAAATTATCACGGTTATCAATATTATCACAGTTTTCTTCAAATGAGATGAGTGTTCAAAAAGAACAGATGCACACACTTAAAACATTTCAACAAGTTTTATATTTGAAAATCAAAAAACAACAAATAAATAAAGCAGCTCTAAGCACTTTTTAAAGCTAGATTGTGTGGGATTTACTTATAATGGCCGTCGTCAATAGCAACGCATAAATATAATCTCTAATATTATCTCTGTAAATATATTCTCAATTTTCTCATCAGTGTTCTATCAGTCACATTTAAATCTAGCATGTTTTGTGTAAGAGCCCAAACAATATCCTAGTGAAATAATGCATATCCATATTTCCATATGATTTGACAGTTTATTTTATTAAATATCAAAATGTGTGCATCATACCTGACACCTAGATGAACACTTTACAGTCAGTTTGATGACAAAGTCATTCTCTTCAAATGCTGAAGTTTGAAACGTGTAACGTTACCAATGTTGTGTGTAACTTTAGAGACGGTCCCTAAATTCGCCAGCGTTATGCCAGTCATATCAGATGCGCTCATGGATGCGCTGTGGTTCTGCTGTGTTTGTTTGAAATTATTCTCGCTGCTGAAATAGAACAAAAACAGTCAATCACTGTATGATGAGTGAATCTCCTGCATACATCGCACGTTCATCTCCGCTTTGGAAGCAGATTGCAGAGTGAGAGCGGCGCGCGCTCTGAACAAAACTCTAATCTGAACGCCTCTGATTATGAGACATTGCATTCATAAACTCAATAGAAACATGTGTGATTGGTTATAATGCGCAACGCGATTATAACAGATGGCTTTTGAGAGAAGACTATAATAAGTCCAACCGCCAGAGTGGCTAGTGTGCAGCCGAAATAACGTTACACCCGCAAATGGCAATTGTTAATGTCAAGCCCTGATTATTATCCCTTAATGTCGCCCTAGTCTTGTCTGAACTTGTTCGTTCGCTTCACGTTATTATTTCTCAGACGTATTTTTGGTATTGAGGTCACTTGCCTTGCATTTGCAGATTTGAAGTGTTCCCCCTATTACAGCGACTTTCTTCAAGCATGTTCTGCAGACAGGGTGACCATCTTCGATTAAGTTTCCCTCAGGACTTTTGTAAAAGCCAAAATATGACCACACCTCAGATTTGATCCTTTTAGAAGTCTGAAAAATCTCCCGAGAGCTGTCACTGCCTTCTGCCATTTCTTCTCATTCAAAAACAGCGGTGCGGTGCGCCTGAGCCAGACTGACGCTGACTGGACAGGATTTACCGCGAGGTTTCAAAATCGTGATAATCACACGCGGTTTTGATGATAATTAAATTTTAAACGATATTACTAACCGTCACTAAATTTTATCGTGGTTTATCGTGAAACCGGTAATCGTTTCATCCCTACTTTGTATTATATTACTTTTGCATCAAATTACAAAAAAACACGTTACCGCTGTTGTGAGGGTGTTTCTAATACAGCGTCTATGGGAGTGATGGTAAAAATCTTTCTATTTTTTCACTGCCGTTATCAATCTCACTATCACTATTGTGGAGTTTTTCTTTTGCTATTCAGTGTGTGTAGTGTGTAGATCAAAAACTCATGTCTCGTGTTCATGCTAATATAAATGTCAACCAAACCAGAACTAACCTGTGGTCAGATATTTATCAGAGTTGGTGTCAATCTTTTTCACTATCTCCACCAGTCGCTTCCGCTGCTCAGATGGACTTAGTTTCTGTATTTCATCCTTGTCCTGAAAAACAGTGATAGTTGGTAGAACGAAGCCGGATCACTTTAAAGACATGAAGAACTGTTATAAAGAACCACGGAGATGATACCTCAGAGCCAAGGAACATATTTGCATTATGTTCATGGTTATGTTTGACTACATGATCCTCTTGGACAATTTGGCTTCCAATAGCTCCTGATGCACAACAGGCCACCAGTAATAATAGTCTAATCTTTAAACCTGATAAACACACAAGTACAAACAAATTAGACCCCATCATTAAAGGGTCAGTTCACCCAAAAATTTTAATCATCATTAATTACATCATCATTAATTACATCTTCATTAATTACATCTTCATTAATTACTCACCCTCATGTCGCTCCAAACCTGTAAGACTCTCGTTCATATTCGGAACACAAATGAAGATGAACAGATGTAATTTAGGCTTTTATTCACATATAAACATTGATCAGCAAACATAAACAGAAGCTCAACAGAACCTGCGTTACTCGCGAAAATTAACCTCATTGGTTCTTGAGGAAGCTCAAATGTGCTGCGTAACACGAGAATGAACCTCATTGGTTCTTGAGGAAGCTCAAACGTGCTGCGTAACACAAGAATGAACCTCATTGGTTCTTGAGGAAGCTCAAACGTGCTGCGTAACACGAGAATGAACCTCATTGGTTCTTGAGGAAGCTCAAACGTGCTGCGTAACACAAGAATGAACCTCATTGGTTCTTGAGGAAGCTCAAATGTGCTGCGTAACACAAGAATGAACCTCATTGGTTCTTGCTGAAGCTCAAACGTGCTGCGTAACACGAGAATGAACCTCATTGGTTCTTGAGGAAGCTCAAACGTGATGCGTAACACGAGAATGAACCTCATTGGTTCTTGCTGAAGCTCAAACGTGCTGCGTAACACAAGAATGAACCTCATTGGTTCTTGAGGAAGCTCAAATGTGCTGCATAACACAAAAATGAACCTCATTGGTTCTTGAGGAAGCTCAAATGTGCTGCGTAACACAAGAATGAACCTCATTGGTTCTTGAGGAAGCTCAAACGTGCTGCGTAACACAAGAATGAACCTCATTGGTTCTTGCTAAAGCTCAAATGTGCTGCGTAACACAAGAATGAACCTCATTGGTTCTTGCTAAAGCTCAAATGTGCTGCGTAACAAGAATGAACCTCATTGGTTCTTGAGGAAGCTCAAATGTGCTGCGTAACACAAGAATGAACCTCATTGGTTCATGAGGAAGCTCAAATGTGCTGCGTAACACAAGAAAGAACCTCATTGGTTCTTGAGGAAGCTCAAATGTGCTGCGTAACAAGAATGAACCTCATTGGTTCTTGAGGAAGCTCAAATGTGCTGCGTAACACAAGAATGAACCTCATTGGTTCTTGCTAAAGCTCAAATGTGCTGCGTAACACAAGAATGAACCTCATTGGTTCTTGCTAAAGCTCAAATGTGCTGCGTAACACGAGAATGAACCTCATTGGTTCTTGCTAAAGCTCAAATGTGCTGCGTAACACAAGAATGAACCTCATTGGTTCTTGCTAAAGCTCAAATGTGCTGCGTAACACGAGAATGAACCTCATTGGTTCTTGCTGAAGCTCAAATGTGCTGCGTAACACAAGAATGAACCTCATTGGTTCTTGCTGAAGCTCAAATGTGCTGCGTAACACAAGAATGAACCTCATTGGTTCTTGCTAAAGCTCAAATGTGCTGCGTAACATTGGTTATTACACGTCACACAAACATGCTTGGGCTTCCGTTTACCACAACTAATGTGTGAGTTGATGAATGTTTAAATCTGAATAAAAGCCTAAATTCAATCTGTTCATCATATAAAGCGATTGTGTTTCTTCAGAAAATTTGGACTAAACCGCTCAATTCATATGGATTAGTTTTATGATCTCTTTATGAACATTTTGAAGCGTCAAAGTGTCAGTTGTGTAGCTGTCAATGGAGGAACAGAAAGCTCTCAGATTTCCATCAAAAACATCTTAATTTGTGTTCGGAAGATGAACGAAAGTTTATGAGTTTGGAACGACATGAGGGCGAGTAATTAATGACAGAATTGTTGTGTGAAATATCTCTTTAACATGATCTCGAGTGCCCTCTTGTGATGGGCTACACATTCCCATGTCAGGTAAGGAAGGAGAATAAATCGGCAAATAATAGCAGTCTGTAGCCAGAATTTAAATAAAACTATACATAATATGTATCTCCTTTTATGGTATGATGACTTTCTGATATTGAAGGCTTTTTGGTGTTCGTGTGTCGCTAACTGCGAAGAATTTTTAATGTATAAAGCAACTAGAAAACGTACAAATTCATGCCACGGCTAACACTCCGCTGTCTATTTATTTAAGGCAACCACAAGAAGAATTCACCATACATGTTTAAGAAACAAAACACTTACTTTCGAAAGGCTGGTTGCTAAAGTTTTCAGCTGAGCTTGTTGCCATGGTGCGCTCCGGTCTTCTGTACTCTCACTCGCCGTTTCCTGCATGTTCAACTCATTTGTTACAGCCACCTGCAGGGCAGGAGGACGAGCAGAGAAAGACTTTAAAGTCCCCATGAAATCAAAATGTGAAGTTTTTTTGGCTTTTAGTATGGAACTTTTAGCCTTAAGGTTATATATAAGCTGGTGTGCTCCGAAACAATGGCACAATTTAAAAGATATAAGCTTTCAAAACTTACACACTGCGTCTGAAAACCTAGGCAGCTGACTCGTTGCTGCCTTATCAAACAATGGCTTGTAAGGCAGCGTTTGTGCATGAAGGCACCTCACGAAACTCATTTCGGACAGACTTCTTAGGCAGTGTAACCGTTTAATGATCTACAGCAAAATAGAGAGAGCTTTGGTGAGAACTAAACAAATATTTAATTACTACATTAGTAATTTCTCGCTAGAAATGATATCAGAAGTAGAAAACGTTGGTAAAAAACGTACATTTACACACAAACTGACCAGCAAACGCAACTTTCGGATGCCATCTTTTTTTCCCAGCTTAAGTGTCACAGAATAGAAAGCACAGGATTGTGGGAAATCAAAGGCAGCGAAGGATACATATATGCTGCATTCAAAAATCGATCAGATGAAGGTCTCAGGAGACAGGAAGTGAAGCTAACATTAGATTCGGACATGCCTTGGTGCCTTCCTGCCTTAAAATGTGTCCTCCGAAGGCAGCATTTTCCAAGTTTCCTCCAATATGGATCAATGATTTTGATGACATCACTCCGGACCAGCTTCTCATCAGACTTTTTGTCCAATCAAATGCTCTCTAGAATCTGAAGCGTCCCGCCTCCTAAATTATAAATAGACGCTGAAGCTGCGGCTAAAATCAGTCAATCTTCACATATTCACTATTTACAATATGGTGAATGGCACATAGTGCAGGGAACAATTCAGACAGTGTAAATATGCTTTCCATTGGGGCGAATAAAGTCTGTTTTCAGGTAGGGGTGTGCACGAATAGTCGAATATTCGATCTGTAATTAATATTCGAAAAATAAAAATACCATTTGAATTTTACTATGTTGCTTTGCTGGCCGTAAATGCAGTGAATCCATGATAAATCCCACTAAAACTCGCAGTTATAACTAAATACTGTGTGGCGCTGTGGAGTGTGTTAATAAGTTAAGTGTATTTGATCACATTGAAAGGTTGCGTCCTCCAGAGGTCGCATTCGAAGGCTGCTTGCGTCATCAAGGCTGTATCATTTCAGAAAAGTAAGTAGGACACTGCGAATGCGACCTTAAAAGGTGCCCTTCTTTCACAGGAACTCGGAGTGTGCATGAGGTGTATCCTTTGCTGCTGCAGATAACCCACAATTCTTTGTGTCACCATTAACAACCGTCATGTTTTTTAAATATTATTTGAAAAAATGGCAACGCCGGCAGATATATAGGCAAGCGAAGATGTGGTGTTTAAACTTAAGTAGTTTCAAGCTTGTTTTTGTTTTTAAGCTGTATTACCTCAAATAGATAGTTGTGGTAAAGAGGATTACATGTGTTTAGTGATTTTTAAACGTTTAGAACAGTACTTTGCTGTCAAGGCAAGAAACATTTCATAGTCATTTTCAAGTTACAAATAATTTTCATTCATATAACTGGTGTGACCGACGCTCTCCATTGACTTTGCATTGCGTGAGGCTTGTCATTTCGGACTTATAACAAAAAACAGAACAATGTATAAAAGCTGCTATGTGATAAGGTGTACAGCAAACAAGCTAAAAAACACAGAAATACGTTTTTATAAGCTGTCGACCCAAAAAAGACGAGTGTGAGAGACAAAAAGTGGAGACAGGCAATAAGACGTCCCAGCTAACAATTTTAGGTTATAAGAACATTTCCCTAACGTTCCCATTAAGTTATAAAAACGCTATTTCTGAATGTTCTAGGAACGTTAAAAGCGTCCAGTTTTTTAAACGTTGTATTAACGTTCTTCTTAGGGTATTATGTATCTGAAGTTGATTTGCAGAAGAAAAACGCTGTGTAACTAATTTGTAATGACTAATAATAGTTTTAATGTAATAACGTTTTAAAACGTTCCTCTAACAATGTAAGAATAACGTTTTAAAGCTAACATTTTTAGAACGTTTATCAATAGTATATAATGTTTACACAACGTTCTAATAACGTTACTGCAAGAATGTTTTTTTGATAACTTTGAGAGAACTATCAGAGAATGTTAGCCAATGTTCTGAGAATGTTAGCTGGGGTTAAGCTTCAGCAGGAAGAATGGGTACATTTTGGGATCCTGACACTCAGTGTGTCTATGTGTGCAGTAACCATTTTGTCACTGTTAAGTCAAATATCCAAATGTCAGTTTTATATATTTTATTTCCTGTCGCTGGTTACGTTCCCCTCCAGTGGGTGCGTTCTCAGTGTAATATGTCGCGCTCATGTCTAAATTGCCTGTATCCACTTTTTTGTCCTTAAACGCTTGTTTTTTTGGGTCAACAGCTTATAAAAACATCTGGGTTTTTCGTTCTGGGTTGTTTAGCTTGTTTGTTGTACACCTTGTCAGCTTTTATACATTGTTCTGTTTTTTGTTATAAGTCAAAAATGACAAGGAGGCCGCTTCACGCAATACAAAGTCAATGGAGACGGTTTGATCCCCCCCCCCTCCTCGGTGGGCGTGGTCTTCAGATTATGACGTGTGTGTCGCTCTGTCTCTATATTACCTAATCATACACTCTAAAAAAAAAAAGGTTCTATATTGCACCAAAAATGGTTCTTGGCTCGTAATCATAGGGGAACCTTTTTTAGTGCTATATAGCACCAATTTTGGTGCTTCAGTGGTTCTTCAGCGGTTCTTCAGAGGTTCTTCAGCGGTTCTTCAGAGGTTCTTCACCGGTTCTTTGACTAAGGTGCTATATAGCACCTCTGAAGAACCGCTGAAGAACCACTGAAGCACCAAAATTGGTGCTATATAGCACTAAAAAAGGTTCCCCTATGATTACGAGCCTTTTTTTTTAGAGTGTAATTTTGTTCAGAAATGATAACAAAAACTTGATGAATAAAAAAAAAAAAGTTTTTCTCATTTTCTCAAAATAACGTCATATTCATATTCATATGAATTAATATTCGAATATTAGTTTTTTTTATGAGCCCAAATATTTGAATACAATATTTTGGAAAAATGCCCATCCCCAGTTTCAGGCTAGCCGCCACAGCGTACACATAGTCTGCTCCGGTCCAGAGACACGATAGCACAGTGCGGATCACATGCGCGAGTCGGCGCAAAACTTATCAGACCCATTTGAATTTTTTATTTTATTTTTAGAGATATGGAGAAGATTAGGAGGAAACTGCGGCTTTACTGAGCTCAACCAAAGACTTTATATATAGGCTACAGGAAGACGGTGCACTCCTATTACTCATGAATGGGAGAAAGTCCAATGCCCAATATAGCGAATAAGCCCCGCCTTTCAAATGAAAGAGCCAATCGTTGATTAGTAAAGTCATTGCGTCACTGCAGCTGCCATTAGAAGCTCCGGTTGCTATAGAAACAGACAGGCAGTGTTCTGAGTCACGTGTTTAGGATTTCAGATTAGCTTTGTCCAGGCTGAAAATTATTATTTTTTTTGTCCTATTTGAGCGTTTAGAAACAACATTTATGAGACAGCTGTTGTCAGATTTCATTGATGATTTCAATTATGAACAGTTTTGGAGAATTTGATGTTTCCCTAAAAGAGATAAGAGCTGCACTTGCTTGCCCGAGAGGCGTTTCAAAGATGGCCGCCGAGTGAAATGACTTGTGGCTGAGCTGTGATATAAACAAATCACTATTGGCTATTCTGTTTGTCTTCCTGTTTCAGTGGAAATAGCTACATCAACACATTGAATAATGCTGTGTGTTTCAAATGGCCTTGACAATAGACTTTGATACACAGTCTCTTTTGTAGAATCTTACTTCAAGTTCATTGAATATTTAATTCATTTATATAAAAATCAACTATACGAACAAATCAAAGTTTAAATGTAAAATGCAAAAATAAGTATTTTACATCAAGATAATGGAGAGACGATTTGTGGTATTCTGATTCGTAAAAA
The DNA here is from genome assembly GCF_949357685.1 of Gobio gobio. Taxonomy (NCBI): domain Eukaryota; kingdom Metazoa; phylum Chordata; class Actinopteri; order Cypriniformes; family Gobionidae; genus Gobio; species Gobio gobio. Next base: position 48,860,702 of record NC_137115.1, read on the forward strand.
CAAAACAAAGAAATAATAAACAAGCCCCATTTACAATACAATAATAATAATGCAAATTATATACATAATTGATATACATTTTTGAAATCATTTATAAAGTAGGTTAGTTTGGGGTCAGACCATTTCATTTTATGAATGTGAGACTTTCCCATTCAAATTTAAAATGAATATTTTAAAAAAATATCCTTTATCTTGATCAATTTCATGGTCAAGCAAGTTATGGAAATGAACGAAGTTGATATGCAAATATGGCATAGCATTTGAAAGACATTATTTTACATGGACAATCAAAACAAACAATAAAATACTTAAAATGGCGGCATTGTTTGGGATACAGAAGCAGGGCAGACATTTATATTCAACCCGAAACCCCGGCTTTCTGTGATAATACATGTAATGTAAAATAAATACTTAATACATTAACAGCAGGTGGCATCGATGCACTATGTTAGTTTGCTAGACAACCAAAAGAAGCGTGATGTGTTTTCTGACCTCCAGGTGTCGCTGTTTCCCCGCGATCTTTACTCTCCGATCTCCAGCAGGAACTGACGTTTGTGTCTACGACTACATGAGCAAATTTTCCAGCTGGAGGAAAATGTCCAGCGTCAAAGATCCGAGAGTCTGAAGGTGGGAATCGTCCTTTATTCACACAAATTCTTGCTATGCCGTTAAGTTTACCCGTCAGCTCTGTTCTTCTGCCTACCGGAAGTACGGTGTGTTCTGCTAGTCTGAGTATTTGTGTTGTTTGTTTTTCTTCTGCTTGTGTTTTCACTTTTGTTGGCGCGTTGAGTGCGCCGAAATTCCGAAACATTTGCACAAACATTGCGTAAAGTTTCTCAAACTACTTTCTACGAGAGATATATTGTTTAAGTGTTTAGACATGGTCTTTTGAGATGTTTTACAACATCGAGCTGTTCGTGGCAGGTCATTTACTATGCTGACAGCTATATTTGATTAGAAATATTAATCTGTATTTATTGGCAATCTAGAGACTGTTGTTATGCTAATGTGCCTATTTTTGGCGCATACTTTGCAACCTTTATCAACTTTTATTTAGTTTCTGAAATGTCTTTCAAACTGTATTAATCCTTTGTTCATTAAGGTAAGATTTCTATTTATATCACTTCTATTTGACACTTAAATTGAGCAACATTTCATCTAATATTCGTAATAAAAACCAGAACAGGTTCATGAAGTTTAGTGATGAAGCTCTAGTATCTGCTGCACCATCACTAAGTTTTTGCAACACTGGGTGAAGCCTATAGCACTTTAAAAATTTAACGTTAATTCTAATATAATAACTAATATTTAGTTACTTATTCTTTCATCTGTGTTTAAAGTTAAAATCTTGCTGACCATTTTTGTATGCAAGACAATATAATGCACTCATTTGCATATTTACTTGCATATTCCTGTGCCTTTTCTCATTTTAAACAAGCTGAAATTGAACAGTCGATATTGTGTGTAATGATTATAATATTATAATGTTTCCAATAGGAATAAATGCTCTTTTGTCTGCCGCTTTGAGTGAGTATTGTTGAGATAACTAACTGGAGAAGCAGGTTTTGTCTTGTTTTTTTTTGTGCCTTTTGCCAGGCATAACTAAAATAGGCTTGTAAAAATGTGTGGATTCAGCACGTATGGGCTTTTTAAAACTTAAACTGTAACGGTGGCATGTAAAAAGTGTTGCGTCATTGTAGTTATATGCATGAATCATGTGCCTTGGCTGTGCTAGTTGAATATGCATGCATATGCAACAAATTTAATTCAGTCGTGCAATTGTTGTCTGTCACGTAAACCGACTATATTGTGTTTACTGTAAACGGGACAGATATAATGACAGGTTTCCCACATTTATGAGTGCTGTAATGTGTCATCTATCATTCATGTACCCTTCTGAACTTTCTCACTGTCTTGGGAACTATCTGTCTTCTCTTGACTTGTTTTGCAAGTGCTTAGAAAAGCATCTGAAACCAAACTCTGTATTTCACAGTCATGCTTTGTGTCTAAAAAGTTTTAAAAGTGAGCCGATGTTTATAAACTGACGCTTTTAAAAGCCATGTGCATTATCTAGTTATTCATTTTTGTACTTTGAACTGGTGCATTGAAGCTTGATAAATCATTTTATTGTTAAGTACAAAAACATCTTTTGCTGACTTCCGTTATGATTTGACACCGTCTTTGAATCTGGGGGTTTTCAAATGTATAAATAAGTGATATTTTGCATTGTTAATACAGTGCAGTCAAGCATGGACCCACCATTCCCACAAGCTTTTGGCTGCGATGATTTGATGAAACTGAGAGCGCAGAGTATGTCACTTGCTTTTCTTTCTGACATGAAAAAAGAGGACGTTGCACACCATTGCCTGTTTTTACAGACAAGGCTTAAGCCTAGTCCCAGACTAAAATGTATGTTTTTGAGTTGCATTGCATTTACTTGCATTGACCTGCAAACTTGCATTGACATATCTTAAAGGAACACTCCGACTTTTTGGGACTTCAGCTTATTCACTGTATCCCCCAGAGTTAGAATCCATACATGCATGAAAAATAATACATAGGCTAACTTTTCGTCAACATAACCAACGTGACAACCTGCTTGCACAGAGAGCGTGCTGGGGACTATTGTCAGGCGCTGCGTAATATCATTTCGCCGCTGCACCCATGGTACAGCAGCAAAGTTCCTTGATTATTACGCAGGAATGAGAGAATAGTTCCTAGTCATATCGGCCTAGAAAATCACAACTTTTCATTTTCCGTCGGTCTTAGTACACGGTGTAAATATACACATCACAACATGTAAATCGTAAAATGTTGGCATTATTTTGTTACTTATTGAGCAGTCGGCTAGATGGAGCCATTTACCTCCAGTCTTTGTGCTAAGCTAGGCTAGCGGTGGGTGCGTCACACAGAGTTATGGCACGCACAGAGATGAGAATTGTATGTATGGACTTATCTAACTCTGGGGGATACGGTGAATAAGTTAAAGTCGTTGTGTTCCTTTAAAATATGTCATTGCCATTGTTTTGTTTCAAGATGTACACCAGTAATGTTTTTTTCTAAGGCACGTTTATAAAAGCTACTTAAATGTCCTAAGCCCTATTTGGACAGGATTAGTTTTACAAGGGTAGATGGAGTAATGTAATTTTACCACAGGACGTCTGTAATAGAGGTCGACCGATTCATCGGTTTTGCCGATTAATTGGCACCGATAGCTGATTGGTGGAACAATCGGTTATCGGCAAAAATCCACACCGATAGTTTTTTCGTGTTGCGTCCGTTGCCAGAGCGGCTGAGACGGCTGTCATTACACAGTACAAGAGCTCTGAGAAGGGTCTGCTGCCATTATATAGCATGAGAGTGGCCTCTAGAGGCCAAATAAAAACTCACTGATGCCTTGTGTTTACATTCACACGTGAGGCTGCACGGAGAGAGCTGACACATTAGATGAGCGTTTAAAACACTACAGTGAAACGGTATCAATACAGAGCACTACAGTACTTTTTTCCAAATCATTATAAAGTAATTAATTTCTTGACTAGATGCTGCATTAACAAATAAATAACAGCAGTGTGTGTGTTTGTCAGCGAGGCTGAGAGGACGCTAACATTAGCAGTACGTTACCTCAAGTAGTTAAAACAATGTGATAAAAACACACGCAAGTCCGACCCAAATGTTGCATATATAAAACTAGTGACATGAGAACACAAACTGTATCATCATGCTGCCGACAGAAACAGAAACAAAGCTGAAGCGCATTCATTTTTTATTAGATAATCTCTTTCTAAAAAAGCAGACTGGATTTGTATGAAATGGTAATGCTACAATAAGATTCCATTTGTAACATTAACTACGGTTAATAAATGCTATGGAAGTATTGTTCATTGTTAGTATGTTAATTTCAACATTAAATTGGGTTTGAATTTTTATTTGTATCTGTTAACCTTGGTTAATGCACTATGAACTAACATGAATGATCAAGGTACAATTGTATTGCTCGTATTAATACATGCTGTAAAAATGTATGCATAATGCATATAGTTCATGTAAGCTAATACATCCTTGTTGCATAGGGACTTGCATAGTGTTGCCTATGAAATGTACATGCATGTTTCTAGGTTATAGGTAAAGAAACACATTTGACCTGTAATATTTTAATGTTTAAATTATTTTCTGAAGAATTTGTTCTGTTAGAACTTCTCATTTTAATATTTCATATTTATATGTTTTTAATTTAGCACATTTTCATGGATCAGTACTGTTTTTTTATTTCTTGTTATAAAGTTCAGCACTGTTTTACTTGTTTTTTTTAAAATCCAGTATCCATTTAAAAAACTATCGGTCGATTAATCGGTTATCGGCAAGTGTGGTCCAACATAGTTATCGGTATCGGTAAAATCCACTATCGGTCGACCTCTAGTCTGTAATATTAATGGGCAATTCGCACGGGATAAGAAATCTCAGTAAAACTAACAGAAGTGGTGGAGGTAACTCGATTTAAGGACCGCCTTCACCCCCCGTCGTCATGTGTGTATTAAGTTGCTTCCTGATAGCATGTGTGCAAAACACACATAATCTAAACATAACAGTTAGGTCCGGTCGAACAATTTATTAAAATTAATAAATTCTGATTGGATTCTGTTGAGAATGGACACTTAGAAAGCTAAAAGAAATTTCGTGCCTCTGACACTTTTTTTATCTGAATGGTAAGCAGAAAACACTTGAGGGGTTGCCACAGACTTGTCCCACCGCCTATAACGCAACTGAATGTTTTTTCAAGCGCCTCAATATTTGAAAAACCGGGGAAAACAACTTTTAAACTGACGGAATATTTACATACATATTTACAGCGTGTCTATTTGCACATGATTAGTATTACCTGAGGTAATTTTTCCAAAAGGTAAAAGTCGACGTAATCTTTTCTGACATTGTCCGTAATGATGACTGAGATGGCGCATTCGGACGGGACTAAAATCACATGAGAAGCTCTGGTAATAATTACTTTACCCCACCTCTCCATGTTAAACTAATCCTGTCTCAATAGGGCTCTAATTGAACTAAATCCTGGCCTAATCTAAGCCTGGTCTGTGAAACCATCCTCCAATGTTTTAACCATTTGACCTGTTATAATGATCCTAAATATTATGTTTTGAACCAGAAAACGTATATTCAAGAACAACAAATTGCTATTTGGGTTGTCAGGCAACAAGGTTTTGCAGCACTATAAAAAGACTTATTATATATTATATAGTTGTTGTTGTTGTTGTTTTTTTTATAAGAAGTACAAAGTGTCATTGGATTTGAGCTAGGGCTGGGCGATATTTAAAAAAAATTCTATATCGATATTGTCAATTTTTACGATATTCGATATATATCTCTAAATGTTTGCAGTTCAATCAAAACAAATGGATGGTAACATTGACTTCTATGATGCTCAACACTCATAACTTAAAATCTCTGAAAATTTGGTTTAGGTTTTCATGACCCTTTAAATAATAAAAGACCATGATTTTCTTTTGCCCCCATTAAAAACAACAAAAACTATTTAGAACTAAATTAAATACAAAATATTTACGTTTAGTGCAAATTTAAGCAGCAAAATCTAGACCAAGTGATCACTTACTGCTTTTTATTAAATGAACACATGTAAATGTACCTGAAGTAGTGCACGTAGTCCATCTGCGATGATCATGTGTTCAGTCGGAAAGTAACTGGATTGCAGACAAGCGGATTTCAGCTCCCAGCCATCAATAAAATTAATGGTAAGACTGATATTGGGTTCGCAGGTTTGGCTCGTCCATAGATCGGAAGTGCATTATCTGAGAACGCTTCTGTGACAGGTGTTCGCGAACTTTAAAAAAAAAACAGTTTTGGGAGTTTCGGCACACGGCAAGAGAATGAATCGACCCGCTTTATTTGTTTAGGGACGACAGGCCTACCAGATTTTTCGTCAGATGAAGAGGTCGAGGCTAGTGATGGCTCACAGAGTTTCATGCATGGCTCGTACTGCACAGGATGCTGCTTGAGGTGATGAAAGAGATTAGTGGTGCTACCACCCCTCGTAGCTATTATCTTCTTGCACACATTGCAAATGGCAGTATTTTGATTGGTATCCGTTATCTGAAAACCAAACCACCCCCATATTGCAAGTTGTGCGTTCCTTTTGGAGACCATTTCATCATCCCCTCCCGTGTCTCTTTCCACACCTGTGTTGTTCGTCGTCTGCATTTTGCTAATGTGAAAAAAAGACCACCCCCCAACTCGGGTCTCGTGCGGGGTAATGCGTGACAAGACGAAAAGGGGGGTAATATTGGACGTTCGCCGTATTCTATGGGAAAGTATGCTTGAATTTGAAATATTCGATATTCACGATATTTTCTAATTTTACATCTTCGTCAAAATTATTGCGGTATTATCGCTAATATTCGATATATCGCCCAGCCCTAATTTGAGTTCTTAATGATTTAATAATGCAGCATACTAAATATTTGAGCATTATCATTTTGCATAATTGGATGTCTTACTGATAAGACATGCTTGGTCTCTTCTGTGGACAATGGATTGTTCCTGTCCTTGACTGTGATTGGCTGAGCCATGTTCGAAGCTGTTGTAAAACGCTCTATAAAGCATACCTCTGACCTCATTACATCAGTGGGCTTTACATCAGGACATCAGATGCAGGTCATTTAAAAAAAAAAGTTATTTTAACTTGAGCACAGCATTTTTACAATGCAGTTTCATGTGCACAATGGTCAAACAATGGAATTGTAGCGCAATGGATTGTACATTTTTTTTTTTTGCTGAAGTACTGCTTTGCTTGGCAGAAGAATTATTCATTTTCAGTAAATTATTTAAAAACTGACTGCACATCAGTTAAATTCTTTTATTAAAGCATAACGTTTTTTTAGCAACCGTAATCAACTAAACTCAGCGTTCCATTGTGCACAACACTCCTAAAATGACACATTCTTCCTTGCCTTGACTTGTTAGAGATGTATGTCTGGGTTCATTACTCCATGTTTCGTCATCACTGTCACCCTTAAATAACATAAATCAGCCCTGCTCTATTTTTGTGGGGTTTTGCACACAATCAGTGAAGTTGTGAATGAGGAGCTGAAACCCAGTTCTGTCTTGAGTTTGTACCTATTTGGTTCTGTTTCAATTGCAAGCTGGCATGTCTCAGGCCTGTAAGGCACAGGGAAATGTCTGGTATGTGCTTGTAACCGCCTGCCATTCACCCATTAAATCCGGAGTTTGACACGCCCTCAATGACCACTCACATGAACTGTATTTTCCTGCTGACGTTTTGCACATTTCGTAATCTTAAGATTTGTGAAATATATTATATATTTTTTTTCCAGATGATAAATAAATATATTTATTTATTATATATATATATATAATGATGAACTTGTTCAAAAATTTATTAAAACTATAAATGCAATTCGAATAAGATGCAATCAGGCAGAATAAGTTACCAATCAAATAAAATAGCCATATTTGAGGGCAGTGGATGATAGGGGAAAGTTTTTTATTCCTGTCCGATATACTGTAATTTCCACAAGGACCCACAAGTAACGATCTGTCCCTCACTTACTGCGTGGCTTTGCAACTTCCTGTAGAGTTTTTTTTTTTTGTAATAAGACTAATAAAATCTTGGTCGACTACACCTCTTCTCGTCAACTAACATTTAGTCGACTATTAGGGGTAGCGCTATTGTAAATAGAATCCATTGACGTAGGGATGCAACGAAATGAAAATTCTTGGCCGAAGCTGAATAATAAAACACTTGGCTGAAGGCCGAAGCCGAATACAAAACGTGTTTTTTCAATTTTTTCCCCATTTATTTTGCCAATTTTTCACCATTGCATAAATGTGCTTTTTTTTTACTATTTTGTCTTGCTTTAAAAATAAATTACAAAAAAAATGTTTTACAATACTACAATTTAAAAATATTTATTTAACACTGAACATTTTTAGCATTCCAGCAGACATTATACAAACAAAGCACTATAAAAAAAAATAAAAAAATAAAAATAAATACATATATATATATATATATATAAACTGGCGGTTTGAGCAATGAGTGGAGTCTTAAAACATATTGGCTATTGCATACAAGAGATCAACAACTATGTCAAGTTGTAAATGGATACATTTGACGTTCTACAGACACAAATATGCACTGGAGTATTTGCCAATATACAGTATCAACTGAGGGTGCTCTTGCTTGCATTTGAGGGTGCTTAGACAATTCAGCAGAGTAGTGTCTGCAAACGGCCATTTCTGCATCTTTCTCGGACACTTTAAAGCCTTCTTTAAGCCTTATGTATAGTCGATGGAGTCCGCGCGGCAAAAATGGCGTCATGGCAGAGTGCCAAGCGGTCGAGGCCTCTCTCACACACGCTGGTTGCTATACTTGATTGCGTCATCAAAAACCTCATTGTTCTATAAAATTGAGCTTATCTTTCACTTATTTGGCCAAACACCGAAAGTGCAATTTTTTCAAACACAAATATGCACTGAATCGTTTGCCCAATCTGTTTCTCTAATTTGCTATTATATTGATATATAGACAGCTGAGGGTGCACCCACTAGTACCCCCATAGATCCGGTCCTGATGGGTTCTGGGGTAAATATTTTTTCACAGTCGCACCCAGTAATTTTCAGTTGCAAATGCGACTGAAATGGTCGCACTATAGAGTCCTTTCATATGTAACAGCCTTGTGCATCTTTTTCAAGCTTCAGTTGCTGCTGAGTCAATTCCCTTTTTCCTGGTGTAAGGTGCAGGGTTGTGTTCATCCATCTTTTCATGTTTTACAAGGGCTCACATACCAAACATTTTAACAAAAGGGATCCATTTGTTTGATTCGGGACAAAATGTCATGCTGGTGTTTGTGCATAATGGATTAGCTCCATTACTGTGAGTGATAGAAGCTCATATTTGTAACCACACCATTGTGAACAGGATATTTGATTGTTAAAAATGACCCAGAGCGACTCTGTATATTAACCACTGCCTTTAAAAATAGCACTACTAGAGTGCATCATAGTTTGCACTGAACATACAATACATGTTTTGAAAGCATTGATGTACCCGACATTGAAATGTAATTTTCTCTCAATTTCCTCCCGTAGGTGCCTAAGTTCCCGTCTGAACCCAGTGGTCTCCCCATGTACAGAGCAAGGCAAAGCTGACACCATGGCCCACTTATCCAGTGGCAATGGGTTTAAGTTTGACAGGCCAGCCTCTCCGGGGGTGGTCCGGCCCAAAGGGATTGTGGGAAAGGAGGAGGCTTTACGCATGGAGGTAGAGGCCTTGGATAAAATAAAGCGTGAGAAAGGGCACACACTCCCAGTCACAGCGTCTTCTGTTAATCTCCTTCCCAAACCAACGGCGCAAACATCCACTAGCCGACAAGAGAAAGACCTCATTGTGTTCTGTGAATCAGAAACACAGAAGAAAGAACAAAAAGACACATTTAAGGACATCGATTTGGACAAGCTGACCAAGGAGGAGCTGGAAAAGCTGCTTCTGGATGACAGTTTTGGCGCAAACAAAATAACAAGACCTTCCTCTTTGCTAGGTTGCAATCTCAGTGCTTCGTTTCCTGGAGGACATGCGTTCAGCCCTTCTTCATTTCACTGGACACCCACGCCAACACATGCACAGACTCCCATTTTCCCCTCTGCTCCTTTCCTGAAGCATCCATGCTCTTTCCAGAATGGCTTTGGTCCAGCTATGTCTCCCTTTATTAGTCTGCCTGCCCAAACGACCCCCTTCCTCTCATTTACACCCATACAGCCACCTGCTGCTCTGGCCTACTCGCAGCCTGCCGTCACCCCAGAGATGGCCAAGCTGTTCGACAAAATTGCCAGCACTTCGGAATACTTGAAGAACGGCAGGTCCTCCAGCATGGAAACGGAATCGGGAAGCGCCAAGTCCTTGGAGCCAATGCCTCAGACCTCAGAACCTCCCAACATCAGCCAATTTGAGTGGCTGGACCTGGACCCGCTCAACAAGGAGGTGGAGGTCGAGGAGACTCCCACTGTATCAAGTGGTCCTTTCACGGAGAAGTCTGGGAATGCTAAAGACCCATGGGATGCGGTTCTTCAGGATGAGCCTGAAGTTGTGGATAATAGCAGTCCCTCGACACAGGTGAATAGCAAGGTGACTTTGGCAAACCAGCCGAGAAGAGCATCAACAGGGGCGGCCGTAACAAGAAGCCAGTCCCTCAATATACCGGCAACCTCAAGGGATCACAGCCCAGGCAAACAGGTAAGGGAACATGTTGGCACAGCCTTATTACCACATCCTCTTATGCAGAGTTAGGAGAACCTGCACTGGGCACCTGCAGGAGGAAGTAGAAATGATCCCAGTCAGGTGTCCTCAAATTCAAACCAGTTGTCTAATGTACATACAGTAGACAACTTAATATTACAAACAACTTACTTAACTATGAAGCAATGGAAAATAAATACAGTGGAATGTAAACCTGTTCTGTGTGAACTGCCCCTATGGCTGTAGCTGTCACGCTTTAAAAGAGATATATTTAAAGATTTTTGGGGGGGGTTTTATCAGTCAAGAAGCTAAAGCACAACATGCTAATTAAATAGCTAAAATATCAAAACAAAGCAAAATTTCCTAATTGACAAGTTAGATGATTAGTTGACCTTTGTGATCCATCCCGAATCGACAACATAGTATTTTTTTATGAGTGTCTCTCAGCATGGATGCTAGTTCTCAAAGTCCCCCTGTGGTGAAAATCACGTTTTAATTTTGTTTGCTTGCCTATGTGGTGTTTTTAATATGCTTTAAGACAAAACATGTGCAAATTCATCAGTCAACACCATTGCTGAGTATTTTCTCCTTAAATCTTCAGTGAACGCGGTTTTGAAATCGCTGGTGTTTCTTACATAACACACTACCTTGTAACAATCATGTCACCATGGGGCGGGCTTTAGCATATCATTAACTGCTCGGAAGCAGTGGAGTCTCAAGAGAAGCCAGGTTATCCCAATATGTTTTTCTGTTGATTATGAAAAATCGGGTAGATTTAGCAATATAGCGGGTGAATTATGTAGTACAATGAACTATATACCTCTCTCCACTGACATTCTAAGTTGTTCAAAGCATTTCTAAGGAGACTGGATGTTAGAAGGCAGCTGTCTGACTTTGAGGGTGCGAATGGAAACATTCTTTGTCTAACATTAGCAACACAATATTAGCTGTTTGATAAGCCAAAGGCTAATCATATTGATTACCGTTATGTATACAATGTTGTAAAGAGCGTTACCATTGTGTAGTGTTTACTTCAGTAAATTGACAGATTGGATTTCTGAGCTGGGCTGCGTTCAGCCTAGGGTGACCACCCGTCCCGCTTTGCGTTGTACCGCACAGCATTTTCACCCCTTGTCCCGCACGTCGCACATTGAGAAAATGTCCCGCATTTTCATCAGTCTGTTGGTTTTTAATTATCATATTAAGAAAACATGCAAGCGTTATTTTGCCTTTTTAAGAAAGCATTTCATTTATTCTTTTTGCGGCATCGTTTTTCACCTAGACATATTTAACAGCGCTTCGTCAGACGTAACATCCCGCCTTTCACAAATACAACAACAGCCATTTTTAAAATCCTATCCAATGGTTGAAAAGAAAAGAGTAAACACGGTCACTAGTAGGTTGTGATGGCTGTCAATCAAAATGTGGAGCGGATTCGTTCCATGTAGAAAACGAATGGATAATTCGGTAAATTGGTTATATTCTTAATATATAATATAATATATAAGACTGTCAATGAACTATTTTCATGTTGCTTTATATTTTATTCGTTCATTATTGGACTTGGTCAGATCTGATGCCTGCTGCCTTTGGGCTCAGTGATGTTGAATTTAAATGACATGTACAATGTTACATTGTGATGTAATGGTGTTTTCTGGAAGGGACTAAAGAACAAAGTATTTTTGTCATCTGAAAGGAAGAATACATATGTTTTTATTAAGTTAGATAGACATTGTGTATCAGTTTCAGGTTATGTTTTAGTGTCGGTAACATGTCCGACATTGTCCCACACAAACTTAGTAATTGTCCCACATTTGGTTTGTTTGATGGTGGTCACCCTAGTTCATCCCCGACAAAACATTGCAAAGCGTTTTTTAAACTGAAACGGTGCTGCGTTGAACACCCTGTTCTGATGACACAGGAGTTGAAACTATGGCCATTGTGTTCTTTTTGAAGAATTTTTGGAGCCTGCATGAATTTGGTATAAATACGTGTTTATTACTGCAAAACGCGCTCTCTGCAGTCACTGCCCTTGCCGTCCAGAATAAAAGAGAAAATCCCCATCCCATTTAATTAACTTTTTTTTTTTATCTCCTGGTAATCAATTCTAATTTAAATAATTTTATTTCTAGTTCTTACTTTTTTAATACCTTTATATTTTCTTTCAAAATTTATGTAAAGCACTTAATTACCATTGTGAATGAAATTTGGGATATAAATAAACTTGCCTTGCAATGAACCTAAAAATATAAACAACTACATCATCATGTTTATATGCTATATTTTTACTATAAAACTCTTACGACAATCACGTCTTCTAATATCTTCAATTGTTGCGTATACTGAGCTGCAGCGAACACATTTGTAAACAACTTTACTTGGACCCATTGTGCGAACTGTCTTTTTAATACCGTATGGTTTATTTACATGTTGCTGCTGATTGGGCTAACATATTTGACACACCCACCAAACGAGAGAAAACATATCTCAAACCCCGTTGCACACCGTTTCCAGGAAACATGTCGTTCAACCCGGAAACCGTAGCAAAGCGTTGCGCACCGGTTTGAACTTAAACGTGCCCCTGGTGTGAGTGAGTGGAGGCGGGGCTAATTTGCATATTCATGACTCGCGTATACTAAATGAAGCTAATTGTAGAGATGCATTCAAGCTTTTTTAAGGCATGAATAATTTTTTATGTCATTTTGTTCATTAAAGATGAGTTTTAAGTAGGGCTGCGCAATATATATAGAAATTATCGCAAATGTTCATATCGCAATATGCATATCATAACGGCACGCAATATCGGAATGATTTTAATAAGCTACTTCAACATTGTGAAAAGTGTACGTTTTAGGTTGACGCATATAGCAGAGAATAGACTGGACACACGACTGCTATTTATGTGACTTGCTTGACGTTAAAGAGTTATTAAACGCAATAACTTGCGAAAAACAACTCCTTGTAGTCTCGCGCTGTCTGCTCTCTGACACACACTGGAACGTGCGCACAAGCCGTTCTTTTTTTCGTGTCTTGTTACACACTCGAACTGTCAATTACACACACAGTTATGTCAAAATGGCTTGATGAGTATATAAACACAGTCGGTTATGCTTTAAGTGAACAATATCAGTTGGGGAAAGAAACCGAATGCGCGTCAATAGTATCCGTGCATTAGGTTTTAACAGCCTGCTAATACAGTAAACCTGCTAATAATACAGCAAACCTGCTAATAATACAGCAAACCTGCTAATACAGCAAACCTGCTAATAATACAGCAAACCTGCTAATAATACAGCAAACCTGCTAATACAGCAAACCTGCTAATAATACAGCAAACCTGCTAATAATACAGCAAACCTGCTAATAATACAGCAAACCTGCTAATAATACAGCAAACCTGCTAATACAGTAAACCTGCTAATAATACAGCAAACCTGCTAATAATACAGCAAACCTGCAAATACAGCAAACCTGCTAATACAGCAAACCTGCTAATAATACAGCAAACCTGCTAATACAGTAAACCTGCTAATAATACAGCAAACCTGCTAATAATACAGCAAACCTGCTAATACAGCAAACCTGCTAATACAGCAAACCTGCTAATAATACAGCAAACCTGCTAATAATACAGCAAACCTGCTAATAATACAGCAAACCTGCAAATACAGCAAACCTGCTAATACAGCAAACCTGCTAATAATACAGCAAACCTGCTAATACAGTAAACCTGCTAATAATACAGCAAACCTGCTAATAATACAGCAAACCTGCTAATAATACAGCAAACCTGCTAATACAGCAAACATGCTAATAATACAGCAAACCTGCTAATAATACAGCAAACCTGCTAATAATACAGCAAACCTGCTAATACAGCAAACCTGCAAATACAGCAAACCTGCAAATACAGCAAACCTGCTAATACAGCAAACCTGCTAATAATACAGCAAACCTGCTAATACAGTAAACCTGCTAATAATACAGCAAACCTGCTAATAATACAGCAAACCTGCTAATAATACAGCAAACCTGCTAATACAGTAAACCTGCTAATAATACAGCAAACCTGCTAATAATACAGCAAACCTGCTAATAATACAGCAAACCTGTTAATACAGTAAACCTGCTAATAATACAGCAAACCTGCTAATAATACAGCAAACCTGCTAATAATACAGCAAACCTGCTAATACAGCAAACCTGCTAATACAGCAAACCTGCTAATAATACAGCAAACCTGCTAATAATACAGCAAACCTGCTAATACAGTAAACCTGCTAATACAGCAAACCTGCTAATAATACAGCAAACCTGCTAATACAGCAAACCTGCTAATAATACAGCAAACCTGCTAATAATACAGCAAACCTGCTAATAATACAGCAAACCTGCTAATAATACAGCAAACCTGCTAATACAGTAAACCTGCTAATAATACAGCAAACCTGCTAATAATACAGCAAACCTGCTAATACAGTAAACTTGCTAATAATACAGCAAACCTGCTGCTAATAATACAGCAAACCTGCTAATACAGTAAACCTGCTAATAATACAGCAAACCTGCTAATAATACAGCAAACGTGCTAATACAGCAAACCTGCTAATACAGCAAACCTTCTAATACAGTAAACCTGCTAATAATACAGCAAACCTGCTAATACAGCAAACCTGCTAATACAGCAAACCTGCTAATAATACAGCAAACCTGCTAATACAGTAAACCTGCTAATAATACAGCAAACCTGCTAATACAGCAAACCTGCTAATACAGTAAACCTGCTAATAATACAGTAAACCTGCTAATACAGTAAACCTGCCGCTGTCTGTCAAACAACAAAAGAAAGAGAAAATCACTCAGTGCTCTTCTTGGCTGAATAACTTTTGTAGCTTTATTATGTATCAGTGTATATTTAATTCATATGAAGACTACTGTTTTTAGTTCTTATTTTTAATAACAAATATAAATTAAAATAACAAAAATAATCGTCCACCCCTAGACAGCAAACCTGCTAATACAGTAAACCTGCTAATAATACAGCAAACCTGCTAATAATACAGCAAACCTGCTAATACAGTAAACCTGCTAATAATACAGCAAACCTGCTAATACAGTAAACCTGCTAATAATACAGCAAACCTGCTAATAATACAGCAAACCTGCTAATACAGCAAACCTGCTAATACAGCAAACCTTCTAATACAGTAAACCTGCTAATAATACAGCAAACCTGCTAATACAGCAAACCTGCTAATACAGTAAACCTGCTAATAATACAGCAAACCTGCTAATAATACAGCAAACCTGCTAATACAGTAAACCTGCTAATAATACAGCAAACCTGCTGCTAATAATACAGCAAACCTGCTAATACAGTAAACCTGCTAATAATACAGCAAACCTGCTAATAATACAGCAAACCTGCTAATACAGTAAACCTGCTAATAATACAGCAAACCTGCTAATAATACAGCAAACCTGCTAATAATACAGCAAACCTGCTAATACAGTAAACCTGCTAATAATACAGCAAACCTGCTAATAATACAGCAAACCTGCTAATAATACAGCAAACCTGCTAATACAGTAAACCTGCTAATAATACAGCAAACCTGCTAATAATACAGCAAACCTGCTAATAATACAGCAAACCTGCTAATAATACAGCAAACCTGCTAATAATACAGCAAACCTGCTAATACAGCAAACCTGCTAATACAGCAAACCTGCTAATAATACAGCAAACCTGCTAATAATACAGCAAACCTGCTAATACAGTAAACCTGCTAATACAGCAAACCTGCTAATAATACAGCAAACCTGCTAATACAGCAAACCTGCTAATAATACAGCAAACCTGCTAATAATACAGCAAACCTGCTAATAATACAGCAAACCTGCTAATAATACAGCAAACCTGCTAATACAGTAAACCTGCTAATAATACAGCAAACCTGCTAATAATACAGCAAACCTGCTAATACAGTAAACCTGCTAATAATACAGCAAACCTGCTGCTAATAATACAGCAAACCTGCTAATAATACAGCAAACCTGCTGCTAATAATACAGCAAACCTGCTAATACAGTAAACCTGCTAATAATACAGCAAACCTGCTAATAATACAGCAAACCTGCTAATACAGCAAACCTTCTAATACAGTAAACCTGCTAATAATACAGCAAACCTGCTAATACAGCAAACCTGCTAATACAGCAAACCTGCTAATACAGCAAACCTGCTAATACAGCAAACCTGCTAATACAGCAAACCTGCAAATACAGCAAACCTGCTAATACAGTAAACCTGCCGCTGTCTGTCAAACAACAAAAGAAAGAGAAAATTACTGTGCTCTTCTTGGCTGAATAACTTTTGTAGCTTTATTATGTATCAGTGTATATTTAATTCATATGAAGACTACTGTTTTTAGTTCTTATTTTTAATAACAAATATAAATTAAAATAACAAAAATAATCGTCCACCCCTAGATCAGGTGTCTTGATGTTAAGTTTTAGGTTGATATTACCGGGTCAAGTCAAGAGTTTTTGGTATTTAAATATTGGCATTACATTTTTTTGTTTGTTTACACTGATGTTAAAATTATATTATTGTCAGATTTGTGACATTCATTTTTGCGATAACACTGCTGGTCAACTTTCAGAAGTTGTAGCAAGGCTTTCTTTTCCCAGAAAGAATGTGAAACACATAAATGGTATTATTCTCATTTCTTAGAGCAGCAGTGCTCTGTGATGTGACAGGATGTAGCAGTTAAAAATGTGTGTGTATGGTTTTCTAATTATTGCACCATGCATGTACGGTGAACGTCTCTGCAACATTTTAAGCTCGGTGCGATTTGCCTCTTTTATTTTGGTTTTGTTACTCATGGTTGATTTCTTATCAAACTAGGGAAGTTCAGCTAGAGCTGATTCTTTCATTTTATCACGTTTTATCTGTCTCTTTTGCTTTATCATTGGTCTTTCCTTAAAAATGTTGTCACTGATTGCCAAAATAAAGAATGACTTCCTGAGAGGAATGTGTATCGAGTGAGACTTTGATTCCTTATGGAGAGGGTGTGTAAATGTGCGTTCCCCCCCCCCCCCCCCCCCCCAAGAAATCCCACTTCCCGTTTCTTTATGTTTGCTTCTGACTAGGACAATTGGCTGTTGTCACACATTTCCCACAGAGCTTGAAGAATTTGTGTCCATAACTTCTACAACAGGATCAGCTTTTACTTAAGGATAAAATGAAGCGGTCACAGGGTCTTTACACTTCCTCATTTCAAATATTAGGAATGAATCATTACATTTCTGAATCACACATCAGGTCTAGTTCACACTTACTAGTATGCACTATGCTGCCTAGTATACTGGAGTAAATGGGTTGTTGTCTTTGTATAGTGTGGACTTCTGCTGGTCTCATTAGCACAGACAAGCCTCAGCTAGCTGTCTTTGCCCCATGGGTTCTTCCCTGACTTGCCTGCAGCGGGGCCGCTCAGCTCCCTGTTGTCATGGTAGCCCTCTTTCGGAGTGTGCGAAAGAGCGGCGAAACTAATCTGAGCTTTGGCTTTGGTGTACAGTTACTCTGCTTCACCGCACACAACACCAGATACTCTTATCACAAGCCCTGGATATTTCAGCCCTTATCAGAACACATGTCCCAAAAGACCTGTTGTTTGTTGTGTGGATGAACAGGCTTGCTGTAAGTGTAAATTCACTGTTGCCAATATTTAATGCTTGTGGTTTGTGTTACAACACATTATCAAAAGTAGTTTCTATTTTGTGTATCAACTATGGTTAAGTATTTGGGATTAGTTCAGGATTAGTGGAGTGAGTTGTTTTTAGTATATTTTTATGCTACAGCATTCATAAAGGCAAACTCAGATGAATCTATCTATATGCATTATCTAGCGGTGTAAACAAATTAAGTGCTGGTGTCAAAGGTTTGTGTTATTGAGTTGGTCTGGTTCACTGGTCCATACAAATGCAAGTGTAATGTCAAAATGACTATGCTATTTAATGTACTACTCCTTCATTTAAAGTTAATTATTAATATAAATATTAACACAATACAATTAAAAATAGCATGAAGGAAGGAAAAAGAATACAAAAATAATCATATATTTATATTATTAATACAATATATAAGTATAATATATACTTTTATATACTAGATTTTTTAAATGTTTTTTACAGAAGTATCTTATGGTCAACAAGACTACAGTAAAATTGTGAAATATAACTTTAAAAATAGTTTATATTTAATTCCTGTGTAGGCGACGGTTTCAGAAATCATTCTAATATGCTGATTTGGTGCTCGTGAAACATTTCATATTATTATCAATGTCATAAAAAAATTTGCTTATTTTGATACACATTTACCAAAACATTTCAAAAAAGGACATTTTTTCAGGACTCTTTGTTGAATAGAAAGTTCAAAAGAACAGCATTTATTTGAAAAAGAAATATTTTGTAATATACATTTCTTTGGAGTCTCTTTTAATCAATTTAATGCATCTTTGCTGAATAAAAGTATTAATTCCTTTAAAAAAAAAACAATCTTTTAAACCGTAGTGTAAATAAATAATACTGATATTATACATTAAAACTGGCTTTTCTGTTAGAGTGTATTGTAGGACCTAATGCACAGATCCAATACTTTTGACCTGTTTGAGACACATTATGTGTGCTAAATATGCCTGTGAGCATTCAGAAGCAGCCACATGTAGGTCAGACATCACTCAGGTGCTGAATTGAGTTGTTACCGATATTGTAGACTGGTATCATTTGGTGCTTTGACATCCCTAATGTATTACATCAGTCACTTAGCCTCTTCGTCCACACAGTAGCTCTTGTATTCGGACAATGAAGTTAACATTCCAACCATGTGGAGTTTTTTTGTTTTGTATTGTACGTTTGTAAATGTGTTCTGAACATCCCATCCATGTGAACCTTGAAGTTTGTTTAATGTAACTGTGAATAATTAGATCTATAAACAAATCTCTTATTCACTGTTTACTGTCAAGCACTCTGTCAACAGGGAATGAATGATAAATCATCTGACGGAAGTACGGTCATTATTTATTTAGTGGAAGTATAATCAGGTCAGTTAGAGAGTGAAGTTCCAGTTAATCCATATACCCATTCTTAGCAGCAATAATGGAGAGGAAGTTGCGGTTGCTGTAAATTCTATGATGCTTGAATTATACTTAAATCCAACCAAACACTAAGCTCATGTAAACCAACTTCCTCCATCCTCTCATTCCAGAGTGTTTTTTGAATTGTTTCTTGGCAGTTCTCTCATAAGCGTTTAACCTGAGGAAAAGGTTAGTTTAGACTGGGAGAGATTGCATATAGGGCAGCCAGAACTGTAAAACTGTAGCTCTAAGCAAAAGCGGATGAATAATTTGTGAATGTGTGTCACATGGCTTCTCATTTTTCTCTAAGGTTAGGCCTAGAGCTCTGGCCTAGTAAAAAGCTAAAGACGCCATCATCTCATCCGATTCTTGTATGTCTTACCTGCAATAAAACACATGACCTGTGTTTTTGTCCAATTTGACACACTCTTGATGTTTTATTACTTTAATTTTACTTACGATAAATGTGAGAAGCAGATTTTCTTAGCAGATGCTAAGAAAATGTCCCAAAAATGCCTAATACTCAGAATGAATTTATATAGGATGCATAATAAATGTAAACAAACAGAAAACAAATCTTCCTAGCGTTCAATTTCCTCGCATGTGAACCATTATTGAGCTGAAAGTACCTTTTATTCCTAGTTGTACTTCCATGTTGATGTGCCTTTTTGACCTATTTCCTTCCTGAAGGAAGTCTTTTTTAGCATTCCAGACATTCTTCTCATTCTCAGTATCCTCTCACCAAACAGAGAGACTGTCTTGTTCCACATTTGAACTGGGATGTTAATGTCATCAATCACTAGTGTTGGATAGCACTGTTCATAATACAGACTGTTTACAAAACACATTTAACAAATGATTTCCTATGTGATGGGCACCATTAGTGAAAGTGAATGTACAGGTCACTAGGCCAAATGTCTCCACACATCAGTATAACCATGGCATCTTGTCTGTCTCTTTACAGGTCAGTAAGGGAAGTGCAAATGTACTCTCAAAGTACTCTGTCTTACAGCAAAAGGAAGCCCAGAATCTAGAAGTCGTAGCGTTCTGTGAAGACATTTCAATGTGAGTTATGATTTTTTTTGTTTAAGGCATATTTTGTGTTGATTTGCTGTTGAAAGGAATAACCTCAGCAAAAAAGCAAGTCCTGCTACTACAGATGTGTTGTAAATCTGATATCAGATGGTCCCAGGATACCTGAATCAGCACTGTAATTATAGATTATATAGGGGAAGCAAGGCTAATATTGCCTTGAGGGACTAATTTGGGAAATGTCTCAACCTCATTGTTTTCAACAAGCTGAACAAAGCTAAAATTAGACAAGTGAAATGCAGGAAGCCTACAACAAATGAAATCTAATGACATGTTTCATAATTATATCACACAAAGAGAGCACATACAAGATGATTAGCAAAGGACCTAAGACTGAGCCTTGAGGTACACCATATTTACCTGTGTTTGGTCTTTATTTACACACAATTTTGCCCTTCCTTTTTGCAGACTGAGGTCTAAGTTCCCGCATAACGACCTGTCTTCCAATCCTGGCTATGTTCTCAGCCCTGTGATCACTCAGAGGGATGCAGGAGGAGACAATGGGGGCAGTGTGAAAGTATCCATTGAGATCTCTGATTCTCAACAGCCTGTAACTTTCACTTGTGATGGTAAGCGTTTCTTTGACTTTAGTACAATGTTTGGTTTTGACAGAGGATAACTTGCTTTTATATGAAAATTGTTATGCTAAGAGTTAAGGTAATATAAGGGATAGGTTACCCAAACATTTAAATTCAAAATCCACAGAAGAAAGCAAGTCATGGTTTTTGGAACATCGTGAGAATGTTCGTACATGGAAAGTATAGCACTAGCTTAAGCAAATGATGACATAAATGAAAATTATTTAAACTAATAATGTGAACTATTTGTCTATAATGTCACTATTTGACAATAGTAAGCTGCTCTGAATGTCTGCTATGAAGGAAGCTGACAAATGAAGAAGTCATGACATAGCGCCAGAGAGCATTTCTTGGCTGCTGCGACACATTCCCTTTTTACATAACTGTCATGGTGCGTCTGCTCAACAGATTGATACTTCAACCAGGGTTCCTGTGTTTTTAATTTTTCTGCTTGCATGTCACTAGCCAAGGTTTTACTGGGTAACCTTTCTGTGGTCCAAGCACAAAGTCTTTTTCATTGAGCTGTAGTGGCCTTGGCTCAGTTCCCTGTGAAGCGGCTGTGTTCTGAAGACGGGCCTCGTTTTTTTGTGCTGAGTCTCTGGCCACCTCACTCCTGGCAGCAAATCAAGACTGGCCTTTTGTGTTGAAGAATTTTTCTGTGTTGTTACTGCCTGAACCCCATAGCTCTTTTTGTCCAGGATAAATCCAGCATAGACTGCGGTCTTAGAAAAGGAAAAGGGGACACAGTGTCTATCAGAACCTGAAGTTGCCTCACAGACAGCTAATGTTTGAGGAGTGGCATGGTTATAACTGACTGGATGCTTATACTGTTCTAGCTAGCTTCTCCTCAAGTTAGCACTGTTTTTGCTTGTTTTTCCTCTGACCCAGTTTGTTGTATTAGATCAAGAGATTTCAGATTTTACAAAAAGCTGAGTTTGTAACAATATTCCTTCATTCTATGAACAGTTGGCAAATAGAGGTCATGTTTCACTTTCCTAATCCATAAAGAGAAACCCATACAGCTAAATGATGTGCATACCATCTCTTTGCATGTCAAGGCTGACTGTCTGAAACTTCAAAGTGGATAGAGGTTTTTGAGGTTTTCCTGGGTTTGGTTAAGTGGAGGAAAATGCTTAGCTGCGTGTAAGGTTAGTAAAGTTAGCAATTCCAGACATACTTGGCATAAAAGGCAAGGCAAATGAAACCGAGGAGGTGACTAGGGTTTGAATGTGTGGAATATGAAGGCTTTTCCAGGATAAACTCCGATTAAGTGTCTCAGTTTTCTGATCCCTAGATCAGACCTTCTCCCCTCTCTTCTTCAACTGTAGATACATACCATTTGATAAAGCTTTTAAGTAGAGAAGTCTTTTTTTAAATGTACAAATTCAGGTAATTCAGAAAAAAAGTATTCAGTATTTTCTTCAGAATTGTACGTATATGGATCTGTTCTGATTTTCTACTTTCTGCCTCTCAGCTTTTTTCCATGGCTTCCTTATGGCCTTAGAGTTCCCACCATTCCTGCCAACCGCACTCTCCTGAAATTCCAGCACCATGTGTGTTGCTGTAGTACCACGAAAAGAGGATGGCAGAGGAGAAATTTTACTGGCATCCCACAACCCTTGAAAGCAACCCCAAATCCACCACCAATTAGGCATGACCATCAGACCTTTAGGCTTGGAAAATCAGGGCAGACGTAAAGAGATCAGGCCAGGCAAGGCTGACTTACTGTAATCCAGCCCTAGGCTTGAGCTTGAAGAGAGGATCATTCCAAGAAGGGGTGTGGGGCCTGTTATTGCTGCTGCCTGGGGTGACCATGAACAATATGTTGGGTGTCAGATTTTTGCTCTGATTTAGTGAAACTTCTCATGCCAAAACCATTTCGCACCAATCTCTTAGTTTGGATTTCCATCATCCAAATAAACCTGAAGAGGTTCACATTTAGTTCTTGGGTCCTGGTCCAAATGGCACCCTCAGCCCTGTCCTCAGTCAACACTGCTGCATGAACTGTTGGGTAATAGTCCGCTGAGAAGTTCACACAGGTTGCAAGCTTGGCAAAAGAATGCATCAAATTGGCCATGTAATTTTACATTTTTGTGCAAGACGACACCTGCAGGATGGTCTTCAATGTATTTTAAATTGACAGTTTACTCACCCTCACTTTATTCCAAACCTTATGACTTCTTCTGTGCAAAATAAAAAGATATTTTGAAGAATGTTTTGTCCGTACAATGAAAGTCAGTGGAGTTCAAAACTTTAGACACCACTGACTTCTATTGCAGTGTTTCCCAACCACTGTGCCTAGGGTTTTCAGATATGCTATGGAAAATGATCAAATTCCAAAAAATAAGTCAAAATAAATGCTACAAATAAGAATATATCATCGTGCTGTCGGGCCAAAACCTTGTATATCTATATTTTGTCATTGTTTTATAAAATTAATGCTATTGGTCATCCTTTACGTCTGTATGTGGGTTTTACTAATATTTAAAGGGTTAGTTCACCCAAAAATGAAAATTCTGTCATTAATTACTTGCCCTCATGTCGTTCGACAACCGTCAGACCTCCATTCATCTTCGGAACAGAAATTAAGATATTTTAGTTGAAATCTGATGGCTCTGAAAGTCCTCCATTGGCTCAATGGCACCGTTCACTCTCAAGACCCTTAAAAGGTACTAAAGACGTCGTTACAAAGTCCATCTCACTACAGTGGTTCTAAAATAACTTTATGAATCGGCGACAATAGTTTTTGTGCGCAAAAAAACCCTAAATAACGACTTGCATAGTGATGACGATTTCAAAACAAAGCATCATGAAGCTTCGAAGCCATCAGATTTCCACTAAAATATCTTAATTTCTGTTCCGAAGATGAACGGAGGTCTGACGGGTGTCGAACGACATGAGGGTAAGTAATTAATGACAGAATTTTCATTTTTGGGTAAACTAACCCTTTAACTAATAAAAAGCATTTAAAAGAGGTTGTGACTAAACCATTGGCTCCTTAAACTGTCAGTCAAACCTCATAACTCCACCCACCTCCATTTGGAGATCTCAGCTTGTTTGTTTGCAATGCAAGGGTAAATAAAGCACTTATGTTTGAGTGAGTACAGTGTTTTCTTTACTCAAGAAACACTATGTCCATAAAGGCCAACATTTTTTGTATTTGAAGAGCAGAGAGTAGTCTTAGGTGTCTGGCATTTGCTGTCAAGTTGAAGCAAATGTACCGTTTTAAATATCATGTGCATAGCTTCATCTTTTATATCATGAGATTTTGATCATGAGATTTCAACAAGAAGAACTGAGCGCCCATATAGCTATAATAAACTTTATATCCTGTAGTTAAAATGTAATGCGATGCACTGACTGCCTCAGATGCGGCTGTTCCAGTGACAAACTATATCTGTTATTCACTGGTCAAAAACCTTGTACCTCAATTTGAGCTTGATTTTCATAAAATGTTAATATTATAATGACATGTGCAAGTGTCTGACCATAGCTATATAAAAAAAGAAGAAGCGTGAAGTCCGCACACTGAAAATAGCAGCTCCAAACTAATTTTATTGATAGTGTAACATTTCGACCATGGTCTCCATCTGGCACAAAAATACACAATGTATTTTTAATAGCTATATAAAGCCACCGTACAAATAAAATACAAGGTTTCCGCCCCAACACCGACGATAGGCCTATGTAAATTTGTTGTTTTATCAACACCAACAACATCATACCATTGTGTTCCTACCTGACTTAAGCTCAAGTTTCACATTCAATGTGAGTACTACTTTTTATATAACATCTAGTTTTTATATACCATTTGAAGCAATGCATGTTAGTGCAACTTTGTTATAGTGGTGTGCTGGAGGATTTTTTACTTTTCAAAACCGTGCCATGGCAAACAAATGTTGGGAAACACTGCATGAACAAACCCATTTCTTCATCTTCTCTATCCATGGGTGGCTTTCTCCTTAATTTGTTCTGTTTCTTTCCCCAGTGAGTTCTCCAGTGGAGCTGCTCATAATGCAGGCTTTGTGTTGGGTCCATGATGACCTGAACCAAGTGGACATAAGCAGCTACGTTCTCAAGGTCTGCGGACAGGAGGAGGTTCTACAGAAGTGAGTCCTCCCTTTATCGTTTTTCTTTCCTTGTTGCAGGCATTCTATCATTTTGCATACACAAGTCCCCTGCCAACATTCCTTGAGAACGGGGCTATTTTGCTTTTACTGTGCTAGAGAAATGTTTTCTTTTTACCCACACCATCGGAAGAGCAGACCCAACAGTGCTAGGGAGGGTTTGCCTGTCCTAATAAGGAACAGAGGGAATGGGCAAAAACAAATCCCTTCCAAGCTCTGGGAATAATTGACTCTTTAATACAAGGCATCCTCCCCCTAGTTACTGCTGGTGTCCCATTTTATTCCTGGGTTCATTGCAGAGCTTTGAAAGCCTTTAGTTAGTTTCTTGTTATGTTATAGTTCCCCAGTGTCTGATTCAATGCTGGCTGTCTTATCCTCATTTGACCTTGGCAGGTTGATATGAGTGATTTTATAAAAAAATTACCTTGTCTTCCAAAACAGTCATCCAGGACACATTTTTATTCTTTATTTTTGCTTTTCATTATGGTTATATACAGTGCATCCAGAACGTATTCACATATTATGTTACAGCCTTATTCCAAAATGGATTAAATTAATTATTTTTCCTCAAAATTCTACAAACAATACCCCATAATGACAACGTGAAATAAGTTAGTTTGAAATCTTTGCATATTTATTCAAACTAAAAAATCACATGTACATAAATATTCACAGCCTTTGCCATGACACTCAAAATTGAGCTCAGGTGCTCCTGTTTCCACTGATCATCCTTGAGATGTTTCTACAACTTGATTGGATTCCACCTGTGGTAAATTCAGTTGATTGGACATTATTTGGAAAGGCACACACCTGTCTATATAAGGTCCCACAACAGAGCACAAACCAAGCCATGAAGTCCAAGGAATTGTCTGTAGACCGGATTGACAGGATTGTAATGAGGCACAGATCTGGGGAAAGGGACAGAAAAATAGCAGCATTGTAGGTCCAAATGAGCACAGTGGCCTTCATCATCCATAAATGGAAGAAGTTTGGAACCACCAGGACTCTTCCTAGAGCTGGCTGCCCGGCCAAACTGAGCGATCGGGGGAGAAGGGCCTTAGTCAGGGTGGTGACCAAGAACCCGATGGTCACTCTAACAAAGTTCCAGCGTTTCTCTGTGGAGAGAGGAGAAACTTCCAGAAGAAGAACCATCTCTGTAGCTCTCCACCTTTCAGGCCTGTATGGTGGAGTGGCCAGACAGAAGCCACTATAGGGCTGTCACGATTATGAAATTTGGCTGACGATTAATTGTCCAATAAATAATTGTGATTATGACGATTAATTGTCTGTTTTAGGGCTTTGGCGATTAATTGTCTGTTTTAGGGCTTTGTCGATTAATTGTCATACAAATTGTTGTGATTATTTAATTGAATCCCTTGTAAGTTGTCACTTGCAATAACACATTAATACACTTAAAGCCTTTAAATATTAAAGTAATTTATTCAATGAAAAATATGTATCTTTCAGAAATGTGTACATTTAAAGAAAATGTAAATGTATATGAAAGTATAAATAATAGAAACAATCACCATAAAGTTACCATAACACAAAAAGGACTGTCAATATCTCATTCCAAACTAAAGTAAAATCTAAATATATTTTACAAATTTGAAAATTCTGTAAAAAACAGAAACAATGAATCACAAATATAAACTATGACCATAACAGAACAGGCCATAAAAGCCAAATTCTGAAATAAAAACAATCATGCTCCTTAATGGCTTGGTAGATTACGGGAAAGAAACACTAGCATGTTGACTTTTTCTGACTTAAGACCGCATCTAACTGGGGTGACAATGTTGCCAGCTGTACTGAACATTCTTTCAGAAGCAGTACTTGTTGCACATATGCACATGTACTTTCTCGCCAACTTGGAAATTAAAGGAAACCTGGATTCATTGTCTCTCCACCACATCACAGGGTCTACCGAGTTATTTAGTGCTTCTTCCAGTAGGTACTGCGTTATTGTCACCTGACTGGAAGTATGAGCGGCTGTGGATGAGTTCAAAACTTCGGCGAACTCTGTTGGGTGATGTGCTTTCAGGTGATTCCTAAGATTTGTGGTGTCGGCTTTCGCTGGTATTTCTCTCCTACAAATTCGACACACTGCCATGTCAACGTCTTTTGGCCGTCCTATATCATCGGGTGTAAAACCAAAATGTGCCCAGATTGGCGTTGTCGTTTTCGGCTTCGAAACTAAATCCATCTTTGTTGAATAACTGGGCTGCTCTAACTCAAAAGGATGGAGAAATCAACAGGGCAATATCATTTTAACGTAATGCTCATCGTAATGAATTCAGAGGGAGACCGGTAGAAGTAGAGTGCAGCAGGTACGTCGTTCATGAACGAATGATTCTTTAATATGACTCGGGACTAAGTTACCGAGTTGTCTCAGAGAGTGATCCGTTAATTTTGTTGGCTGCGCATGCGCGCAAAATCCCATAGGTTCTGTTCATGAAACAGAAAAGATTAGTTCATCCCTCGAGTCTTGAGTTCGGGTTCGAGTCTTTCGTTCTTCCTGTCAGTCTGTCTGTCAGTAGACTATGCTGTCAGTACCGGAAAGAGAAATGATTTGTTCATCTTTCCCGCTCTAGTTCGGGTTCGGCCGGGTCCTAGTCTTTCGTTCTTTCTGTTATGTTGAAATGAACGAAATTACTAAATTTTTTTATTTTATTTTGCTGAACGAGATTCAATGATCCGAGTCTGTAAAATGATCCGAACTTCCCGCTACTAACTACAGGGCCCCCTTGTGTCTTCTAATAGTGGGCAAAAATAACAATCATCTGTAATGACCGCGATTAGACCAATTAATCACGATCAAACGATTATTTAATAATCGTGACAGGTCTACTAATCAGTAAAAGGCACATGACAGCCCGCCTGGAGTTTGCCAAAAGGCCCCTGAAAGACTCTCAGACTATGAGAAACAAAATGCTCTGTTCTGATGAAACAAAGATTGAACTCTTTGGCCTGAATGGCAAGCGTCATGTCTGGAGGAAACCAGGCACTGCTCATCACCTGCCCAATACCATCCCTACAGTGAAGCATGGTGGTGGCAGCATCATGCTGTGGGGATGTTTTTCAGCGGCAGGAACTGGGAGACTAGATGGATGCAGCAATGTACAGAGTCATTCTTGATGAAAACCTGCTCCAGAGCGTTCTGGACCTCAGACTGGGGTGAAGGTTAATCTTCCAACAGGACAACGATCCTAAGCACACAGCCAAGATAACAAAGGAGTGGCTACGGCACAACTCTGTGAATGTCCTTGAGTGGCCCATCCAGAGCCCAGACTTGAACCCGATTGAACATCTCTGGAGAGATCTGAAAATGGCTGTGCACCGACGCTCCCCATCCAACCTGATGGAGCTTGAGAGGTCCTGCAAAGAAGAATGTGAGAAACTGCCCAAAAATAGGTGTGCCAAGCCTGTAGGATCATACTCAAAAAGACTTGAGGCTGTAATTGGTGCCAACAAAGTTCAACAAAGTATTGAGCAAAGGCTGTGAATACTCATGTATATCCGTTTTTGTTATTTTTTATAAATTTGCTAATATTTCAAACAAACCTCTTTCATTTTGCCATAATGAATGAATTAAAATGAATTTAATCCATTTTGGAATAAGGCTGTAAATGTGGAAAAAGTGAAGCGCTGTGAATACTTTCCGGATGCACTGTATTTGGGCTATGTATGATTGATAAATGTTTTTGTAAAGTCTCGTATGCTCACGAAGGCTGCATTTATTTGAAATGCAGTAAGTGCAATTTATTACTGTGATGACAGCTGAATTTTCAGCATCATTATTCCAGTCTTCATTGTCACATGATCCTTTAGAAATTATTCTAATGTGTTGGTTTATTTTACATCATCTAGTTCCCTGATTTATTATTCTGATTTACTACTGGTAAAACAAGAATCTTCTCTCAAAAATTAAGTGTAATTTCTAGTAATCCAATAATTTCGAGTTGCATTAATATTTTTTGAAACAACAGCAGAAAATACTTTGTATTGTCACAGAGGTTGCGTAAGTGCATTTATTCAGCAACCACAATCGCAAATATAGTCGGGAGATCCGAGTTTAGATTTATTACAATTCATCACTGAGAAGGTTTAATTGCAGATTTAGTCGCAACAAACAGCCAGAGCGGATCGTGACAGAACACAGACTGACTGAATATCTCAAATGGAGTCTGCTAAACTCCAGCTTACTTGTTTGTCTGTGTTTTCAGATCATCCGTGCTTCTTTTACAGTGTAGAGAGAGCGTGTGCACATGGTTACCAGATTGCAAATATTAAGGTAGAAATCCGGATGGAAACCATGTTCTTTCAACAGAAGAAATCTCCTCTTTTATTTCGATAAAAACAAAGACTGATTTTGGTCACGTTTTTATCTTTTTGTTTGAACTATTTTTCGTCAATGATATTGCATGTTCATATAGTCACCGTTATTGTTTGACGACGTCTCCTCTTAGAAAAAAAGTAATCAACGAATGTTCCTTCATAGAATTCGTTAATGAAATTAATTATTTGGGACTCAAGTAACATTTCTTATAATTAATGGGGAAAGCAGTTTTGCTGCTTAAAAGAAAAGCATTGATTTGAAATGTAATTATTTTTGTAACATTTTAAATGTCTGACGCTTTTGATCAATTTTATTATACATGCGTATATAAAGTTGAGATTATGCCGTTATTCATTGATTCATTTGGTTATTGATACTTTTGGCCCTGGCCCATGGCTAAAGCATCTTTAACATTATCTTCCAGTAAACACAGTCTGGGCAGTCATGAGTACGTGCAGAACTGCAGGAAGTGGGAAACGGAGATCAAACTACAGCTCCTTTTTCTTAACACAATGAGACGAGATCTGGCCCGAACGGTAAGACACTTACAAAGGCTATGATAAATAAATAAACTAGCAGTTCACTGCTCTACTTTCTTCACAAGCTACATTTAATGAATAAATATGTTTTTTCTGTGTATGCTTACAGGCAGAAGATGACATCTCCTCCATTGACTTGGAGAAATACCTTGGCCTGGTGGAGAGGCCGTGTAAAGAGGCAGTCACACGGTAGGAATGTGCTGCATCTTATCTGCTGCCCCTACTAAAGGCCGGGAAAGCCACGGGTGGCCTTTGAAGTTCCTGATTGTTGAATTCTCTCATTCCTTTGCATGTTTTTTCTTCTGTAGAAAAGGTCTTGCTGAATACCTAGAAGGCTATCATAAGCAAGTCAATGTCTGCCTTCAAAATGAGGTAACTTGTTTCTTTTTAAACACAGCAAGCTAACAATGTATGGAAATAGTGTTTGAATTATATCAGTTTCTTTCTTTTGATCTCTCACTCACTAGAGCACCCAGTATAAAACCGTGGACAATGTGGTTCAGTCAGTTAAGAATCTGTGCTGTGCTCTGGATGAAGTTGAAACGCCAGCCATCACTGATGCCATCAAGAGGCTCAAACGCTCTGTCAACCTTCCTAGAACACGTTCTCCAGAGGTCAGAGAAGCTCCAGTCTAAAGGAGCGATGCACAACATTACAATAGTAGCTAATAGATAAGCCAGTAACTATTTTCCTTTCATGACAAATGGCTGAATACATACAATTCTGTACTCATTTGTAAAAAAGTAAAATAAAAACACACTAAATAAATGGTAAAGGTCAATAATGGATATTAATTTTGAGATATCGCATCAAATTAATATTGCATAAAATGCATGATATTGGAAAAAACTTACATTGCGATATTTTGTTTTTCTGCGGTATATTGCGATATATAAAAGCAATTTCACCCAATGATTTGAATAGCATTTTTGAACGGAATTAATCATTCTAGAATAATTGGGGTGATTTTGTAGGGGAGTGAATCTGCATAGAAAATTATAAACAAATTACAAGCATAGATAAATACAATATAAGAAAGATAATATTGAAATAAACAGTGCTTTATGTTTTTCAGGTAAATCTAACAGTATTCAGGTACAGAAATTGAATAATCAAATGTAAAATAACAGTCTCTCACAAATGAAATATAACTAATATAATTTATTAATACATTTTATCTTTGCTAAAGCTACAAAGATCATTTTCTCATTCTGTTTTGTTGTTTGAACACCATTGGTGACACAAACAGCTGTGGGTACATAAGGCTGCTGTCTCTTTAAGACGAATGCACATACTTAATATAAATTACACGCTTCCGTTTACTTTCTCAACTGTTTACAACACATAACCGACTGTGTTTACAAGGATACTCCCCGATATGGCGTTTTTACTGAATTTCGCGGTCATGTGTCCATTTAAGCTTATTAGTGTGTTGATTTATTTATTTATTCATTTGATTTTCCCCAAAACCGACTAATACTGTTATTTAAAAAAAATCAATCAATAGCTGATATTGTGTTGTTGTTTTCTGTTTGCATTTACATGTTTCAAATATCACTCTTTTGCAGGCTGGTGCCACAGGTTCAGCTTCTGCAGGTTCAGCTAATGGTAAGCCCTGCTCCTAAAAACATCTCAATATCCTTCTCTTAAAAGGTGTAAAAAGTGTGTAAAATGTTCAGTATTAAAATACAGTCTTAATACCTGATATGTAGTTATCTACATGTAAGCACTTTTGGTTATTAATTTCCAACATCAAGTGTAAACACTATCACTCTGAGGTGCTATCAGAACCAAATTCAACCATCTTACATCTTAATATATTTATATTAATACATATATAATATTATTAGTATAAAACTTTGCTCTGTTTATTTTAAAACCGTATTCTGACCAGCTTGTTTCCCCAACATTGACTCTACCAATAACGTACATTTGAGAAGAGATCTTTTTATTTGGCTAATGATACACAGGGAGAGAAACCCAGTTGAAAAGAGTCATTATTTTTGTACTTCAATGTGGTGACACAAGTGTTGCTGAAATGACATGCTTCACCTTTAAGGCTGTGCCTGCTATTTCTGCAAAACCTTTTTTTCTGAACTTTTAGACTTCCTTTTGGGAGCAAAACAATGCTTTTCCTCTTTTACAAACTGTGAATGTGGATTTCCTAAAGAAATTAGGATGTGCTGTTTTTTGTTCACATATGCTATACTGCGCTTCTTGTGATTCCTCCAGGTTGCGTAAGCCCATTGGAGGAGAGTTTAACGTCGCTCACAGATGCCGTGTATGAGCTCACTAAGCTCTACTTGCAGTCTTTCTGCCCAACTACTCCTGGTTGCACAATGGAAGAGCACATGGAGGACGGCCGGGACAGCAGAGAGGCCTCGGGCACCACAGAGCACCTGCAGTTCACTCTGTTTGCAGTTCATGGCATTCCTGCTTCCTGGGTTAGCAGGTGAGCACACTGTCCCCTTTAGTGCATGTTAGAGGAGTGTTTTTGTACCTGGTCTGAATATTAGCATGATGCTTGGTTTCTGTTTTGGCGCATTCAGGCTCAAATGATAAATAACTACTAAACGCTGTTTAATTCACTTCAGACTGATAATGACTCTTTATAACAAACTCGCAGCCAAGGTAAACTTCTCTACTACTTTCAAAGCACTGCCTTAGTCCATATTCATTACACTGTTATTTCCTCCTAGATAATTTGAGTAATTCTGGCTCTGTGTTCTCTTGGAGCAATCAACCTCAGTGAATTATATCTAGACCATTTTAACATTTAACCCAACTTCTCAGAATCACATTATTCATATCCACTACGAATAACTATTCACATTTTTTTGAAACGCTTAAAGGGATAGTTCACCCTGAAATGAAAATAAAGACATCTTTTACTCACGCTGCTGTTGTTCCAGTGCCCTATGTCCTTTTATCTTTTTCGGACCTCAAAAGCAGACATTTTAAAAATAGTCCCGCACGCGCTCCTTCCTAAAATGGCAGTGAATAGCGACCAGGCTAAAACATTACAAATATTATACAAAAGTATCACGTAATGATACAGTGAGAAGCGTGCCATATATGGAAAGTGTTCAGGAGGCACACTATAAGGTTTTGTGAGAAAGAAAGCCTATTATTCAGCCAAAATACTGAGCTTGACCGTTACTCTCTCACAGGAGCGCGCTCAGAGTAACGGCTGAGCTCAGTATTTTGATTGAATAATACGGTTTCTTTCTCACAAAACCTTATAGTGTGCCACCTTAACACTTTCCATATATGGCGCGCGTCTCACTGTCTCATTACGTGATACTTTTGTATATTTTTTGTACTGTTTTAGCCTGGTCGCTATTCACTGGCATAGGAAGGAGTGTGTGCAGGACTATTTTTTTAAATGTCTGCTTTTGAGGTCCGAAAAAGATAGAAAGACATAGGGCACTGGAACAACAGCAGGGTGAGTAGAAGATGGCTTTATTTTCATTTCAGGGTGAACTATCCCTTTAAGGCCACATATAAAAAACGCTGAAAGAAATGATGGTTGTGTCCCCTGATAATGAGTATTTTGAGGGCCATGATGATCTCCTATTACTGGGGCTGTGCAGTACAGCTAAATAATTGTCCTCCTTTTGACATTCAGTATGTTTTGATGCTTATGCATTTTTTCTTAAATGGCTTAATTTAGATTTTTAATTTTGTTGATTCACAAATATTTATCAAAAGGACCAGCAACATAAAAAAAAGAATTAATACTTCTATTCAGCAATGAAGCATTAAATTAATCAAAATTGATTGTAAAGATTCTATTTCAAAGAAATGTCCGGAAATGCATCACAGTTTCTGCAAAATATTAATCACCACAACTGTTTTCTAGATTGAAACAATAAAAAAGATGCATTAAATTGATCAAAAGTGACAGTAAAGACATTTAGAATATAATGTTACAAATCATTTCTATTTCAAATAATACTGCTCTTTATATTCATTATCAAGGAATCCTGAAAAAAATTATAAAAAAATTAAGCAAATATTAAGCAGCACAGCTATTTTTCACATTGATGATAATAAGAAATGTAATAATAATAAAAACAAATTTCACCCATTTTTTATTTTATTTTTTATAATAAGAATCTTTCTGAAGAATCATGTGACTGAAGACTGGAGTAATGATACTGAAAATTCAGCTTTGCCATAACATAACAATAAATAACATTTTAAAATATATTAAACAGTATTTTAAATTCTAAGTGTTTTTCTGTATTTTTTTTTAATCCAAAAAATACAGCCTTTGTGAGTATAAGAGACTTCTTTAAAAAAACATTTTTAAAAATCTTACAGACCCCATCAGTGTGTTTGCGTGTGTACATACTGTATGCATAATATATTAAAATATTTGAAATAACACCAAGGCAATTTCTTGATGACTAGTTGAATACTAGTCTTTGGAGGTGGAAGAAGTGAATTACAATGTTTTAGGCCTTACTGGCGCAGCTTGCTTTATCTCTAGCTGGTTTATTTATCTCCTCTCCACTCCAACAGCAGCACTTATCTGCCGTGGCCGAAATAGACTTGACTAGTGGTTTCCATACAGAACAGGGTGAGCAGGCAGAGCTGGACAGAGCGACAGGGGTGTGGTGTGTTTGGAGGCAGAAGAGGGTCAGAGTTCTGCATTTTGATCCTGTTCGCTTGAGGGAGAATTTTATTTGTTACTGATTTTCCCCTAGAGGATACTCTCTAGCACAGTGCTTCATCATGGAGACTATTTTTAGCAGTTTGAAATATTTCTCCTGACCTCACCAAAAGAGATTCAAAATATGCATCGATGTGCCATCTATAATCCTAAAAATATTTGAACTGAGGCACTGTGAAAGATATTTCAACCAAGTATTTGAATTAATATATACAAACCATGTGTGTATCAATTGCAAACCAAAGATAATCAAAAAACGGTTATAAATTAGATTTCAAACAATAATAGTGTGCACAATTTGATTATTTATATCATATTCAGTCAAATTATGCGGTCGGCAATTGATGAATACAGGCCAGTGTTTTCTTCCCTTTCCGTGCCGTAGAGTAATTTGTCCTTCCTGTTTTCCAGTTTTGAAAAATACTACCTGATGTGTGCACTGACCCACAACAACAGGAATCTCTTCAAGCCCGTCCAGTCCAAAAAAGTGGGAACATACAAGAGTTTCTTCTACCACATCAAATGGGACGAATTGTAAGTGTTAATGCCCCTTAAACATGCTGGCACGCTACTTCCTGCAATTTCTAGAATTAGAGGGAAATCAGCAGGATTGCTGCCAGTTTCTGCTGTTGGTGACGACTTCCCCTGTTTCTTTAGGATAAACTTCCCTATTTCAGTGGCGCTGTTACCACTGGAGGCCATGTTGAGTCTTTCTCTCTTTGGGGTCCTCAATCAGAACGCAAACAACTCGCCGGATTCCAACAAGCAACGGAAGGGTCCAGAGCTTTTGGGAAAAGTGTCCATGCCTCTGTTTGATTTCAGGAGGCAAGTCATAAACAGTACCTCATATAAATTAGATTGACCTTTTGAGAGTATGTTGCAGTTTCAGGACTGATTCATATTTGTTTCAGTGCAAATGCCATTTTCTTTGTATTTCTTTTTCCAGCAAGTAATAAATAAACAACAACAAAAAATTATTTTAGTTATTCAATGCTCGTAATGCTAAAATTGATCCATAACGGCTTCATTGTTGATGACAGCAAAGTACTTTAGCACTAGATTTACCTTTTGTAAAATCTTGAAGATCAAAGAAAACACATCAGGTAACACTGGCTATGATCATTTTACTTTAAATAGTTGAGGCCCTGGGCCCGGTTGCATGAAACCTCTTAAGTGGTTGTGTCCCTAAGGGGGGAAAATGCCTGAGGCAAGGGATTTCTTTAAGAGCGTTGCAACAAACGCCTTAACCGTCACCCTTACCTAAGTGTGTCAATCTTTCGAATATTCCGATCTATTATGACCTCTGACCTGTAAAGTTTCCAGAATAATAATCATACGCTGTTTGTTAATTGGCCAGAGGAGAACTGGCACCCCGACTGAGCCTGGTTTCTCCCAAGGTTTATTTTTCTCCATTAGGTCACCTGATGGGGTTTTGGTTTCCTTGCCACTGTTGCCTCTGGCTTGGCGTGCTCAGTTGGGGACACTATATTTTTCAACTAAATATCCAAATAAATCTAATTATTAAACTAAGTTAACCATATAAACTAAATTACTGATCTAATTACTGAACTAAAGCCCACATTGTCACTGTATGATAATTGAAATGAACTGATGACATCACCGTTTTCTCCAGAACGTCTATAAGGCTGGATACAATTCTGTTGCATTATTTTCCTGTTTAACACTGTAAAGCTGCTTTGAAACAATCTGCATTGTTAAAAGCGGTATATAAATAAAGTTGACTTGACTTGACTTGTTTATACTTAGCATTTTGTGATAGTTTCTGGTAAAACACGGCAATGGAGAAGTGGTTGCTATAGTTATGAAATCTCACGCAATAAACAGAATATAACGGACCACTGACTTTTAAACAAGTTTGACATTCACTAAAGTATACAGCTGTACTACAATGTTTGAGTTATGGAGAACATTAAAGGCGGTCTGATGGATGACACAGAGCCTCCTCGAGCACATTGTTTTTATGAGTCCAGCTTTGACACCTGACCGGAGGATGTTCAAAATCCTGCCGCGCCACTCACATCGTTTTCCATTAAATGACATTATATATGTCCAACTCGTTGTTATTGTATTGTACTCAAGAGTCACGCATCAGCGCCACTTTGTTCACAACTTCAGCTAGGTGATTTTTCGCTGAATGGCGCGTTCATTGTCCTAGATGCAACGTGTGCTATCCGGCTTTACAGTAATAGAAACAAAAAATGTCTAAAACAAACTGGACCAAGGACAAACAGCATTTAAAAAAAAAAAAAGACAGGGGAAAAACACCCAAGCCTGCCATTATAATCAGTCACTCTTGCACACAAGATGAAAGCCTGCCATGAAATAATTAATTCAAGTGCACAGTGGAAGTAATGGAAAAAAATATGAAAACGTTGATGTTTAATGTTTATTTAATCAATATACACTGTGTCACGTCATACTTTCAACAGGCTTATTTGAATTGATTGGTAAAAAATGCACATCGGTACATTCTTTCTCAATTAACATGAAATCATCCATCGCGTGAGTTTAGCAGATGACTTAAGGGACCTATTTTGATCCCTTAATTTACGGGCTAAATGGTTACTAGGGACTTTGTTGCAACACATAACATAACTTAAGGGAAAACTTAAGCATTTAAGGTAAATACTTTGTGACAGCCTTAAGATTCCTTAAGTGGACCCTTAGGGTTTTTTCTTGCAATCTATGTTTCACAAAGGGTACCCTTAACCTTATAACTAAGGGTTTTCTTGCAACTGGGCCCGGATATTTTTTACATGTCGCAACTTCTCCCACTCACAAAGTGGGAGAAACTGAAGCTTTCATAAAATTACAACCATCTACGGACACACTGAAGCTCGAGTCACAATTGCCTAGTAAATTTTGAATTTTATCTGCCAGATTTTTACATTGCAAATGAAAAAAGTCGACATAAATATAAAATAAATATAAAATAGTCAAGTAAACCGTCTGTAATAAAATAAGAACAAATAATGAACTACAAGCTATAGCACAAACACAATAGAACACATTTTTAGGTAGTAGACAGATTAGGTACAGAAATGTAATAAGCAAATGTTAAATAACACTGCATAGTCTTCACTGTATACATTAAATATAGATGAATCCTTATTATTCAGTCAAAAGCATGAGTGATTCTTTGCAGTGAGTCTGTTGTTTAATTTACATTAAAAACACAGGCAGCAGCAGGAATATTAGGTTGCTGTCATGTTAAGATAAAATGCATGGATCCAATATACTGATGCTGTTACACATGGGTTTTATCTCTCGGCTATTTACATTCAATTAAAACACAACCGACTATGGGGCAGATTTACTAAACGGGGCAAATTAGCGTGAGCGCACAATTCCAAAAAATAAAAGATGAGTGCACGTGTGAGGGAAAGTGGCAGAGGGCGCTCTCAGCCAACCGACAGTGCGTAAAGCTCAGCAGGCTAAACGTATTTTTTTGCCTCCAACTCAATTACAGGTGACTAATCATACAATTTACTAGCCACTGGATAATTAAAGACCGCCTCTTGTGAAATTCGGTTGCATATGCAAGGGATTAACTTGCATTGTAGTCAGTTGAATTAAGACTTTTCACATTTTTAAGTAAGAGTTTGACCCCCCCAAAAAATTCTTGTAAATATGGCAATTTGCATATGACAGACAGCACATGAAAACTGTATATTGGGATGTCTATGCTGGGTTGCAATGAAAGTCATGTAAAATTAAAACTTTTGGAGTGTTGGCTTTGAGAGTATGACTTAGTTGTATTGTGTTTCAGGGTGCTGTCAAGAGGTAGTAAGCTTCTGAGTTTGTGGACATCTCCTCAAGCCCTTCAGCCAGGAGCTGTTGGCAAGGGGAAGAATTCTGCTGAGAGGATCATACTGCAGGTTCTTTCATTTGCTCTCTCGAGTCAATTGCTCTTCACTGACATTGATTGACACTTAAATATCATTGTCTGACCATGCACAGGTTGACTTCCCCAGTCCAGCGGTGGACGTGCTCTATGTTGGTCCTCAGGAGAACGGCTGCCCGGACCCTCAGTCCCGAGAGCCACTTGATCCAGGCGATCGAAGTGAGATAGAAAAGCGCTGCGCACAAGCATCTGCTTTTGGGTACGTTTGCATCCAAGAAACGACCTCATGGAGTAGATTTGCAGTAGATTTGCATTTCATGAAGGAAATACCAGTGCTACAAAAGAGTAATGGTAAGGTTTTAGGTAGGGTTAGGTTGCATGCTTTGATTTTGGCTTTCGGTAAATCCCGCATCAGAACGTTTGATACAGTCACATTGGCACATGTTTCTGGTCTTGTTTGAGCATCAGAAGCTTCGTAATAAGCCTAAGTAGATGGACTTAATATGATTTCTGATATGCAGGATAAAAGAGTCTTTGAGAGCATAATGTAATTGAATCTGTTCCGGGTAGTTACTCCAATTATATGGATCCCCTTCAGCTTGTTTATCTTATTTAAGGGTTTTAATTTAATTGAGAATTAAGTGTATAATAAAAACTTCTGTTTAAGTGGAAATTGACATCATTAAATGCAGCCTTGGTCAGCGTTTCAAAACATAAAAAAATCTTAACAAACACAAATGTTTGAACAGTAGTGTATGGCTTGTTGTGCCACACTGAAAAAAGCAGAAACATTCAAATAAAATAAAATATTTTTAATTAAGCGCAAATCACAACTGAATTCTGTATGGTTTGTATGCCATAGAATGGACACATAGAAAACCCTTCAGTTTTTCAAATGAATCACTTTATAGAGATTAGGTTTTAAGGCTGGCAAAATAATCGGCGAATGTAATCCCCTGCAGTAAAAGCAGACTTGTACTGCCCGTGACTTGAGATTAACTCTCCATTGATGAGGAGACGTTGCAGCTGAAAAGCTGACAGTTGTTTAGTATGGTCCGCTGAAAATGCATGTCTCAGATGTGGAACAGAAAGCTCAGTCAGCTTTAAGACAGCCACACAACGCTCAGCCTCAGATGGTGGGCAGCTCTCCATGCCAAATTTGTAAGTGTGTCTCTCCGAATGCCCACCAAATGCCAACAGCTGCAGGGCTCCCAGCTTGACTGCACATTTGCAGTCGCATTTAAAAGGTGTGACTTGTTTCCTGTGCCTCTTATCTCTGGATCAGGACTAACTCTTACTTTATGATTTGTGGATTAACTGGGTTGAGTGTCTGCTTCTTGACTTGGTTTGAAGCCCACGGGAAGTACTTTTTCTGCCTTGAGATTACCCAGTATTTTTTTCCACCAGGCTGACGAGAGCAGACAAGCAGCTGCTCTGGGACCAGAGGTACTATTGTCGGGACTATGAATACAGCCTGCCCAAAATCTTGGTTAGTGCACCCAGCTGGGACTGGGGCAGCTTGGGTGAGATCCACTCGCTTCTGCACCACTGGCCCCCTCTGTCGCCTGTTTCGGCCCTGGAGCTCCTTGAATCAAAGTATGTATCTGTCTCGCTCTCATTTCATTTTATTGTGCACTTTCCCTCTCTTTCTTTATTGCACAAGCTCATTTTAAGCATATGACACATTTAATATGTCACTTTTGTCATATGATCTTGTTCGATCATTTTTGAGCTCTTTATTGGTCTTATGACTTGCTTTATTACTCTTCTATTATGGAGAGGGAGCTGAGCGTGTAGTTAATGTTGTGCCTGGTTGTGCTTGTTATATTCAGGTTTGCTGACACAGAGGTGAGAAAAGTGGCTGTGAGCTGGATCGAGAGCAGCAGTGATGATGAACTGGCTGACTATCTCCCTCAGCTGGTGCAGGTGCGCACACGCACACACACATGTCTGGTTCCCTATCTTTGTGGGGACTCTCCATAGGCGTAATGGTTTTTATACCGTACAAACTGTACATTCTATCCCCCTACACTGCCCCTGCCCCTAAACCTACCCATCACAGGAGACATTCTGCATTTTTACTTTCTCCAAAAAAACTCATCCTGTGTGATTTATAAGCCTTTTGAAAAGTGGGGACCGCTGGCTGGTAGGTGATCTCAGGTTTTACTATCCTTATGGGGACATTTAGTCCCCACAATCTAATATAAACAAGGACACGCTTATGCATGTATCTTTTCTTCTATAAACAGCTCGTAATGTGCTTTCTGTTGCTTTTGTTTGATTACATTGTAAAAGATTTACAAGAATATTGCATACTTTAATAGAGAATACTAATAACACTATTTCAATGTGTCCTTGTTACACATTACATATATTTACTAAAGTACTATAAATTAGGCATAATTACATTCAAATAACCCTAACTCTATTGTTAGTACATGTAGTTAATTAATATTACTCAGTACTTAAATGTATAATAACACTGTTACAGGGATACATTCAAATAAAGGGTAACACTTTATTTTTACGGTGTCATTGTTACAGTGTAATTATACATTTGAGTTATATGTAACAAGGACACTGTAAAATAATGTGTTACCAAATAAAGTGTAACCTACTAGAGTACTTAAGGAAATAATATACTTAAGTGCGAATTGAATATAATGTTTTCAGACACTTGATTGCATGTTATTTACAGTTGAATGAAAATTTATTATAGTTGAAATTTATATTAAATGCAATTAGTTTTAACTTAAGAGTGCTTTGACCCACTTAAGTAGAAGTTAAGTACATCTGTATATGTTATTTACTTTCTTGTGCTGACAAGAATATACTTTCATGTAAAATATACTTTAAAGGGATAGTTCACCAAAAATGAACATTTCCCCCGTGATTTACTCACCCTCAAGTAATCCTAGGTGTATACGACGTTCTTCTTTCAGACGAATACAACCGTAGTTATATTAAAAATGTCCTGGCTCTTCCAAGCTTTATAATGGCAGTGAATGGCAGCCCAAAACAAGTGGATCCATCCATTATAAAAGTACTCCACACGGCTCCGGGGGGGTAATAAAGGCCTTCTGAAGCGAATCGATGGATGTTTTTCTTACACAAACCCATATTTAACACATTATAAAGTAAAATATCTAGCTTCCGGTGGACAGCCTTCCATATTCAACTTACAGAAAAAGCAGAACTGCCGCGACGATTACTTCAGACGTAGCATAAACATTTTGAATTGTGAGAGGCGCTACACTTTCTTTTGTACTTTAAAAATTCAGCATGTTTCTTTTTTTTTTTTTTACAAGGTTAGATCAGTAAGTAAGATTTGGTTTCACTGATTTCTGTTTCTGTTTGCAGGCAGTGAAGTTCGAGTGTCACCTCAACAATGCCTTGGTGATATTTTTGC
Source organism: Gobio gobio (assembly GCF_949357685.1). Classification (NCBI taxonomy): domain Eukaryota; kingdom Metazoa; phylum Chordata; class Actinopteri; order Cypriniformes; family Gobionidae; genus Gobio; species Gobio gobio. The sequence goes on from NC_137115.1 coordinate 48,902,748, forward strand.
TGTCTCGGGCTCTGGGAAATATCAACATTGCCCATTATCTATACTGGTAAAGTTCTTTATGAAAGGGATCATATACGTTAACCCTCTGAAGTCTGAGCTGTTTTGGGGCCTGTTAGAAGTTTTGACATGCTCTGACATTTGTGCTTTTTTTAATTGCTTATAAACATATTAATGGGCTTTCAATTGATTAAAATATTAATCACTATTAACTTTTTCCCCGCCATTGACAAGATTTTTCATTATTTATGAGACAACGCTTTCCTGCCATTGACAGAATTTTCCGGCAATCCATATTACATAGGGCAGCTTTAGTCTCAACATTTTTAAAAATAACTTTTCAGTTCCTTTGGGAATAAAGTTTTGAGGTCTGACATGCTCTTTATTTCTTAATGGGCCAATTCATCCATAACTGAAAATTGTCATTATTTACACACCCTCATGTTGTTCCAAACACAAAACAATTTCGGTACACAAATTAAGATATTTTTAACATTCTCTTTTTTTTGCCTCTCTATTGAAATTCCATGAAACCAAAACTTTCACACATCAAAAAGTATAAAAAGAGATTGTAGAAATAATCCATATGAATCAATCTGTTTAATACAGGGATTTATTCAAATATAGACATTGATTAAATCGCTTGATTCATCTGAATGTACTTTGTGATGTGTGAAAGTTATTGTTGCATTGATGGACAAAATCCTTCTGATGAGACGTTAAACCGAGGTCCTGACTCTCTGTGGTCATTAAAAATCCCAGGATGTCCTTCGATAAAGAGTAGGGGTGTAACCCCGGCATCCTGGCCAAATTTGCCCATTGGCCCCTCTCCATCATGGCCTCCTAATAATCCCCATATACAGATTGGCTTCATCACTCTGTCTCCTCTCCACCAATCAGCTGGTGTGTGGTGGCCGTTCTGGCGCAATATGGCTGCCGTCGCATCATCCAGGTGGTGCTGCACATTGGTGGTGGTTGAGGAGATTCCCCCTTCTATATGTAAAGCGCTTTGAGTGCCTAGAAAAGCGCTATATAAATATAACAAATTATTATTATTATTATTATTATAAAACGATGAGAGGATATTAAAAATAGCTTTGTGTTCTTATGAAAGTCTTGTGTGTTTGGAAGGAATTATCCCTTTAATATTACAATGATCTCACACTGATCTGATCACAATGATTCCTCATTATATGACCCCTTTAAGAATATGTTCCTTTGTTGATGTTGAGATGTAGAGCGTTCTGTGAAACGTAAGTGAACTGAAGGCTTAGATAACATCATCTGAGGTCTGTTTGGCTTTAGGCTGCTGAGGGATGCCGTGCAGGACCCAGCGTTTGGTCAGCGTTATGACCGCATCCTTGGTGTGCTGCTGTGTCTGTGTGGGGCTGGACTGAGGGCGGAGCTTGAGAAGCAGACCAGGCTTGTGCAGCTGCTGGGTTCTCTGGCTGAAAAGGTGCGGCAGGCGAGCAGCTCCACCCGACAGGTGAGCCATGGCTGCCATAGGAGCCCCCCGCATAATGTTTAGTGTTTTTAACCTGTATAAAATGCATCCCAAAAATGATGTAACATCCTTTGTATTATACTGATTTTATTTAGATTTCTTGCACATACATTACATTCTCCGTAGATGTTCAAAAGTTCGGGGTCGGTATACGCTTATACGATATATCACAATAATGAACATGCACGATATTGTTATCGTGGGCACTTCAAAATACCGTGAATAATTATTTATTACGAATTATTCCGATTTTTAGAATGCATTTTAAGAATACTTTACCCATCAACCGTTTAAAATAAAAACACGTCAAAGAGGAACGCGCACTGATGAAAACACCCAAAGTGCATGAGCAGCGCATGGCGGAACGAGTGAAGACTCGCTGAATGAAAATACACATTCACACTCTGACAGCAGAGGGTGCTGATGGAACCGCAGAAATGCAGCCGTTTCCCCGGAGACCCTCATAAACAAAACACATTCATGCTACTAAACAGTATTTAAATGTTTCATACAGCCATTCAGATTTCTGTATTCGATACGGTGCTCAGCACATAAACTTTTCAAACTTAAACATTTTATATTTTAATCTGGACTACATGCTCTAGATATTGTTTGAATATTCTGATTCTTTGATGTTCAGTCACACACTTTACAATAAGGCCTGACAATGAAAAATACTTCTAAAGCATGTATTAATCTTAGTTAAATGTAAATTTCAGCATTTAATAACACATTATTAAAATCAAAAGTTGTAACTATTATTTAATGGACCTGGGCTAACACTAACTAACAGTTGCTTTTTTTAACTAACATTATCAAAGAATAATAACTTCTGTAAAATCGTAGCTATTGAGACCTTATTGTAAAGTTACCTATTGTTCTTTATAATTATTTTGCACTTTAATCTGTTTTAATTATTTGTTTACTTTATAGGCCTACATTTTTGTGTATTGCTTTATTGTATTTAAATGTGTGGTTCTTTTTATTATAAGAAAGCTATTAAACCTGTTATAGTATGACAACACTTTTTTTGCAACTTATTTCAATATCGTGATATCATATACCGTGATAAAAGCTTCAGCAATTGATCACAACATGAAAATTTGATACCTGCACAAGCCTAGGTCGGAAGGAGTCTTGTGCTCACCAAGGCTGCATTTATTTGATCAAAAATATAAGGAAAAACTGAAATATTATTACAATTTAAAATAACTACTCTATTTTAGATGTTTTAAAATGTAATGTATTTCTGTGAAGTCATATGATCCTTCAGAAATCATTCTAATGTACTGATTTGGTGCTCACGAAACATTGTGTATTTGAAAGAATTATTATGAATGCTGGAAATGGTTGCTTAATATTTTTGTATAAACCGTGATACATTTTTTTCAGGATTATTTGATGATGAATAGAAAGAACACGCATTTATTTTAAATAGTTTTTTTTTTTTTTTTGCAAACTTTCGATCAATGCACCCTTTTTTATTTTAAAATGTTGAACGTTGGTGGTGGACGTCTGTGCCAGCAGCAGAATCTTCTGCTCTTTTATTTTAGTTGCAGATTTATTGTCTTATAACCCATAGGAACAAACCAAAGAAACAAGTGCAAGAAGTTTCTAAATTGCTCAACAACTAGTTCCAAAATCTAATTTAATAGCTCTTCAAAACATGAAATGGCTACATAACTATACCAGGAATCTTTTGTTTTGTTTTTGAACAAAAGCCTGTTTGACTTTGTCCTAGCAAAACATTTTATGAGGGAAAAAAAGTATTTTTCTCGTAAGTAAAATGGCTTGTGACAGAATATTGGATCGTTGGATGATTTGTTTTTGGATGAAACCTTGGTTTTTATTATTTTTTTCCTCATCCAGCCAATATTGATATCATCTTACATTGTCTTATACTGATATACTATATGGAACAAATAAATGTAAACCCAAACACCACACCTATATGTGCGTGTTAAGCATTTCATAAAAAAAATGTACACCATTCAGACACAAGAGCATCAGTGAGATCAGGTACTGATATGTCTGGCTCACATTTGTGTTTAAAGTTCATTCCAAATGTGTTCAGGAGGGTTCAGATCTGGGTTTTGCACAGGCCAGTCAAGTTCTAATCAGTGACTAAATCATTTTTAATGGGTCTTGCTTTGCTCTGGAGTATTGTCATGTTGGAACAGAAAAGGGTCCTGCCCAAAGCGTTGCCACAAAGTGGGAAACGCGCAATTCTCAAGAGCGTCATTGAATGCTGCAGCATTAAGATTAGTCTTCGCTGGAATTAAAGGGCCTTGCCAAACCGTTAATTAGAAGGGGGTGTCCACATACTTTTGGTCCTATAGTGCCTCATCTTATATCTCCCATGTGAACAAGTGATTTACATACAGATGGAAAGCTTGTAATAAGGCTCTTTATAACAAGACTTTTATCATTATTTTTTTTGTCTGTCTTTGCTCAATAGAGGGCTGCAGGTTTTAGGAATCGTTCCTAAAACCCAGAAAAGACAACATTTTTGTACTTAGTTTGTCCCAAAGTCAATTTTTTTTTTTATTGCAATGAAATCAGGTCTGTGGTTAACGAGCTCAAAAACATCAATAATTCTCCACTCGTGATATATTTTAAGCTTTTACGCTGGCTAAATGGCACTACTGAGATTGTTGGGGCCCTTAAACATCATTTCGAACAGGAAAACTCATCTACTCACTAGTTTTACAACCTCATTGTGTTTTATATAGCACTCATGCAAACTACTCTAACTCAAACTTTCCAACTTGTACCTCTTAAATAAAGATTGAAAGAGGTTTTGGGAACCTAAAAGGGTTAGTTCACCCAAAAAAGGAAAATTCTGTCATCATTTACTCACCATCATGTCGTTCAAACCCGTAAGACTTGCGTTCATCTTCGGGACACAAATTAAGATAAATTTTTTTTTTATGTAATCTTTTCTGAGATTCAGAGATTTCTGTCCCTCCATTGGCCGCTACGCAACTTGCTGATTTGATGCTTCAAAAAGTTCATAAAGAGATCGTAAAACTAATCCATATGAATTTAGCAGTTTAGTCAAATTTTCTGAAGAGACTCGGTCGATTTATTTCATAAACAGATTTAATTTAGGCCTTTATTCACATATAAACATTCAACAGCGCTCACATCAGTTGTGGTAAACATAAGCAATGAGGTTCATTCTTGTGTTACGCAGCACGTTTGAGCTTCAGCAAGAACCAATGAGGTTCATTCTTGTGTTACGCAGCACATTTGAGCTTCAGCAAGAACCAATGAGGGTCATTCTCGTGTTACGCTGCACGTTTGAGCTTCAGCAAGAACCAATGAGGTTCATTCTCGTGTTACACAGCACGTTTGAGCTTCAGCAAGAACCAATGAGGTTCATTCTCGTGTTACACAGCACGTTTGAGCTTCAGCAAGAACCAATGAGGTTCATTCTCGTGTTACACAGCACGTTTGAGCTTCAGCAAGAATCAATGAGGTTCATTCTCGTGTTATGCAGCACGTTTGAGCTTCAGCAAGAACCAATGAGGTTTGTTCTGTGTCAAAGCAAGTTTGGTTGAGCTTTCGGTTTATGTTCGCTGATCAATATTTTTATGTGAATAAAAGCCTATATTTGATAATTTAAAGTGATCAAGACTTTTCAGAAAATTTGGGCTAAACCGCTCTATTAATTAGAATTACGATCTCTGAACATTTTGAAGCGGTAGAGTGGTAGTTGCATGGACTGTCAATGGAGGGACAAAAAGCTCTCAGATTTCTTTAAAAATATCTTCATTTGTGTTTCGAAGATGAAACCTGTAAAGTTTTATGGCTTTGGAACAACATGAGGGTGAGTAATTGATGACCATTTTTTCATTTTTGGGTAACCCTTTGACATTGAAGTCACGCGACTGGTTGTAGTCGTACCTTTTTACTTTTGGCAATTAGTATTTAGCCTTTAAAATTCATAAACATTTTGTTAATTTGCGAAGATTATTTTGTTGAACAAAATGTGTAGGAATTATACATTTTTGTTGGTCACAGAGCTGTCAGAAGAATCCATATACTTCATTTTTTGATCTCAATGTTCTTCATAGGTGGTGCTCCTGGAGGGTCTAGAGAGGGCACAGTCTTTCTTCCAAAAGAACAGTTGTCGACTCCCTATTAGTCCCAGTCTGGTGGCAAAAGAACTCAATATCAAGGTAAGCGCTTAAGGCATGACAACAAAATTGACCCTGTTGAACCTACAGTCTCAGTCTGATTAATAATGTTGATAAGCTCAGGCCTCAAAAAACACACATCCAAGGTCAACAGATCTCTTCAGTTCTCATGTCATGCCAGGTTTTGTTCCGTTTTGCTGGGAAGCGTTCACATGTGATTCACTTCCTTATCATCCTTACTCAATCCCCCTCTCTTCCTGTTTCAGATCTAGAGATTTGCACAGTCAGCAAAGCCTAAACAGTGTCACTGAACTGTTTCTCCATCTTTTCTCCTGCTCCCATTTCAATGCAGACCCTTGTTGCCATGTTGAAGCAGTAAATCTAACTAAAACCCTGAGGCTGATGTTGTGCTTTTGTAACATGGTGCTGCTTTTATTTCCTTCCCTTAAATGTAGGCCTGCTCCTTCTTCAATTCCAACGCTGTACCTCTGAAGATTGCACTGGTTAACGCAGACCCGCTGGGGGACGAGATTAATGTCATGTTTAAGGTGTGTATGGTGAAGGGGCCTCCATAGTGAGAATGCATAGCTGCTAAGGTTTGTTATAGTTTTACATTACATTAGTTTGACAGTAGTTACAGAGCAGTCGGTTTCTTTTTATATTAATTGCAATGGTAAGATCATCTATTGAACTCGAACTTTAAAAATGTATGATTGATGGAAATTGGTCTTGCCGTTAAAAGCGGGCTGCAGCCGCCTCACACAAAAACCAGTATTAAAACCCTTGTCTCAGTCATGAATGTGCCCTCTAGTGGTCGAATCAGTAGTACAACAAATATATTTAAGCACAAAGTTATAGAAACTCTTGGTTTTTAGGTATGTCCAAATAGTTTATCTGTCTTAACTGTAATTTAGGTTGGAGAAGACCTGAGGCAGGACATGTTGGCACTGCAGATGATTCGGATTATGGATCGGATCTGGCTGCAGGAGGGATTGGACCTGCGCATTGTCAACTTTAAATGCATCTCAACTAGTAAAGATAAAGGTATGTTCCATCTATTGTGCTGTTTTACAACTAGAATACACACGATCAGGCATAACATTGACCACTGACAGGTGAATAACACTGATTATATCTTCATCACGGCACCTGTTAGTGGGTGGGATATATAAGGGAGCAACAGAACATTTTTTGTCCTCAAAGTTGAAGTGTTAGAAGCAGGAAAAATGGGCAAGCGTAAGGATTTGAGCGACTTTTACAAGGGCCAAATTGTGATAGCTAGACGACTGGGTCAGAGCATCTCCAAAACTGCAACTCTTGTGGGGTGTTCCCGGTCTGCAGTGGTCAGTATCTATCAAAAGTGCTCCAAGGAAGGAACAGTGGAGAACCGGCGACAGGGTCAAGGCTCATTGATGCACGTGGGGAGTGAAGGCTGGCCCGTGTGGTCCAATCAAACAGACGAGCTACTGTAGCTCAAATTGCTCAAGAAGTTAATGCTGGTTCTGATAAAAAGGTGTCAGAATACACAGTGCATCGCAGTTTGTTGCGTATGGGGCTGCATAGCTGCAGACTAGTCAGGGTGCCCATACTGACCCCTGTCCACCGCCGAAACAAAATTGGTTCAGGAATGGTTTGAGGAGCACAACAATGAATTTGAGGTGTTGACTTAGCCTCCAAATTCCCCAGATCTCCCCAGATCTCAATCCAATCGAGGATCTGTGGGATGTGCTGAACAAACAAGTCCGATCCATGGAGGCTCCACCTCACCACTTACAGGACTTAAAGGATCTGCTGCTAACATCTTGGTGCCAGATATCATAACACGCCTTCAGGGGTCTAGTGGAGTCCATGCCTCATTGGGTCAGGGCTGTTTTGGCAGCAAAAAGGGGACCAACACAATATTAGGAATTTTCAGCATCATTACTCCAGTCTTCAGTGTCACATGATCTTTCAGAAATTATTCTAATTTGCTGATTTGCTGCTCAAGAAACATTTCTTATTATAAATGTTGGAAACAGTTGTGCTGCTTATATTCTTGTGGATTTTTTTTCTTTCTTTTTTTCTTTGATGATGTATTTACCATCACATTTAGCAAAGTATTAATTTATTGGAAAAAATATATAAAATCATACTCACCCCAAATGTTTAAATGCTAGTGTATAAGTGCACTGTAGGTCCAGCAAAATGGCCTATTAAGTTCTACAGATCAGAGAGACTAGAAAATTTGGTGCAATAGTTTGGTGCAATAAAAACATGAAATGACTCTTTACAGTATTTCACTGTCACTGTGTATCTTCTGCTTACGTTTTAACTTCACATTTGTTTTTGGTTTTACAGGAATGGTGGAGTTGGTACCATCTTCTGAAACGCTGAGGAAGATTCAGGTGGAGTACGGAGTGACAGGCTCCTTCAAGGACAAACCTCTTGCAGAGTGGCTTCGCAAGTATAACCCTGCCGAGGATGAGTATGAAAAGGTACATTTAAAACATTTTCTAAACTGGATAATTATCCATGACAGCTTTAGTTGAACCAGTTCCATGTGTGTCTCTTATCAGGCCTCAGAGAATTTCATCTACACCTGCGCAGGATGCTGTGTGGCCACTTACATCCTAGGCATTTGTGACCGTCACAACGACAACATCATGTTGCGCTCCACTGGCCACATGTTCCACATAGACTTTGGGAAGTTCCTGGGTCACGCACAAATGATTGGGAGTTTTAAAAGGTGAATGAGGAGTTACACTGAGTAAGACTGCACAAGTTGTGATTTTGTTTGGTTTTATTAATCGGATCATGATGCTTTCCCCTCTGCAGGGACCGTGCACCGTTCGTCTTAACCTCTGATATGGCTTACGTCATCAATGGAGGCGAGAGACCCACGAGTCGCTTCCAGCTTTTTGTTGACCTTTGCTCACAAGCCTACAACTTGATACGCAAACACTCCAACCTCTTTCTCAACCTGCTATCTCTGGTAATATTCAGCACTGTGGACAAAACAGTCATATGTGTGTCATCTGTAGTGTATTTTGTCAACAGGAAGGGCTAGTCTTCATCTGGGACTTTTTTGCTTTACGGTTTACTTGTTTATTGATCAGTTTTGTATTTTTGTGTTTTACACAGATGACACAATCGGGTTTACCAGAGCTGACTGGAGTCCAAGATCTCAAATACGTGTGTGATGCTCTTCAACCTCAGACTACAGATGCAGAGGCTACCATTTTCTTCACAAGGTAGATCTCTATTAAACAACTACATTTTTATTATTATTGATGATAATAATTAATAATAACATTATTATCAACTGTTTTATTCTTTTGGACTCTAAATGACTTTTTTTATTTATTATAAAGTGCTATCGTAAGGTTTCTAAGTTTTGTTTTGGAAGTTGTCTTCAATAGGTTTACATTCATCCAAAGTCAAAAAAGTCTTTAATTTTCTCATAACACACGATGCCGCATCCCGTTTTTTGTTCACAGTGTCTAAAACTGTTCAATAAAGGATTTAGTTTCTAAACCCACTAGATGGTGGTCTATTGGGTTAAACCACTGAACTGATAAGCAGAAGGTTGCTGGTTTGAATCCAGCAGTCGCCATCACCAGTGTGGGGATTATCCCTGTAATATGCACTGTAAAGCCCAATTTATACTTCTACGCCGTAGGCTGTGTTGCACGCTAGCCTATGACGTACCCTGACATGCATCTCTCCATAAATGCAACAACACGTCAATTCTACGTGGACCGCAAGCGCTGTGATTGGTCTGCGAGAACCCCTCCCTCAGGTCAATAAATAAATAAAAAAAATCTGTGATAGGAGTGTATGTATGTCCAGAAATGGGATGATAGTGTCATCCTTACATCTGCTAAATAACACAATATTTTGTAGTCCAGAGATTCTTTATGTTAGTGAATAAATGCATAGATCCGCTGTGAGTGTGTGTGAGCTCTTGATGGACTAGTGGTAGAATGTTAAGCATGCCAGAGGTTCTGGGTTCTAATGTTGTATAGTTTATTTATTTATTTTCAGAACAGGGACACATTTGGGTGCATTTCGTTTTGTGATTTCAATGGAACGAATAAAGTCTCCGCAACAGCAATCGATTGAAGAGCTTGTCTGTGCACGAGCCACCGATACTGAAAACAGCGGCCGCGAGCACTCAGCATGATTTTAAAAACGCATTCCAGCGCTAGATCACCTCTTATTTAACTGTACTAATCAACTAGAGATGCCTAATTTGTGTTAGATACAGCAACTCAAGCTGCAAGAAAAGTCGCTATCTATCTGCCGCCTTCACTGCTGCTGCTACCCCGACAATGTACACAAGCTGCTTCTTCTTCAGCTTTTGCATTGATACTGTGGGTTACACCATCAACATGCCTGTGGACACTGTCTACTAGCGGTCTGCATGTGGAATTGCACATTTACGCAGACAACAACGCAGAAGTATAAATGAAAACCGACGCGTAACTTGCGGCGTAGAGGATACGGTGTAGGTCTGATGCAGAAGTATAAATCAGACTTAAATGGTAAATGGACTGCATTTATAAATCAGACTTAAGTGCCAAATGCATAAATGTAACTGTAAACCTTGCCTTTCTGGGAGATTACTCTGCTCTTATTGGTCAGATAGCCCGGTCTGTTGTGATTGGTCTACCACTTACAGCGCATATATGGCTACAGCGCTGAAACAAAACGGCCTTTATCATATTTGAATTTCTGCTCCGGAACCTTCCTCAGCACTTGATACACAGTGATACGAACCATTAGGATGGCATTGGTTTACCGTATCAATTCGAGTCCTCATCCTTTGGAAGTGCACACAAAGTGGATTTGCTGCAGAAAAAAAATCTACTCGACATGTCAACTAGGGCTGGGCATTATGGCTGAAAACTGTATCACGATATAAGTGTTTCATATCAGTCGATATCGATAATTATTGATATTTTTTTATGACCTGTTTAAAATAAGGACAAGGAGACAAATATATTACATTTAAAAAAATGTCATCTTAATTTTAAATTTAACCTTCCTCTGATTATAATCCCCTCAGTTATAAAGGCAGAAATGTCAACACAACCATGGAAAACAATCAAATAATTAAAATGTTAACATGTTTATACTCAACGCGTCCACACAAGTGAGCTGCCCGTGACATATGACGTCAACTCGGAGTGGGTGGTCGTGCGCTTTGAGAGTGCGAGACCCCGGCTGAATCCGAAATCGCCCCCTAAACCCTCATTCACGATTCCCTACGTTAGTCCACTAATGCAGTTCCCTTGAAGGAGTGAATGAAAACGAGTGCGTGAAGTCAGACAGCCGTTGTGTGTTCATAGGCTGTACACTCGTTATTGCGGTGCAATGTGGGATTGAATGAGTGCACTCAGTAACATCCACAATGGTTTCGGACACCACTACAAATGGCTGTCCCTTCAAATAGTGCCCTATTTGAGGGTATAGGGGGACGATTTCCGATTCAGCCCCCATTTCGCTTGGCCGGGAATTTTCTGCGCGGCTCCGCAACCGAAGAGTTCGAGGCAAATCTGGCAGAGCATGACGTCTCATCGCACCGACACCCAGTTCATGCATCTAAATCAGTTGCTTATATTTACAAAATGAGCCAACAGAAGAAATAAGTGCAGAAATAAGCCCTTTTAATGAAAATAAAGATCCATGTTTAATAAAAATGTTTAGAGAAATTAGAAAATGTTTAAGAAATTGTTAATTTCGTTGTATAGATGTTCACCGATGTTTCCTGATGGTTTATAGAACAATTACTCTGTCATTTCAAAGAATATTACAACGGCGAGTATAAACACGTCCCCAAGCGGACGAGGTGCGCGCGCAGTCAGTGAAGGCTCGCGCTGCGGAGGCAGACGAAAGTATAAACAAGGCTTAAAACTAGGGTTGGGCATCGTTTTGATTTGAACGATTCTGATTCCGATTCTTAGTTTCGATTACGGTTCTTTTCGATTCTCGATTCCGATTCTTTGAGGGGTGGAGTCACAACATGTCACAGGCTCATTTCACAGAGGAAAATTGTATTTTGATTCAATAATGAGTTTTAGTTTTGGGACTTTCTCCGCTGGCATTTTCACTTGCTTTGCTGCAAAGGTGAATGGAGTTTCACACCGAGTCCCGGTTTAACAATAGCATTAACAGCAGTCATATTAGGACTGCTACTAGCGTGGGCAATTTGCGTATAGCTACATTTATCTACGAGGGGGAAAAATAATTTAGTTTAATTAGTTGTTGTTCACCACAATTCGCCATTTGGTCAAGGGCTTTGTTATTACACTACAATCACTTACCTGATTATGACGAGGTGGGATAATGTTAGTTCACCCTGAAATAAAAATAAAGCCATCTTTTACTCACCCAGCTGTTGTTCAAATGCGCGTGTTCCTGTGTGTGCGCACTCCAAGCCGCAGTAGCCTCGTGCAATATTGTCATGACAACCGGTACACAATATTCACTTAAGGAGGTTACATTATTAGTATTATTTCTTATCATATGCGTTATAGAAAATACGAGAATCGCGTTTTTTTCTATTGAGATTGATTTCTCAAAATGGTGATGTGTGTGTGTGCTTATCCTAGGTGCAATTACAACAGTGCGAGTTATTATAGTAGGCATGAGCGCCGGCGGCTGCTGACGGCTCATAGTGTACACAGAGGAGCGCGCTCAGAATAAGGCCGAGCTCAGTGTTTTGATTGAATAATACGGTTTCTTTCTCGCAAAACCTTATAGTGTGCCCCCTGAACACTTTCCATATGGCGCGTGTCTCCCTGTATCGTTGCGTGATACATTTGTTTATTTTTTGTAATGTTTTAGCTGATCGCCATTCACTGCCATAATAGGAAGGAGCGCGTGCAGGAACAGTATTTTAAATGTCATAGGACATAGGGCACTGGGACAACATCAGGGTAAGTAAAAGAAGGCTTTATTTTCATTTCAGGGTGAACTATCCCTTTAATAACGTTGGTTAGCGCAGGGTTGCCCGAGGAGGACAGACCTGCGCAGCATTTCAAACACGCTACACTCGTTAATTTATACACCACATATTTGTAGTGCATCCTCCCGTGCAAGAAATAAGTTTGTCATATGTGTTGCACTGTGCCGACCCAGGCTTTTTTTTTTAAAGTGAAATAAAGCCACACTTTTGAGCGCCGCTTACCGTGCTCCATGGCTGCAACAGAACAAACGGGCGCGGCAAGCACTTCCGAAAACTTGCGCGTTTGGAACCGATGATCGGAATCGAAAACAAAATTTCTAAACGATTCCAATGGCATCGTTATTTTTTAAACGGTTCCAAGTTGGAACCGGTTCTCGATGCCCAACCCTACTTAAAACAAGTTTGTGGTATTACCAGTCTTGATGGGGACAACGGTCTTGCATAATTTGCTGATGACATTGGTCTGACTACGGTCAGACTTATAAAATCCAAAAAACTGCCATACTGGCGAGCTGAGTTGTTTTCCTGATTGATCAACAATTTCCTCGCTCGCTGCGGTACTCATTTTCCACTTATCAGACCACACCGGTTCTGTTACTGAACAATCCAAAACGAGACAACGATATAGCCTGTCACTCCCTACATTGCTAGGTTACCAGAGAGTGAGTGCCTTTGTTCATGCAACCAAACTTGCTTCACAACCTCTGGTTTCTTCCGACGAAGAAAAAAAATGATTGAACGTTTTATCGAACAAATTTTTTATTGATATCGATTACGTGTCTATCGCGATGCATATCGTTATCGTTTTATCGCCCAGCCCTAATGTCAACAGCACACACCAAACACTTCCAGTCTCAGCTACACTACATTGTTTGAGGGCGGGTCAAAATAGATGTTGTTCACAGGCAGCCAATGAAGATCATAGGCTGGCATAATGTAAATGTGTTACAAATCTATGTAGATTCGAGCAGGAAATAAGGCTGGAATTACTAACGACTCATTTCTGGCAGTTCAGAATGGGATCTTATGGAGACAGTAACTCAATTTATTGTGTGGCTTTTATCTTTAAATCTCTTACATTCACAAGCAGCTCTATTACAAACTACATGAAAGGTAATATCTGTACAAGCATAATAGGGTCACTTTAAAATATGTCTCTTTTCTTCCACCATTTTTCTTGTAGGTTGATCGAATCCAGTCTGGGCAGTGTGGCCACAAAGTTTAATTTCTTCATCCACAATCTGGCCCAGTTGCGTTTCTCTGGCCTTCCCTCCAATGACGAGCCCATCCTCTCATTCGCTCCCCGCACATACACTATAAAGCAGGACGGCAAGATCCGGGATGCATCCGTATTTTCATTTCAGAAGAGATACAATCCGGACAAGCACTATGTGAGTGGTTTTAAAGAGGATTAGTTATCGGTTTATTAGCCTTGATTACCTCTTTGTATGTTAGTAATGAGAAAATCATATTTTTACCATATCAATGAATCGTAAAGAACACCTGATTTTATAAACCTCTTTCTTTCAGACGTATGCTATACGGCTCCTTAGGGAAGGTCAGAATGAGCCTCAGTTTGTCTTCCGCACTTTTGATGAGTTCCAGGAACTGCACAACAAGTTGACCATCCTTTTCCCTCTCTGGAAGCTGCCAGGGTATATGACTCTACCTTTTGTACTGTGGTTCCTCAAATCCTGCATTTCATTGTTCCTAAGAATCTTTTTCCTGTTTAAAGATTTCCTAATAAAATGGTGCTGGGACGCACACACATCAAGGATGTGGCATCCAAGAGGAAGGTGGAATTGAGCAGCTATGTGCACAATCTGATGAGGAGTTCAACAGAAGTCACCCAGGTGGGTACAGTTTTACTTCAAAAGTTTTTGCTTTAAAATATTATCAAATATAATTTAAGGGTTTTGTTTGTTCATCTGTGGGAGTGATGTGGAGTCACTGTGGATGTCACTCAAAAAATATACATTGCTCTTCAATAACATGATCTGAATCGGGCAATAAATACACTGCCACTAAAAAAAACAGTAATAATGTGAAATATTAAATACATTTGAATATATTTTAAAATATTATTTATTCCTGTGATGTCAGCTGAATTTTCAGCATCATTACTCCAGTCTTCGGTGTCACATGATACTTCAGAAATCATTCTAATATGCTGATTTGTTGCTTAAAATCATTTATTCTTATCAATGTTGGAAACAGTTGTGCTGCTTAATATTATTGTGGTAACCGTGATCCTTTTTTTCCAGGATTATTTTATGAATAGTAACAAAATGAACATCTTAATGGTCACTTTTTATCAAATTAGAAGTAATAATTAGAAGTCCCCTGCAGTCAAAATAGTTTCTTCATGCCTTTAAAATAGCTGGAATGTAACTACACCCTTGCTTCATTTAGTATATGTGGATTCATGAATATGCAAATTAGTCTCCACCTCCACTCACTCACAGCAGCTCAGACTTCCTGATGGAAATATTGGTTTAATTCAGCCACATATTTGAATCAGAAACTGATTCAGAAGAAGAGGAAGAGTGAGTTATACAGGCTCGTCTACAAGTCTGTATCAGAATGGTAATGTGTTTTATGTATCACTCTCTACAACGTTGCACACAAAGTAATAGATATGATTAGCTTTTGGCTTGACTACATTATCAAACCGCTAATAAGGTGTTGCAAATCTTACACAAACCATGTTCCCATTTACCATTTCAGAGTCAGACAGCTTCAAACAATCATCATCCTTACAAACACTTTGAGCAACATAGAACGTCAGTGGAGAAAAGTCCCGCCCACACATTTTTTGTGACGTGGGAAACGGGGGCGGTTTCAAACTGCGTTTTCAAGACTCTTGCAGTTTTAAGGAGAAAATACTCAGCAATAGGGTTGACTGATGAATTTGCATTCCGTTGTCAACTGACAACTTTTCATGGGCTTTGGCCATTCATTTACACACGACAACGGCGTTTTGCTTTCTGAAAACGCAAGCTTTTGAAAACGGGTTTTAAAGTGCTAGGTTTTAAACCATGTTCCGTCTTCATGTAAACAACAAAAACGTAAATTTATGAAAAAGGTGACGTCATGCGTATGCATATTACATGTTCGCAGGGTGTTTCTTGACAAAGTGACATCGCCAACTACTGGCCTAGCATGCATAATACAGCCTTTTTAGTCATTTTCGCAGATCCGTGTGAACGGGGATCGTTTTGATAACGCTGTCGTCTGTTTTTAGTACATCGTTGTCGTGTAAACACACCCTTAAAGCATAAAGCATAAAAACACCACATAGACATATAAACAACATCTTAAAATAAAAGAAATCTTACTGACACCAAACTTTTAAACAGTTGTTTAAAGGAACACACCTTTTGGGACTTTTAGCTTATTCACCGTATCCCCCAGAGTTAGATAAGTCCATACATACCATGGTTCACATCATGGTTCACCGACGGAAAATGAAAGTTTTCTAGGCCGATATGGCTAGGAACTTTACTCTCATTCCTGCGTAATAATCAAGGAACTTTGTTGCTGTACTATGGGTGCACAGGCGCAATGATATTACACAGTGCCTGAAAATAGGCTAACTTTCGTCAACATAACCAACGTGACAACCAACTTGCACAGAGACTGTGCTGGGGACTATTTTCAGGTGCTGTGTAATATCATTGCACTGCTGCACCCATGGCAGAGTCCTGCACGGGTCCGATTTTGAAAACCCGCACCCGCCCGTACCCGCAGTGCTTAAACCCGCATCCGAACCGTTTTCCGACAACACCACTAATTAAAATCTGCACCCGACCCAACCCGACCCGCTTAAAATAGAACCGACACCCGACCCGCACCTGCAATAAAATCAGTTTAGCATATCACATTATTGACACACTTACAAAAATGTTTATTGCCAGCATACAGAAGTTATTACACAACCATTAACACAAGGACAACTTCTGCCGGGAGCTTAACGTGGCTTAATGTACTGTTATTAAGAGACCAAACTCCATCCATCCATCCATCCATCTTCTTCCGCTTATCCGGGGCCGGGTCGCGGGGGCAGCAGTCTAAGCAGAGATGCCCAGACTTCCCTCTCCCTAGACACTTCCTCTAGCTCTTCCGGGGGGACACCGAGGCGTTCCAAGGCCAGCCGGGAGACATAGTCCCTCCAGCGTGTCCTTGGTCTTCCCCGGGGCCTCCTCCCGGTTGGACATGCCCGAAACACCTTCCCGGGAAGGCGTTCAGGAGGCATCCGGAACAGATGCCCGAGCCACCTCAGCTGTCCCCTCTCGATGTGGAGGAGCAGCGGCTCTACTCCGAGTTCCTCCCGAGTGACTGAGCTTCTCACCCTATCTCTAAGGGAGCGCCCAGCCACCCTGCGGAGAAAGCTCATTTCGGCCGCCTGTATCCGGGATCTTGTCCTTTCGGTCATGACCCAAAGCTCATGACCATAGGTGAGAGTAGGAACGTAGATTGACCGGTAAATCGAGAGCTTCGCCTTACGGCTTAGCTCTTTCTTCACCACGGGAGACCAAACTCAGTAAACATAATACTAATAACGTATACTATGTACAAATAATCAGATGAGCCCAGAATATGAACGCAACGCGTATAATTACACGTTAAACGTTTTCCTACCATAGAAAACCATTATAAAAAAAACACTTAACGTGGCTTAATGTAGGCCTACTAAGACTACTAAGTGTTATTAAGAGACCAAACTCAGGAAATATAACACAAATACTGTTCGATAGAACTGCTTGTGCTTGGTTTGTTACCACAGTTATCTGCGTGCTTCCTCAGCGATGAAGTTCCACATTTGCGGCTATCTTTTCTTCAACTCCTCATGATCCATCTTGACAGCTGCAGTGCAGGCAGAGCGCGCGCGCGGTTGTGATTATTCTGTGAGGGCACGCGCGCGCCGCGCGGCCACAGATGAACTGATATGTATTTGAAATTATTTTATCAACTTGGAATACAGGCAAGGCATATGTGAACACATCTACAATATACATGCATATATTGTTTATATATAGGCCTATATTCGTTTGCACGTGACTGTTTAAAAACCGTGTTTAGACCCGTGTTTCTCCCTTGTCCGACCCGACCCGCACCCGCATCCGACACAGTAGGATGTTTTTCACACGTTTCAGCAATATTCGCGGGTCACCCATGCAGGACTCTGACCCATGGTACGGCACAAAGTTCCTCGATTATTACGCAGGAATGAGAGAATAGTTCCAAGCAATATCGGCCTTTTCATTTTCCGTTGGTCTTAGTACACAATGTAACTATACACATCACAACATGTAAATACGAAAATGTTGCCGTTATTTTGTCACTTATTGAGCAGTAGGCTAGCTGGAGCCATTTACCTCCAGTCTTTGTGCTAAGCTAGGCTAGCGGTGGGTGCGTCAGACAGAGTTATGGCACGCACAGAGATGAGAATAGTATGTATGGACTTATCTAACTCTGGGGGATACGGTGAATAAGCCAAAGACCCAAAAAGTCGGCGTGTTCCTTTAAGTAAATGTGACTGAGTTGATTTTCTTTTTTGTTTCTTAGTGTGATCTTATCTACACCTTCTTCCACCCGATTGCAAGAGATGACAAGATCGAGGGGGTTGACGTACTCTCAAAAACTCCAGGTATGTGTGTGCATGCTTATTTTTTAAAGTTACTTTCACTTGTTTTCATATATTTGGTACAACATAATTAGTTAGTTCATGTATTTGATGTTCTTTTTGCAGACATGCCTCCAGTGAGTCCCACCACTGGCCGGGTGGAGGGTGAGGTGAAGCTGTCAGTGTCCTACCGAAACAGTACGCTCTTCATCATGGTCATGCACATTAAAGACCTGGTAAGAAATAACAATAGCGTCCGTCTTCCAACCGATCCCAGTTTCTGTGCATTCTGAAATCTCATCTGTCCTTCTCCCAAAACACAGATGTCAAATGACGGAGCAGACCCAAACCCATATGTGAAAACGTACCTTCTCCCAGACCCCCACAAAACCTCCAAACGCAAAACGAAGATCGCGAGGAAGACTAGGAACCCGACGTTTAATGAAATGGTAACTTGGGCCTTACCGGTCTAACCATGCATGATTCATTCGGCTTTATTCTAAAGCTAATTTGCTTCTCTCTTTGTTTGTAGCTGGTGTACAGTGGCTACAGTAAGGAAACCCTGAAGCAAAGGGAACTTCAGCTGAGCGTGCTCAGTGCAGAGTCTCTGCGAGAGAACTGCTATTTGGGTGGCATAACCCTCAGCCTTAAGGACTTTGACCTGAGCGGAGAGACCGTCAAGTGGTACAAGCTCACCATGGTGCCCTACTTCTAGATCCAACCATCCCTCCCCACCAGTCTTCCACAAAAGGTGATGTGACTGCAGCAAGTGCCCTTACAGGACAACTCGCATTCCCCCAGCATCCCCCTCTTTCTCTCTCTCTCTCTCTCTCTCTCTCTCTCTCTCTCTCTCTCTCTCTCTCTGACACTAATCAAGGTTGAGTCCTTGTTAAATACGTGTTCTGTACATTTGGAACTTAAGAGGACCAAACGGCTCACTGAAAGAAGAGTTTATATTATTATTTCTATTATTATTATTATTATATATATGAAATATATATAGAGAGATTGACACTTGTATTTTTAAAACTGCTTATTTTACACTTTCCTTTTCTACATATACAAATAAGAAACATTAAAAGGTTGTAAGGTTTTGACTGAGCTATCAAAACGAGCACACGAGAGTTCACTGTGCTTTTGATAACGTGCCAAATGAACTGAACAAACTCCAGACCACTTCCCTTCAGGGAACAATAACAGGGTGCCTTCACATGCTCTCCTTTCATTTTCGCCTTTCTCAGTACTTTTGATTAAAAAAAAAAAAAAAAAAAAATGCCCTGTTTTGTAACATAATGCACCAATGAAATTGTATAATGAACCCTGTTTGAAAAGGGAACGGCAACCGTGGCTTAAAGCTACTGCCAGAGCTCAGCTGAATTGTGATCTATGAGTTTACCAGGAGGCATTTTTAAAATGACCAAGATTGTCATCACTCACTCCGCAAATAATGACTTGATTCGCTGTTTTATGATTGTTAAAAAAACATTTCGAATGGATATTAACATGGCCAGTTATTTATTGGTTAACTTTAACCTGACCGAATCAATGTTTGCTGTAATTCTCTCTCTCTCTCTCTCTCTCTCTCTCTCTCTCTCTCTCTCTCTCTCTCTCTCTCTCTCTCTCTCTCTCTCTCTCTCTCTCTCTCTCTCTCTCTCTCTCTCTCTCTCTCTCTCTCTCTCTCTCTCTCTCTCTCTCTCTCTCTCTCTCTCTCTCTCTCTTTCTCTTTCTCTCTTAAGAAAAATTAAATGTTTTTGAACACCTCTCTGGATGATTTATTTGTTCTCAAGTTTCTTTAATGGATTAAAATATACTTAACCAGTAGGGGGCAGTCAAGAAACACAAAACTGTTGAATATTATATCATTTAATATTATATAATTATATATAATCTCTTATGAGTGTTCATGTTCAAAAAACTTCCAGTTCCACTTACCTTTTACAGAAACTTGTAGAGTTATATCCAGTTTTCCTCTTGCATGTTTATATTTTCATAATTACTTGTACTTTCTGTATTATATTATATTAGATTATATTATAGAAAGACAAAAGAAGATATTTTGAAGAAACTGTTTTTTTCTTGTACTTTCATATTTTCATAATTAGTTGAAACAATTTGCATTGTGTTATACTGTAAGTTTTATTTTATATTATTATATTATAGGAAGACAAAAAGATATTTTGAAGAAACTTTTTGCTGACCACTGTATGCTTTTGTCATTTTTGTTAGTTTATTATTTATAGTTAGCTCTATTTTTTATTTATTTTAGTTTTAGTATTTCAGCTTTTTTTTTTTTTTTTTGTAGAATGCCTTAACATTTCTAATTGGCTTTGTTTTTATTATTTTGTTTTATTTCAGCTTTATTTCAATTAACGATTAAAAGAATTTTTAATAGTTTTAATTTTAGTTAAAAATAACAACACTGGTGATTTGTGCTCAAGCTGCAGTTTAAGATCACATCTTAAAGGGACAGTTCGCCCAAAAATGAAAGTCCCATCATTTACTCACCCTCGTGTTGTTCTAAACCTGTATGACTTTCTTTCTTCTGTGGAACATAAAAGAAGATATTTTAACATGTCTCTGTGTTTTTGTCCATACAATGGACATCAATGATCACCAGAACTGTTTCTTCAAAAGATCTTTTGTCTTCCAAAGTCATACACAGGTCAACACTGATGATAACGACTACATGATGACAAGGTGAACTCACACACTATTGATTTCTGCTGAGGTGTAGGTCTGATCTTTAGGGACTCTAAATGGTGTGACCCAGGTGCACTTCGTAATTGGCCGTACAATTCTAAAGGTCTAAAATGCCAGACTTCGGATCTGTCAGCATTTATGCACCGCCTCTTTAAATGGGCTGTTGCTGTGAGAAAGCATCTGGAGAGGATCAGAAAAGCAGTCAGGCCAGTGCACACACATTTGCATTGTCTCTGGGGTGAGGGCTTAATGATAAGGAAGTATGCATAAACTGACACTTGCTCCTTGACAGCACACAATGTGCTCGCTGTACTTTTTGTATTTTTAAGGATAGAAAAACAGTGGTAAAAAATACATATGCTAATGAATTCCATCTGCTTGTATTCACATGATTTCTGGACACTTTGTAGGGTTGCTAATCCTATAATATAACTCTTGCACAGTAAAAACAGTACATTTAGTTTAAATTATGAACTTTTAGCAATCTGTGCAATAGTTTTTATTTAGTGGTTGCTCTTTATTCTTAAGGCCAGTTACTGGTACTGATAGGTCTGCTACAGATTAAATCAATATATTATATAACCATTTGACATAGTATACATGACATTATCTTTTGTAATTTTCAACAGTGTTTT